>NC_044979.1:135072207-135372207 GCF_008728515.1 Papio anubis | reverse complement strand
CCCCAGTGGTGGCCTTCACACACCCTGGGAAACCTTGGGCAGGTCCCTTTGGCCCTCAGGGTCCCACCTCATTCATTTCTGATTTGGCTTTATCCCTTCTCCTACTGTGGCCTTTGGTTTTATGGAGCAAAGGTCTGCGAGGAAACTTCTGGTGTTCTTATGTCAGGAGGAGGGGTACTCAGCGGCCCTGGGCGGTCACGCTGGCCACCCTGGGATGGGGGACTTGCCACGCATGGTTGACTCTACCCCTGTCGACACTTTTGCCAGCTGCAGGGCCCATGCACAGAGCCCCCTGCACCCCTGCCCACCTTACCCTGGCCCCCCTTTCCACTTTGGGCAGAATTCAAGGAGGCTATGAGAGGATGGGCCTCCTTCTGGCTCCAGGTGGGGGCTGCAGCCTGGAGGTGGCAACAGACATCCCAGTGCCCAGTCCTCAGTCCCCAGCTTGCCTCCCCTCATCTGTGCCCCCAACCCCCATCTTTGTTCCCGCGTCTTCTCAGTCTGTCTCTTCCTCTTCTCTCCTATCTTTTTCTTTTGTTGTTGTTTTGAGATGAAGTTTCGCTCTGTTGCCTGGGCTGGAGTGTAGTGGCACAATCTCGGCTCACTGCAACCTCCGCCTCCTGGGTTCAAGCGATTCTCCTGCCTCAGCCTCCTGAGCAGCTGGGATTACAGGTGCCCGCCACCACACCCAGCTAATTTTTGTATTTTTAGTAGAGACAGGGTTTCACCGTGTTGGCCAGGCTGGTCTCAAACTCCTGACCTCAAGTGATCCGCCCGCCTCGGCCTCCCAAAGTGATGGGATTACAGGCATGAGCCACCGTGCCCGGCCTCTCTCGTCTTTTTCTGAATCCCCTATTTTTGCTCCCTCTCCACTTCCTCTTCTTCTTGCTTTCTCTCCCCTCTCTTGGTCTCTCTCCCTTCCTCCCTACACATTTTTCTTCTTCTTCTTCTTTTTTGAGATGGATTCTCGTTCTGTCACCCAGGCTGGAGTGCAGTGGCATGATCTCAGCTCCCTACAACCCGCCTCCTGGGTTCAAGTGATTCTCCTGCCTCAGCCTCCTGAGTACCTGGGATTACAGATGCCCACCACCACGCCCAGCTAATTTTTGTAGTTTTAGTAGAGACGGGGTTTCCTCATGTTGGCCAGGCTGGTCTCGAACTCCTGGCCTCAAGTGATCCTCCCACCTCAGCCTCCCAAAATGCTGGGATGACAGGCATGAGCCACCGTGCCCGGCCCTTACAGCTTCTTCCTTGCAGTCTGGCTCATGCAAGTGCCCGCTTCTCCGTCTCTTCTGCCCTCTTTTCTCCCACCAGATTGTCTCTCTCTGCTCTGTCCTCTGGGCTCTTGTAGTCCCCGGTTTCCCTTCTAGCCAGGTGCCCAAGTGGAGAGGGGCTTGGCCAGGGAGGGCAGCAGGGATCCCCCCTCGGTGGCGGAGCCCCAGCCCCCCAGATACAGACAAGGGGCCCTTGTCCACAGCATCCACCCCCAGCCTACAGGCAGTTATTCTGCACAAAGTCTGCACTTATGAGGGGTCCATGGGAACCCTGCACCAAAGGGAGCCACTTAACACTGCCCCCACTCTGGGGCACAGCGGCCCCGACTCCAGCCTGGCTGCCCTCTCATACCAGGCCCCTCTCCTGGACTCCCCCTACAGGCGAGGCCCTGGGAAGGGCCAGCGTGGTGCCGCTGCCCTACGAGAGGCTGCTCAGGGAGCCAGGGCTGCTGGCTGTGCAGGGGCTGCCGGAGGGCCTGGCCTTCCGGAGGCCAGCTGAGTATGACCCCAAGGCCCTCATGGCCATCCTGGAACATAGCCACCGCATCCGCTTCAAGCTCAAGAGGTGAGTGAGGCAGCTGGCCCGGGGCTGGGCCGGGGCCGGGGCCTGGAGGCCACTTAGCCAGAGGGAAAGGGACTTGAGATGCCCATGGGGGACCCTGGTGGTGAAAGCTCCCAGTCTGATGGTGGAGGTGAAGTGAAAGCGAAGTCATAGAACAGGATCTGAGCTAGGTCATTAAGCCTTGCAGTCTTCCCAGGGAAGTTGCATTGCAGAGAGACTGAAAGAGACATGACTTGGGACAAAATAGCACCAATGTGATCGGGTGCAGTAGCTCACACCTGTAATCTCAGCACTTTGGGAGGCTGAGGTGAGAGGATCACTTGAGGCTAGGAGTTCGAGACCAGCCTGGGCAACATACCAAGACCCTGTCTCTGCCAGAAAAAAAAAAAAAAAATTACCCAGGTGTGGTGGTACACACCTGTCATCTCAGCTGAGGCAGGACGATTGCTTGAGCCCAGGAGTTTGAGGATGCAGTGAGCTGTGATTGCATCACTGCACTCCAGCTGGGCAACAAAGCAAGACCTTGTCTCTTAAAAAAATTTTTTAAATGTGGCATTTTAGGTGTCAGAAGTGGGAGAACCATGTCCTGTGCTTGTTCAGGTTGTAAATCTGGGGTTAATTAGGGACCCAGGGGAGATACTGTTGAGGCTGGTCTGAGGCAGTACCAATTGTCAGGAGAGCCAGGAAGGCAGCCTGAGGGCTTAAGGTTGAGCCCATCTCTGCTAGGCACCCCAGGCAATGCAGAGGCAGAGAAGGGGAGGGGAGCAGCAGGAGACGGGAGGCAATCAATTGCACCTGGCAGGATCTGATCAGTGGATTGGAGCAGAGGGAGCAGAGGGGCAGAGCCCAGGTCCTCCAGTGGCGTAGTTCTGTGGCCCTGGGCACACCATTCCCACCTCTGAGCCTGCATCCCCACTTGTAAAGTAGAAAGGCAGCTCCTGTCCTGCCCTCTTACGGGGCTGTTATGTTCTGCTGAGGGTGGGGATGCAGGGTTGTGGGGGAAGAGCTGCAACATGTGAAACAGATGTACAAAGCTGTCCATGTGTCCTCTCCTTTACTCAGGCCACTTGAGGATGGCGGGCGGGACTCGAAGGCCCTGGTGGAGCTGAATGGTGTCTCCCTGATACCCAAGGGGTCACGGGACTGTGGCCTGCATGGCCAGGCCCCCAAGGTGCCACCCCAGGACCTGCCCCCCACCGCCACCTCCTCCTCCATGGCCAGCTTCCTGTACAGCACGGCGCTCCCCAACCACGCCATCCGAGAGCTCAAGCAGGAAGCACCTTCCTGCCCCCTTGCCCCCAGCGAACTGGGCCTGAGCCGGCCCATGCCAGAGCCCAAGGCCACTGGTGCCCAAGACTTCTCCGACTGTTGTGGTAACACTGCTGCTGGGATCTCCAAGTCTAGGGGGTGGGACAGAGGTCACTCATGCATGGGACATCCTCCCAGGGCAGGTCAGGATGCCTGGGCCCTCTTAGGTTGGAAGGAGCTGTGTCTGGGCATGGGGGTGGGACTGGACAGATGCTGTCCTAGCAGAGACCCCTTGGACCTTGGGTCTCTGCTCAGCCATCTGTGAATGATGTCCTTGGCCTTGGACTAAGAGACACCTGCAAGGACTCCCTGGGTCCCAGCTACTCAGGAGTCTGAGGCAGGAGGATCAACTGAGCCCAGGAATTTGAGGCTGCATTGAGCTATGATTACATACCTCTGCACTCCAGCCTGGGTGACAGCACAACTCTGTCTCAAAAAAAAAAAAAAGAACCAGCAATATTTCAGGTGTCAAAAGTGGGAGAGCCACATCACATGCTATAAAGGAAGTTAGCATACTAGTCATCCCCATGCATTCAGTGAGGACACGCTCCAATTCAGTGAGCACCCACTGCATACCCAGCCTGATTAAGGGCACTAGGGGAAGTAGGTCCTGGGGTGGACAGGACAAAAGGAACAGTTGCAGGTGAGATTCATATCCTGCTCGTCTACTTAGTGGCTATGCATCCTGGGGCAAATCTCTATCTCTGAACCTGAGTTTCTTCCTCTATAAAATGGGAATGCTAGCATTACCTGCTTCCCAGAAGTGTTATCATGATTAAAGGACAGATCGGTGGCAGTAGCATCTCCTGAGAGAGGGTTAGAAATGCATATTCTCAGGTCCCACTGCAGTCCTGCTGAATCTGAAGCTCTGGGGATGGGACCCAGTAGTCTTTTTGGACAATTCTGCCAAGTAGTTCCAATGTGCTCAAGTTTGAGAGTTGCTGTATTAAAGCACTGGGTCTGGCCAGGTGTACCTGTAATTCAAGCTCTTTGGGAGGCTGAGGCGGAAGGATTGCTTGAGCCCAGGAGTTCAAGACCAGCCCGGGTAACATAGCAAGATCCTATCTCTACCTAAAAAAAAAAAAAAAAAAAAAAAAGCACTTGGGTCTGGGTCTAATGCTTGGCCTGTAGTAGGTGCTTGTAAGTTATATATACTTATTATTATTATTATTATTAGGGGGGAAAAAAGCCCAAATATGTGGGCTGACCAGGGCTTCAAGCTTATACACATAAAACAAGTGTTCTTACCTGGAAAAGGTGACCTCCGACATCCCTTTCTTGTTAATCTGGCTTTTGGCTAGCAGATTCTGGTACAGACTGTCTTAGGCCTCTGGTCAGGGACCTTGCCTTGAGTTTGTGATCACAGGAATCAGTTCTGGGGTCTCCCTGGCAGATGAGGCTGTTACTCCAGAGCCAGGGCCTATACACTGGGGCCAGATCTGGGGAACCCTCTTGGGGCCCGCCTGGAACCCATTTCCTTCTCTCCCTTGTCCAGGACAGAAGCCCACCGGGCCTGGTGGGCCCCTCATCCAGAACGTCCATGCCTCCAAGCGCATTCTCTTCTCCATCGTCCATGACAAGTCAGGTAGGACGGCGCCCATGCAGCACCCAGGCCTGAGTGGGAATCTGGGGTTGGAGGTGGTGCTCATTGAAATTGATAAGTGTCTCCTGGGTCTTTGTGAGAGAAAGGAGGAACAGCTCTGCTCAAGGGACTGCAAGTAAACTGGGATATAATAGTTATCTACTGCTGTATGATAAACTGCCCCAGACTAGGCATGGTGGTTCATACCTGTAATCCCAGCACTTTGGGAGGCTGAGGCAGGAGGGTTGCTTGAGGCCAGGAGTTTGAGACCAGCTGGGCAATAGAGCGAAACACTGTCTCTGCAACAAATAAAAAAAATTAGCTGGATGTGGTGGTGCCTATCCTCTGAAGTCCTTGGGAGGCTGAAGCTACTTGGGAGGCTGTGGCGGGAGGATCACTTGAGCCCAGGAGTTGGAGGCTGCAGTGAGCTATGATCACACCACTGCACTCCAGCCTGGGCAACAGTTAGACCCTATCTCTAAAAAAAATTTATAACAAAAAATAAAATAAATAACCCCAAAATGGAGCTTAAAACATCAAGTGTTTATTACCTCACAGTTTCTGGGGGTTGGGAATTCAGGACTGGCTGAGCTGGGCAGTGCTGGGTCACAGTCTCTCATGAGGGTGCAGTCAAGATGTTGGCTGGGGTTGCTTGACAGCTGGGGTTGCTGTCATCCAAGAGCTCAACTGGGGCAGGAAGGGATGCTTCTGAGCTCATTCACACAGCTGTTGGTAGGAGGCCTCAGTTCCCCACTATGTGGGCTAGCCTTGACGGGGCTGCTTGAGCATCCTCACAACATGGCCGCCGGTTTCCTCCAGAGTTCTCGATCCAAAAGAGAGGAACGAGGAAGCCACATGGCTTTTATGACCCATCCTTAGAAATTGCTGTCATGTTCTATCTGTTAGAAGCCAGAAACATGATCCAGCCTACCCTCCGTGGGAGAGGAATTAAACTCCACCTTTTAAAGGAAGCAATATATTGAATAAAATTTAAAAAAAGATCACACAGAAGTCCTGAGTGTAGCGAAGTGTGGGATTCAGTTATACCAAGAAGGAGTGCAGTAGGACTTGCCAGCAGTTTTGCTCTGTGTGGGTCTCAGCCTCACCTCCAGGAAGAGGTTCTGTAAGAAAACCCAGTCCTAGGCCGGGTGCGGTGGCTCACACCTGTAATCCTAGTGCTTTGGGAGGCTAAGGGGGAGGATGGCTTGAGGCCAGGCCGGGCAACCTAGTGAGACCCCACGTCTACAAAATTTTAAGAAAGAAAGAAAGAAAGAAAGAAAGAAAACCCAGTCCCCTGGGATCAGAATGGAGGCTCCCCCACCCCGCAAGCCATCCACAACCCAATCTGCCACTGCCCCAAACAAGGTCCAGCCCTGGCAGGGAGGAGACGTGAATGTTCAGATGGAACAGCATCATGACAGGCCCGTGGGCTGGGGCACAAGCTGGGATAGAACCTCACTGGGTTGTCGCAAGCGAGATACTCAGCTTCTTTAAGCCTCAGTTTTCCTATCTGCAAAATGGGAATGATATCTCTGTTTAAAACTTGTCATAAGGAATTAAATAGGAGATTATTATATATATAAAGTACTTAGCACAGATAAGTACATAACAAATTAAAGTTGTTACTTCTACTGATTACAAATGAACCAACAATCACTTGTTATTATTCAATCAAGACAGAGGTTTTGAGAGAGAGGCCAGCAGAGCTGAGAGTTTGGGGGAAGCCAACGAGGCCAGTGCTGAGTGAGACCTCAGATGTAGGAGGTACAAGGGTTAGATTCTCAAGATCAAGACTCAGCCCTTAGCCAGACATGGTGGCGGGCACCTGTAGTCTCAGCTACTCAGGAGGCTGAAGTTGGAGGATCGCTGGAGTCCAAGAGTTGGAGGCTGCTGTGAGCTATGATCACACCACTGCACTCCTGGGCAACAGAGTGAGACCCCATCTGTAAAAAAGAAAAAAAGAAAAAACACAGCCAGGAGTGGTGACTCATACCTGTCATCATCCCAGCTGCTTGGGAGGCCGAGGCAGGAGGATCACGTGAACCCAGCAGTTCAAGGCTACAGTGAGCTATGACTGCACCACTGCACACCAGACTGGGCAACAGAATGAGACCTTGTCTCTATTTTTTTAAAAAACATTTAAATTAAAAAATAAAATACTCGATCTCAGGCCAGGCACAGTGGCTCACACCTGTAATCCCAGCACTTTGGGAGGCCGAAGCAGGCGGATCACCTGAGGTCAGGAGTTCGAGACCAGCCTGGCCAACATGGTGGAACCCCGTCTCTACTAAAAATACAAAAATTAGCTGGGTGTGGTGGCACACATCTGTAGTCCCAGCTACTCGGGAGGCTGAGGCAGGAGAATCACTTGAACCCGGGAAGTGGAGGTTGCAGTGAGCCGAGATCACGCCACTGCACTCTAGCCTGGGTGAGAGAATAAGACACTATCTTAAAAAAAAAAAAGAAAGAAAGAAAGAAAAGAAAACTTGACCTCTTTTTCTGCTGAAGGGACTGCTTTTCCAGCCTCCTGTATGTCTGGGGCAGGATGGGCTCGGGATGGACAGGCTGAGCCTATTCTGATACCACACCTGTGGGAGAGGCCAGAGACAAATGTTAGGGCAGGAACAGGCAGATGGGGAACCATCAGAGCACTCTGAATTCGTGTACGGTCCGAGGTGGGAGAGGGTGGAAGGACTAGGGGCTGGGGCAGCCTCGGGGTCTCTGGGGGTGAAAACCCGGTGGTCATGGCCAGTGGGGGGCATGTGACTGTCCCGTGGGGCCCTGCTCACTTGTGCCTCCTGTGTTTTGATAGAGAAGTGGGACGCCTTCATAAAGGAAACCGAGGACATCAACACGCTCCGGGAGTGTGTGCAGATCCTGTTTAACAGCAGATATGGTGAGTGGGCGGCGCGGCCCGCCGTGTGGCCCCAGCAGCCGTGTTGAGCATCTCATTACGTGGCAATCACTCGTGTTCCCCAACACGGCAGCGGGAGCCATATGCTGGCTCCCGCGCGCCGGCAACACTAATGTCATCCGTCGCGGGCTCCTCCTGTCTGGGTAGGGGGTGGTTGTGTCAATATTTCCCTTCCAGATTCTTCAGGGGGCGGAACTGATGGCAAAGCCCCAGACCTGGGCTCAGCGGTGGGGAGCGGGGCAGGTTGGGGGCAGAGATTGCCCATCTGGGGGCCGGGCGCAGTGGCTCATGCCTGTTATCCCAGCGCTTTGGGAGGCCATGGTGGGAGGATCACCAGAGGCCGGGGGTTCAAGACCAGCCTGACCAACATAGTGAGACCTCCCATCTCTACAAAAAAAATATTTTAAACCAGGCTGGGCGCAGTGGCTTATGCCTGTAATCCCAGCACTTTGGGAGGCGGAGGCGGGCGGATCACCTGAGGTCAGGAGTTCGAGGCCAGCCTGGCCAACATGCTGGAACCCTGTCTCTACTAAAAATACAGAAATGAACTGGGTGTGGTAAAACACACCTGTAATCCCAGTTACTCGGATCCTGAGGCATGAGAATCACTGGAACCTGGTGCAGTGAGCCAAGATCGTGGCACTGCACTTCAGCCTGGTGACGGAGTGAGACTCTGTCTCAAAAAATATAAATAAATAAAAAATAAAAATTAGAAGATTAACCACACACCTGGGGTCTTAGCTACTTGCAGGCTGAGGTGGGAGGATTGCTTGAGCCCAGGAGGTTGAGGCTATAGTGAGCTATGATTGTACCCCTGCACTCCAGCCTGGGTGACAGAGTGAGACCCTATCTCTACAAAAGAAACAAACATAACAGATTGCCCATCAGGGGAAGTATCCATAAGGCCCAGAAAAATCTGTATTGGCCTCATGTGCCAGTTCCCCACAGTAACACACCATTTCCTGCCTCCCAGCCTTTACCTGTGCTGTGCCCTCTGCCTGGCACCACCTTTTCACATCTTAGGGACAAATTCCTAATTGTTCTTTGTCTTGGGAGTCACCTCCTCCAGGAAGCCTTTGGGTCCCCAGCCTGGGCCAGGTAGGCCTGGGTACCCTGATGGTTCCCTCTCTGTGACACCTTGGGAACTTGATACCCCTTGCCTGCCGCTGTCTCCCTGAGGGCCAGGACTGCACCGAACCCCTCTCTTTGTCCCTAGCACCCAGGACAGTCAGGCTCATAGCAGATGTCAGCCCACCGCACTCTGGAAAGCATAGGTGGTAGAGCAGCGGTGAGAAACGCCTGTCATCCCAGCACTTGGGGAGGCGAGGCGGTGGTCATGAGCTCAGGAGTTCGAGACCAGCCTGGACAACATGGTGAAACCCTCTGTCTACAAAAACACAAAAATTAACCGGGTGTGGCATGGTGGCATGCACCTGTAGTCCTAGCTACTTTGGGAGGCTGAGGCAGGAGAATCACTTGAACTGCAGGAAGTGGTGCGATCATGCCATCCCATCTAGCCTGGGTATTGATGAGGCTTTCTCTCAAAAAAAAATCGCTGAAAAGAAATTTAAAAAGAAAAAAAGAAGGGAGGATAAATTCCAAGAAACAGTGTAATAGGCGGGGAAGTCAGGTGGCCTTCATGGTGAGGTGCCCTGTGACCATGACTGGGGCAGCCTCTGCATGTGGGCTGGGCCTTCCACATTGGGATGGGGCTGAGCAAGACTCTGGAGGCCTTAATGAGGAGCCTGGGATAGCCGGCTGCCTTTGATGTGGCCACGCTCCCCAGCCAGGCCTCCTCATATAGGCTGCAAGGAGGCTGTCTGCACCTTCCTGCCCTGAGTCTCTCCCATGAGCAGGTGTGACCAGGTGGAGGCTGGGGGAGGAACCAGGGAGGAGCCCGCTCTGCCTTGGGAGAACTGCGGAGCCAGTGTTCTGGCCTGTCCCACGCCCTGGACTTTCCAAAATGCCAAGCCTTTTCCAAACGTCAGTTCCTGAGTCGCATCCAAAGAGTGTTGGGTGTGGAGTGGTCAAGACCTTGTTCCCCATAAAGCCAGAGCTCCCTCTGGGGAGCTGCGCGGGGGAGAAGGCAGCTGCCCAGGAGTACTGGGGACCCCCCGGATGATGGGAACAGGGTCTGGCAGCCCAAGGTATCCCACAGACTGTGGGTGAGCAACCCCTGCTCCCAGCTCTACCAGCCACCAAATCTGGGTGAATTGGGCCAGTGCGGGTGGTGCAGAGGGGGAAGAAACAGAAACATAAGAATTGGGAGAAACGTTAGGCTTTAGGAAGCCTCGAGGACATGTCCTCTGGGAAGATGCTGGGACCAGGTGAGGGGCCGAGGACGGTGTAAGGTGGCACTGCAGGAAGGCAGCCCCTTCCCAAGGGGCAATAGCAGGGTTTGGGTTCGGCCCTCTGTCCACTGAATCTCCCTGCTGCTGAAAAGACAGGCCCCGATAAACCAGATGAACCGGACTGAGACGAATTCACAGGCACTCAAAGGACCAGTCGCTCAAGGGCTGGGGCTGGGGGTGGCTGCTGATGTGGGAGGTAGAGGGGTGTGGGGAGAGATGCCTTGCCAGCTGTTGAGATTTCGAGGGTTTAATTTGACAATGAGCTAAGTGTGACTTCTCAGTGGGATCTGGATGCCAAAGCCACCAACGCAGACCTGGGCCGCTGCGTCAACAGGAAAACAATGTCAGAAGCACCCGAGGGAGGGCCCAGGCAGGGCTGGAGGGAGGTCCAGCTCTGGGCTGGCACTTACAGGAACACAGACAAAGCATGGTGTGGCCAGAGAAGCAGGGCTAGGGCAGGGAGGGGCCTGAGGAACAACCAGGAGATATGGGAGCCTGGAGGGAGGACAGTGTGTCCAGGCCCCATCCATGGTCACACGAGGAGGCAAGAGTGAAGTGGATACTCAGGCCAGGGGAAGGGTGACCCGTGAAATGACTTGCTTAAGGCCAGGAGCGGTAGCTCATGCCTGTAATCTCAGTGCTTTGGGAGGCTGAGGCAGGAGGATCACTTGAGCCCAGGAGTTTGAGATCAGCCTGGGCAACATAGCAAGACCCCATCTCTCCAAAAAATACAAAATAAATAGCTGGGCATAGTAACGCACGCCTGTAGTCCTAGCTACGCAAAAGGCTGAGGCAGGAGGATCACTTTAGCCAGAAGTTGAGGCTGCAGTGAGCAATGATTGCGCCACTGCACTTCAGCCTGGGCTGTTAGCAAGACCCTGTCTCTAAAAAAGAAAGAAAGTACCAGCTTGTATTAGGAACGTAGTAGGTGCTTCAAAAGTGTTTGGTGTGGGGCCGGATGCGGTAGCTCATGCCTGTAATCCCAGCACTTTGGGAGGCTGAGGCGGGTGGATCACCTGAGGTCAGGAGTTCGAGACCAGCCTGACCAACATGGTGTCTCTACTAAAAATACAAAAAATGAGCTGGGCTTGGCAGTGCACACCTGTAATCCCAGCTACTCGGGAGGCTGAGGCAGGGAGAATCGCTTGAACCTAGTCGGCAGAGGTTGCAGTGAGCCAGGATTGTGCCACTGCACTCCAGTTTGGGCAACAGAGCAAGACTCCGTTGGGCGGGGAAAAAGTATTTGGTTAATGAATGAATGAAAACGTGCAGCTGAGGTGGAAGTGAATGACTGAAATGGCACAAGTCTGGAAAAATAGAGCAAGTAACCTGGGCATGAGCCTGGATTCTGTTGCTTGGCTGTTGGCAGAGCCGTGAGCTTCTGGGGTGTGTCTTGTTTATGGTGCTGGTAAATGGAGGGCGTGCTGAGCTCCTCCCTGGAAGAAGGGACACACCTGTGCTCACCTGTGCAACCACTTGCCCGCCAAGAGACAACCTCAAGCTTGGGCACTTCCTTTAGCCATTTGTATATTCACTGTGCAGAAAGCACTTAGTGTGTGCCCAGCTCCATTGAGGTCGCAGTGGCAAGGCAGAAAACAAAACCCCTACTCTTTTTTAGACAGTCTCGCTCTGTCGCCCAGGCTGGAGTGTAGTGGTGCAATCACAGCTCACTGCATCTTCGAACTCCTGGGCTCAAACGATCCTCCCACCTCAGCCTGCCAAGTAGCTGGGACTACAGGCGTGCTCCACCACGCCCAACTAATTTTTTGTATTTTTATAGAGATGGCTTCTTACTGGTGTGTTGCCCGGGCTGGTCTTGAACTCCTGGGCTCAAGCATTCTCCAACTGCTGTGGCCTTCCAAAGTGCTGGGATGACAGGCATGAGCCGCCGCACCTGGCCAAAACCCCTGTTCTTCTGCAGCTTCCTTTCTAGACAGTGAGCACACGTAGAGATGAGTGTGGATGTAGTGTCAGGTGGTGACCAGTGGATGACTGACAGAGCAGAGGAGGGAATGAGGGATGGAGGAGGCTGTGTTAGGTTGCCAAGGTGCTATTTGAGCAAATACCTGAAAGGAGGGAGTGAGGGAGGGAGAGAGGAAAGAAGGAAAGATGGGCGGATGCGTGGGTGGGTGGGTGGATGGATGGATGGATGGATGGATGTTTGTGGATTTCTGGGAGAAAGGAATCTGAGCAGACTGAAGAGCAAGTACAAAGGCATTGAACTGAGTGTATGCTCCTGGCAGGTAGGGGAAGCACCAAGGGGGCAGCAGGGGTGGGGGGAGCACACAGAGGCATGAAGGGGGCAGATGAGGTCACAGGTGATGAAGTCACATAGGTAGGACTTTGGCTGTCACCAAATCAGATGGGAGCCACTGGACATTTTTTATTTTATTTTTTTAGAGACAGGGTCTCACTCTGTTGCCCAGGCTGGAGTGCAGTAACACGATCTTGGCTCACTGCAGCTTCAGACTCCTCAGCTCAAGTGATTCTCCTGCCTCAGCCTCCTGAGTAGCTGGGACTACAGATGTGCACCACCACACCTAGCTTTTTATATTTTACTTTTCTGCAGAGATGGGGTCTTGCTATGTTGTCTAGGCTGGTCTTTTTTTTTTTTTTTTTTGAGACGGAGTCTGGCTCTGACACCCAGGCTGGAGTACAGTGGCGCGATCTCGGCTCACTGCAAGCTCCACCTCCCAGGTTCATGCCATTCTCCTGCCTCAACCTCCTGAGTAGCTGGGACTACAGGCGCCTGCCACCACGCCCGGCTGATTTTTTTTTTTTTTTTGTATTTTTAGTAGAGATGGGGTTTCACCGTGTTAGCCAGGATGGTCTTGATTTCCTGACCTCGTGATCCGCCCATCTCGGCCTCCCAAAGTGCTGGGATTACAGGCATGAGCCACCGCGCCTGGCCCCAGGCTGGTCTTGAACTCCTGGGCTCAAGCCATCTGCCCACCTCAGCTTCCTGGAGTGCTAGAATTACAGGCATGAGGCACCGCACCCAGCCCAGCCAATTTCCTAACAGAAAAGTGACATGATTTTGACATTTCTGCAGGACCCCTGTGGCCGCTACATGGCCAGAGTGGAGTGGGGACGGTGGAAGGTGATGGTGACCGCGGCCCCCGGGTCCTGTGCGTGCAGCAGACTGTCTCACACTCAGTCTTGCCATTTGATTGTCTTTCCAGCGGAAGCCCTGGGCCTGGACCACATGGTCCCCGTGCCCTACCGGAAGATCGCCTGCGACCCGGAGGCTGTGGAGATTGTGGGCATCCCGGACAAGATCCCCTTCAAGCGCCCCTGCACTTACGGAGTCCCCAAGCTGAAGCGGATCCTGGAGGAGCGTCATAGCATCCACTTCATCATTAAGAGGTGCGGGTGGGGCCGGGCGCAGTGGCTCATGCCTGTAATCCCAGCACTTTGGAAGGCCGAGGCGGGCAGATCATAAGGTCAGGAGATCGAGACCATCCTGGCTAACACAGTGAAACCCCGTCTCTACTAAAAATACAAAAATGTAGCTGAGCGTGGTGGCGGGCACCTGTAGTCCCAGCTACTCGGGAGGCTGAGGCAGGAGAATGGCGTGAACCCAGGAGGCGGAGCTTGCAGTGAGCCAAGATAGCGCCACTGCACTCCAGCCTGGGCGGCAGAGTAAGACTCCATCTCAAAAAAAATTAAAATTTAAATCTAAAAAAAAAAAAGGGAAAAGGGATAATGATGGCCCCCCCCACCCAAGTTTTCCTAACATAAAATGAAAAAGTAGATGAAACACACCTGACATGTAGCAGATGTTTAATAAGCATAAGGTGTTTTTTCATTGACCTCATTTCCCTCATGAATTAAAACATCATTAAGTGCATCAGTGCACGTGAAGACATTTCCGACCTGGGCATCCTTGGGCAAGTTACTTAACCACTCTGTGCCTCATTTACATAAAACAGGCCTGATACCAGCCGAGGCAACATGGCAAGACCCTGTCTGAAAAATATTTTAAAAATTAACCAGGCATGGTGGCAGGTGCCTGCAGTCCCAGTTACTGTAATCCCAGTTCTTTGGGAGGCCGAGGCAGGCGAATCACCTGAGGTCAGGAGTTCGAGACCCGCCTGGCCAACATGGTGGAACCCCGTCTCTACTAAAAATACAAAAATTAGCCGGGTATGGTTGCACACGCCTGTAATCCGAGCTACTCAGGAGACTGAGGGAGGAGAATCCCTTGAACCCGGGAGGTGGAGATTCAAGGGGGACCTAGCAGGAAATTAGAACACAGGCAAAAACGCCAGTCATGGGAGGCAGAGCCAGGGGTGCGAGGCTGACGATGACTTCTGTTTTCACACTGAGACGCCCCACTCCTCTGCCGAGATCACGCCACTGCACGCCAGCCTGGGCGACAGAGCAAGACTCCATCTAAAAAAAGAAATTAATTAATTTATTTAATTAAAGTACAACAATTAGCAGGGCACGGTGGCGCACATCTGTAGTCCCAGCTACGCAGGAGTCTGAGGCAGGAGAATCGCTTGAACCCTGGAGGCGGAGGTTGCCGTGAGCCGAGATCGCGCCACTGCACTCCAGCCTGGGTGACAAAGTGAGACTCTGTCTCCAAAAATAAGAATATAAATAAACGGTTTGGGATGTTTTGAGACTCCGACATGCCGTCTCCTGCCTGCATGTGTGCTCAGTGCCCAGGTCTGAAGCTGTAGCTGTGCATGTGCCATTCAGTGACCACCACCGAAGGGGACCTGGGGCATCTCCCCAAGCCCCGGGAGAGCCCTTCAGCCTGCACCGTTCTCATGCCTGTCTCTCTTCTCTCCCCAGGATGTTTGATGAGCGAATTTTCACAGGTATGTGGGGACCATCTAGTCCATTTTGAAGTTTCCAGGTTGATTCCCCAACAGAACCCCAGCTGCCACCGCCCTGGACTTGGTCCTCCTGAGCGCCTCCCCTCAGACAGGGAGGGAGGCTGGGCTCTGGCTTCTGTGTCCTGGGACAGAAACGGGTCCCGGGCTCCTAGGTGCTGACAGACTGTCAGGAAAACCCCTACCAGCTTCGAATGCCCTGGACAGATAGTACTAAAGCTGAACACTAACCTGTTTCAGGTTAAGTGACCCTGTACCTATACCAGGCTCTCTTCGAAGCTGCCAGCATGTTTTATTTTAATCTGATTCCAACAATCCTATGAAGGTGGCTCCACTCCTATCCTCACGTGCAGACAGAGGAACGGAAGCCCAGCTGGTGGGCACGGGTCCCTGCTGCGTGCCCAGCGGTGTGACTCCAGAGCTCATGCAGTGGCCCGTGGGCCAGCACACGTGTCCCAAGAGGAAGATGCGGGGCAGCAAAAGCATCATGGATCTTGGGGGGCCATGTACCTGGCACCCCAGTTCCGGTCCCGCCTCCCACCAGCTCTGTGACTTTGGGCAAGATCTTATGGTCTTCGGTTTCCACATCTGTGACATGGGGATGATAATAGCGCCTTCCTCTGGGCTCCTGGCACGATGAAATGAGAACCTGGTCCCGTGATGCAGCCGTGGGGAAGCCCTGGCCCTTTTCTAAGGGCTCAGCCCCCATAGTATGTTGGAGGGCAGGAGAACCATCTCTGGTTGCTGCCTCCCCTTCCTCCTGCCCCTTGCTCTCCCAAATCTCTGGCCGCCTCTGGCACTAAGGCTGCTGTTCCTCCTTCTGGTGGCAGAGTCTCTCCCCAGGACCCGTTCCTGGCTGTTGGCTGGACATGGCACCCGCAAGGATGGGCAGAGGCCAGGTCCTATCCCCGGGATTCCCCCAGCTTCACACGGAGACCTTTGCCCAGGGGCCCTGCAGCAAGAGGAGGCCAGAGGACCTTCACCCTGACCTCCCTGTCTCTCCCCACAGGGAACAAGTTTACCAAAGACACCACGAAGCTGGAGCCAGCCAGCCCGCCAGAGGATACCTCTGCAGAGGTCTCTAGGGCCACCGTCCTTGACCTTGCTGGAAATGCTCGGTGAGGCCCCGCCCCGGCCCTGGAGGCCCACAGCCGGCCCTGCTCTGGGCTGAGGCTGTGTTACCTGCAAGAGGGGACCCAGGGCGGCTCCCACCACACCACCACCCCTCGAAGGTGCAAAGGGAGGGCAAGGGAAAACAGACTCCACCTACTTCCCTCTGCGTAGAGAACGCTCACCTAGAGAACTCTTCTGCCCCCAACATCTAGCCAGATGTCACCTCTCTCAGAAGCCTCTAAATGCCCACACTAGGCCAGGCGCGGTGGCTCACAGCTGCAATCCCAGCACTTTGGTAGGCCAAGGCAGGCGGATCTCTTGAGGCAGGAGTTCAAGACCAGCCTGGGCAACATGGTGAAACCCCATCTCTACTAAAAACACAACATTAGCCGGGTGAGATTGCACTACTGTACTCCAGCCTGGGTGACAGAGCTAGACTCTGTCTCAAAATAAATACACACCCACGCCAGGCCGGGCTTGGTGGCTCACTCCTGTAATCCCAGTGCTCTGGGAGGCCAAGGTGAGTGGATCTCTTGATCCCAGGAGTTTGAGACCAGCCTGGGCAACATAGTGAGACCCTTGTCTCTACAAAAAATAAAAAGTAAGCTGGGTGTGGTAGCTGGTACCTGTGGTCCCAGCTACTTGGGAGGCTGAGGTGGGAGGATTGCTTGAGTCTGGGAGGTCAAGGCTGCAGTGAACTCTGATCACACCACTGCACTCCACTCCAGCCTGGGCAACAGAGTAAGACCTTGTTTCAAAAATACAAACATGCAGCTGGGCATGATGGCTTACGCCTGTAATCCCAGCACTTTGGGAGGCTGAGCCAGGCAGATCACCTGAGGTCAGGAGTTCGAAACCAACCTGGCCAACATGGCGAAACCCTGTCTCTACTAAAAATACAAAAATAATTAGCCAGGTATGGTAGTGCATGCCTGTAGTCCCAGCCACTCGGGAGGTTGAGGCAGGAGAATTGCTTAAATCCTGGAAGCAGAGGTTGCAGTGAGCCAAGATTGTGCCACTGCACTGCAGCCTGGGCAACAGAGCAAGACTTCATCTCAAAAAAATAAACACATGGATGCATATATACATATACATACATACATACATACCAACACCAGGTTCAATGCCTGTCCTGAGTGCCCACCAGACCCTGCCCCTAGCACTCAGCTTGGCTACCATCCACCAACACCCCTCAAGCACGTTCTGACCTTTTAGGGGCAGGGGTGGGCTGTTTAGCCCAGAATCCTCACATCATATCAGGGATCTCCCTGCAGTTCTCTGGGAGGGAGGGAATTAACCAAATCATCCATCCCAGGGTCCCTGCCACCTTCATTCCCCAGCCCCCTCCCCAGATTCTTAACCCTTTCCAGGCCCTGCAGGTCTCAGTCCCCCACAAGCAGGGACACTGTGTCAAGGCCAGGAGCCCCAGAGCTCCCAGATGGTGAGGAAGGGGGATCCCTAGATGGTTCACCCCAGGAGAGTGAGCAGGTGCCTGGCTTGGCCACCCCTGGAGATTGTGGTCCCTGGAGACAGGGCACCTCTCTCCCTGGTGGAGGTGAGGGGCACCATCCTGGAGGGCCAGGGGGTGACGGGGCAGGGATGCCTTCTGCAGTGGTGACTGCAGTGGGCCCCGACTGCCTGGAGGGGCAAGGCTGGGGCACGGTGGCCCTGGACTTGGCTGACAGATGTCATTTCCTGCTTCCCTTCACAGGTCAGACAAGGGCAGCATGTCTGAAGACTGCGGGCCAGGTGAGAAGGAACAGGGCCCACTGTGTGTGTCATGGGCTGGGAGGGCAACCACCAGCCCTACCCGGCAGCCTTGGGGAGGAGCTCAACTCAGCCCATGAGCCTGGAGTGCTAACGAGCCTCCTCTGCCCACCTGCATCCCCCAGGCCTCGCCACGCTGAGGTGCAAGGCATGCTGGGAGCTTACTGGGGTTGGGGGCATGGAGACCTGGGTGCTGGCATCACCACTGCCTCCTATTGATGCCCAGACTCAGGCTCCAGGCTCTTGGACCAGCAACCTCCCCTCTGGAGGGGCCTCCATCACCGGGTCTGTAAATTGGAGCCCCTAAGTGTGGCCTGGGGGCGCCCCAACCTCCAGTTCCAGTCTGGGCAGGAGCCAGGGGTCTGACGTGACTTGTCCTAGGTAGGGCCTCACTAACAAGTTACAGACAGCAGAATGTTCTGGAAAGACTCACTCTGCCCAGTCAAGTTCATGCCAGACTTGACTGGATCTTTCCTTTCCTCCTTGCAGGAACCTCCGGGGAGCTGGGTGGGCTGAGGCCTATCAAAATTGAGCCAGAGGATCTGGACATCATTCAGGTCACCATCCCAGGTAAGGGATGGGTGTCTGACCACCCCCTGCAGAAATGAGGGCCAGACCGTTAGCCTCCCGAGGGTCAGCCCTGGTGAAGAAGAGGCCTCCAGGCTGCTGTTTCTCTCCTTGGATTCTGAGAGCTACTAGGGTATTGTGAATGCTTTTTCTGGCCACATCTGCCCCCTATGTTGTGAATCAGTGTTCTCAGCTCTGACCTTCCAGAAGGTCCCCTCAAACTTCACCTCCCTGGCTTGGCTCCCCTGGGATTTGTGAGGCTGGAGAGAAGAAAAGGGCGTGGGCGTGAGAGGCTCCGAGTTTGACCCTACCCCCTGCCAAGCCTCATTTTCCACATCTTCAGAGGAGACGGTAGTTTTGGGCCCTGGAGCCTCAGTATGGGGTGACTGTTAGAAGCCAAGACAGTGCCAGGCACAGTGGCTCATGCTTGTAATCCCGGCATTTTGGGTGGCTGACACAAGAGGATTGCTTGAGGCCAGGAGTTCAAGAGCAGCCTGGGCAACATAGTGAGACCCCCATCTCTACGAAAAATACAAAAAATTAGCCAGATGTGGTGGTATGTGCCTGTAGGTGTAGCTACTCAGGAGGCTGAGGCAGGAGGATCACTTGAGGCCAAGAGTTGGAGGCTGCAGTGAGCTGTGGTCACACCACTGTAGTCCAGCCTGGGCAACACAGTGAGACCCTATCTCAAAAAAAAGAAATGGCCAGGCAAGGTGACTCACACTTGTAATCCCAGCACTTTGGGAGGCCGAGGTGGGCGGATCACCTGAGGTCAGGAGTTAGAGACCAGCCTGGCCAACACGGTGAAATCCCATCTCTACTAAAAATACAAAAATTAGCCAAGCATGGTGGCTCACACCTGTAGTCCCAGCTACTCGGGAGGCTGAGGCAGGAGAATCACTTGAACCCGGGAGGGGGAGGTTACAGTGAGCTGAGATGGCACCACTGCACTCCAGTCTGCACGACAGAGTGAGACTCCATCTCGAACAAAAAAAAAAAAAAGAGAGAGAAAGAAAAGGACTCTTGTTTGTGGGGAGACTGGGCTGGGTGGTCCCCGAGGGACTGTGACAGGAGTATGACAGGCAGAAGACACCCGTGTCATTTGGAGTTTCGTCTTCAGACCCCTCGCCAACCTCTGAGGAAATGACAGACTCAATGCCTGGGCACCTGCCATCAGAGGATTCTGGTTATGGGATGGAGATGCTGACAGGTAAGAAATGGACCTGGGCTGGTGGTGCTTGGGACTTATCTCTCCAGGGAGCAAAGGGACAGGGGTGGGCCAGGCAGTCCCCAGGCTTTTCTTGGTGTTGAGCGCCTCTAGTAGAGGAAACCCAATATACGCCTGACCCCAGTCCAAGGTTGGGTTCCTTTTGGAAACCTCAAGTAGGCTCTATTTATTTATTTATTTATTTAGAGATGGAGTTTCACTCTTGTTGCCCAGGCTGGAGTGCAGTGGCGCGATCTCGGCTCACCGCAACCTCTGCCTCCCGGGTTCAAGCAATTCTCCTGCCTCAGCCTCCTGAGTAGCTGGGATTATGGGCATGTGCCACCACGCCCGGCTAATTTTGTATTTTTAGTAGAGGCGGGCTTTCGCCATGTTGGTCAGGCTGGTCTTGAACTCCCGATCTCAGGTGATCCACCTGCCTCGGCCTCCCAAAGTGCTGGAATTGCAGGCATGAGCCACCGTGCCCAGCCATAGGCTCCATTTGTAACAAGACCCAGCATCCTTCCCAGGAGCCACCTGTTGGGATTAATTTGTCCATTTATTCCAACAACTATTTATTGAGCATCTGTTGTGTACCAGGTCCTGTGTAAGGGGCTGGAGACAAAGCAGTGAAGCAAGCAGAAATCCCCACCTCCTGGGGTGCACATCCTCATGTGAAGAGATAGATAGATAGTAAACAAATAAGTAAAATAGGCAGGCTAAGGTGGCTCGTGCCTGTAATCCCAGCACTTTGGGAAGCCAAGGCTAGGGGATTACTTGAGGCGGGAGTTCGCAATCACCCTGGGCAACACAGAGAGACCCATCTCTTATATTTTTTGAGATGGAGCCTCACTCTGTCGCCCAGGCTGGAGTGCAGTGGTGCAGTCTCTGCTTACTGCCACCTCCGCCTCCTGGGTTCAAGCAGTTCTCCTGCCTCAACCTGAGTAGTTGGGATTGCAGGCACCTGCCACCACGCCTGGCTAATTTTTTTGTATTTTTAGTAGAGAGGGGGTTTCACCACGATGGCCAGGCAAGTCTCAAACTCCTGACCTCAAATGATCCTCCTGCCTCGGCCTCCCAAAGTGCTGAGATTACAGGCGTGAGCCACCACGCCCTGCCTCAACAAATATTTATTGAGTACCTGCTGTGTAGTAGGTCCTGCGTAAGGGGCTGGGGAGAAAGCAGTGGACCAAACAGGTGTCCCCATCTGATGGGGTACACATCCTCGTGTGGAGAGATAAACAGTAAGCAAATAAGTAAAATAGGCAGGGTGAGGTGGCTCACGCCTGTAATTCCAGCACTTTGGGAGGCCAAGGTGAGGGGCCTGCTTGAGGCCAGGAGTTCGAGACCAGCCTGCGCAACATAGCAAGACCCCATCTCTATAAGGTTTTTTTTTTTTTAATTGACTGACACAGTGGCTCACACCTATAATCTCAATACTTTGGGAGGCCAAGTCAGGAGAATTGCCTCAGCCCAGGAGCTTGAGACCAGCCTGGGCAACATGGTGAAACCTTATCTCTACAAAAAATACACAGATTAGTTGGGCCTGGTGGTGCGTGTCTGTAGTCCTAGCTACTTGGGAGGCTGGGGTGGGAGGATTGATTGAGCCCAGGAGGTTGAGGCTGTGGTGAGCCGTGATGGTGCCACTGAGCAAGACCCTGTCTTAAAATAAATAAAGAGGTCAGGCGCATGGGCTCACACCTGTAATTCACCACTTTGGGAGGCTGAGGCGGGCAGATCACTTGAGGTTAGGAGTTCAAAACCAGCCTGGCCAGCATGGTGAAACCCTGTCTCTACTAAAAATACAAAAATTAGCTGGGTGTGGTGGCACGTGCCTGTAGTCCCAGCTACTGAGGAGGCTGAGGCAGGAGAATTACTTGAACCCAGGAGGCAGAGGTTGCAGTGAGCCAAGATTTTGCCATTGCACTCCAGCTGGGGTGACAGAGCAAAACTCTGCCTCAAAATAAATAAATAAATAGATAGATACATAGATAGATACAAATTTAGACAGGCATGGTGGGACCTGTGTATAGTCCCATCTACTCAGGAGGCCGAGGCAAGAGGATCCATTGAGCCCAGGAGTTAGAGCCTGCAGTGGGCTATGATGGTACCATTGCACTCCAGTCTGGGTGCCACAGCAAGACACTATCTCAAAAAAACAAAAATAGGCCGGGCATGAAGACTGAGGACTGCATAATCCCAGCACTTTGGGAGGCCAAGGCGGGCAGATCGCCTGAGGCCAGGAGTTCAAGATCAGCCTGGCCAACCTAGTGAAACCCCATCTCTGCTAAAAAGACCAAAAAACTAGCTGGGCATGGTGGCAGGCACCTGCAGTCCCAGCTACTTGGGACGCTGAGGCAGGAAAACCTCTTGAACCTTGGTAGGTGGAGTTTGCAGCTGAGATCACACCACTGCAGTATAGCCTGGGCAACAGAGTGAAACTCTCTCTCAAAAACAAACAAACAAAAATGGGCTACAAGGAAGGATGCTTAGGGTGTAACACTAAGCAAAAGAAGAAAAATTGGTTGTGCTTAGCTTACAACTGTGTTGCCATCGTAATCACTGGGGAAAAACAAGGGTACAGCAAAACAGTAGCAGTGTTAGGCAAAATGATTTGCGTTTTTTATTTTCTATATCAGTTACGGTGCACTTTTAATACTTTGGTAATGAAGAAAAAAACATCTGATTTGTCCAGGACAAACTGGGCATGACTAGACTTGACAGCAGTCTGTGGCGTAGCTAGCCAGAGAGTTTGGTTGACGCCAAGCTCAGGCTGAGATGACAGCATGGCGTGGCAGCTAAGGAATTGGCATGGCGCCCAGCTGGGTTTGAAGTGGCGTTAGAAAACCCCGTGGAAGCCTCCAGGCAGCACTCTCAGCCAGAGGCTGAGTGGCACTGCAGGGGCTGGGGGCCTTGGATGAGCACAGCATCATTGCTGTTTGTTTCACGGAGCAGAACACAGGCTCAGCAAGGCTCATCTACCTTCCCAAGGTCACACAGCCTTGAGCTGGAAAACATGTTTCCCATGCAGGGCTCCTTCCTAGGCACCCCAATCAAACCTGATGAATTAAGAAAATTCTGACTGGGCATGGTAGCTCATGCCTATAATCCCAGCACTTTGGGAGGCCAAGGCGGGTGGATCACCTGAGATCAGGAGTTCGAGACCAGCCTGGCCAACATGGCAAAACTCTGTCTCCACTAAAAATACAAAATTAGTTGGGCTTGGTTGTGTGCACCTGTTATCCCAGCTATTTGGGAGACTGAGGCAGGAGATTCACTTGAACCCAGGAGGCAGAGGTTGCAGTGAGCCAAGATCGCACCTTTGCACTCCAGCCTGGGTGACAAGAGCGAAACTGTCTAGAAAAAGAAAATTCTGATAGTGGGTGCCTGTAATCCCAGCTACTTGGGAGGGTGAGGCAGGAGAATCGCTTGAATCTGGGAGGTGGAGGTTGCAGTGAGCTGAGACTGAACCACTACACTCCAGCCTGGGTGACAGAGCAAGACTGTCTCAAGAAGAACAAAACAACAACAAAAAAGAACATTCTGAGATGTCCAGGACCACCATGGATTAAAGGATTTTGCATGTGTGTGCTTTTTCTGTTTGCACATGTATGATATGACACAGTTAAATGATATAGAACTGTGTAACACATTGAGCAGGTGCAGTGGCTCATGTCTATAATCCTAGCACTTTGGGAGGCCAAGGTGGGAGGATTGTTTGAGCCCAGGAGTTTGAGACCAGCTTGGGGAACATGGCGAAACCCTGTCTCTACAAAAAATTTTAAAAAGTAGCCAGCCGTGGTGGTGCACACCTCTACTCGCAGCTACTGAGGAGACTGAGGCAGGTGGATTGCTTGATCCCAGGAGTTTACAACCAGCCTGGGCAGCGTGGCAAGACCCCATCTCTACAAAAAATAAAACAATTAGCTGGATGTGGTGGTACCTACCTGTAGTCCCAGCTACTCGGGAGGCTGAGGCGGGAGGATTGCTTGAGCCCAAGAGGTTGAGGCTGTAGTGAGCTGTGATGGCACCACTGCACTCCAGCCTGGGCAATAGAGCAAGACCCCATCTCTTAAAACAAAAAACCATGTAACACATAAAGGAAAAAGCTCTAATCACACCCTCCTCAGGCAACCACTAGTATTCCTAGTATCTACCCTTTGTATGTTTTTATCTATGTGCTAACTCGTGTGATGATTATTTTAAAACAAATTGTCCCGTGTTCTCACCTGGATGGGTTTTTTTGTTTTGTTTTGTTTTGTTTTTTTGAGACGGAGTCTCACTCTGTTGCCCAGGCTGGAGCACAGTGTCATGACCTCCACCTCCCAGGTTCAGATGATTCTCCTGCCTCAGCCTCCTGAGTAGCTGGGATTACAGGCATGCACCACCATGCCCAGCCAATTTTTGTATTTTTAGTAGAAACAGGGTTTCCCCATGTTGGCCAAGCTGGTCTCAAACTCCTGGCCTCAAGTGATCCACACACCTCGGCCTCCCAAAGTGCTGGGATTACAGGCGTGAGCCACTGCACGCGGCCGAGGACTTTGTCTTGTTCCCACGTGTCCTCCGTGTCTAGAACAGACTAGCTTGGGAGATGCACACAAAATGATCTCAGCCTGCTTTCGTGTGAAGGCCAGGGTGGGCACCTGTATGGAATCGGGGTCTCTGATCTCATTGGAGTGGGTGCCATGCTTCAAAGTTGGGGCCCCCTGGCCTGCCATTCCCCAGCTCTCTGGTCTGACATCAGCAGTGCGTGGCTTAGGAGATGAAGAACGTGGCTTCCCGGCATCCTCTGTTCTCTTTTAGACAAAGGCCTGAGCGAGGACCCACGGCCTGAGGAGAGGCCCGTAGAGGGTGAGGCCCTGTCTACCCCCACATTTCACTCCCGCCCCCACCCCATCTCTCCTCCCCTGCCGTCCACCTCCCTTTGGCCTCTCGGTCTCTTCCTTCTCTCCACCCCATCTTTCTCCAGCACCCTGGTTTTGGAGTGGGAGTCCTGTGGGCTGCCTGAGGTGGGAGGAGATTTAATTAAGGACCTGTCTTCTAGAACCAGGAGGTACCTGGTCAAAGGTGCAAGCAGTTCCCACTGCTAAGGGAAATTGCAAGCCTTTGTTTTTATTACACACCCTGCTGCTTTCCGCAAAAGTTTTAAGGCTGGGAACTGAGCCTCCTCTATCTGGACAAGTAGAATAGAGGCCTGAAAGCACAAAATTGGCTTTGTGTCCATCAGACACGCCCATTCTCAGGAACGTGAGAATTCTCTCCCTGCTGAGAATGGAAGTAGGACAGAGAGAAAGGGAGGCCAACGTGAGGGTGGGTCTGTTTCATCTCTGGAGTATCCTGGAATGTAATGAGTGAGTGTCAGAGGAGAGGTTTGTCACTTCCCCAAACCCAGCCTGGCAAGAGGAACCAGGAAGTCTTAACACAGTTCCACTGCCACCTGGTGGCAGCGTGCTCAATTTGCAGGCTTAGTGTGTACCCACTAGTTCTCAGTCACATACTATACTCAGTCACATACCTAGAAAGACCCATTGTCACTCCTAGTCCACAGAACCTTCCAAATCTTCGTTCAACCTGGCAGTTCCCTAGATTTGATTTCACAAACAAGAATGTGAGCCCAGGAATTGTGAACCTGTCTGCGTGTGCCATTTCTGAGGAAATAAGTTACCCACTGCCACCGCCCCAGCCTTCCCCCATTCCAAGATCCCACCACAGGGCCAATCTTGGTACCAGCAGAGCAGAAACATCAGCTGAGAAGCTGCCACCAAAGAGCCTCAACAGACTGCCTTTTGCCTTCCAGACAGCCACGGTGATGTGATCCGGCCCCTGCGGAAGCAGGTGGAGCTGCTCTTCAACACACGATATGGTGAGCAAGAAGTGGGACAGGGTTGGGGACATCCCAGCCCACCTCCAGCTGCCCTGTTTGCAGAAGGGCTTTGGACCTATCCCCTTGGCCGTTCCCATCCCAGCTGCTCTCTGGGCAGGGACAAGGGAGGGAGGGAAGAGAGGAGCTGGGACCCACCTTAAAAAAAAAAAAGAATAAGATAAGATAACATCAGTGGTGTGCCCGGAATGAGGCTAGGTGCTTCCCCATGTTCTGTTTTTTTTTTTTTTTTTTTTTGAGACGGAGTCTCGCGCTGTGGCCCCGGCTGGAGTGCAGTTGCCCGATCTCGGCTCACTGCAAGCTCCGCCT
The DNA here is from genome assembly GCF_008728515.1 of Papio anubis. NCBI lineage: Eukaryota > Metazoa > Chordata > Mammalia > Primates > Cercopithecidae > Papio > Papio anubis. The sequence goes on along the minus strand of NC_044979.1, from coordinate 135,346,531 downwards.
CCCGGGTTCACGCCATTCTCCTGCCTCAGCCTCCTGAGTAGCTGGGACTACAGGCGCCCACCACCGCGCCCGGCTAATTTTTTGTATTTTTAGTAGAGACGGGGTTTCACTGTGGTCTCGATTTCCTGACCTTGTGATCCGCCCGCCTCGGCCTCCCAAAGTGCTGGGATTACAGGCGTGAGCCACCGCGCCCGGCCTGTTTTTTTTTTGTTTTGTTTTTTTTTTTTTGAGATGGAGTCTCACTCTGTCGCCCAGGCACAATGTCAGCTCACTGCAACCTCCACCTCCCAGGTTCAAGCGATTCTCCTGCCTTACCCTCCCGAGTAGCTGGAATTACAGGTGCCTGCCACCACGCCTGGCTAATTTTTGGGTTTTTTTGGTTGGTTTTTTTTTTTTTGAGATGGAGTCTCGCTCTGTCGCCCAGGCTGGAGTGCGGTGGCCGGATCTCAGCTCACTGCAAGCTCCGCCTCCCGGGTTCATGCCATTCTCCTGCTTCAGCCTCCCAAGTAGCTGGGACTACAGGCGCCCGCCACGTCACCCAGCTAGTTTTTTTGTATTTTTTAGTAGAGACGGGGTTTCACCATGTTAGGCAGGATGGTCTTGATCTCCTGACCTCGTGATCCATCCATCTCGGCCTCACAAAGTGCTGGGATTACAGGCTTGAGCCACTGCGCCCGGCCAATTTTTGTATTTTTAATAGAGACAAGGTCACCATGCTGGCCAGGCTGGTCTCAAACTCCTGACCTCAGGTGATCCACCCGCCTTGGCCTCCCAAAATGCTGGGATTACAGGCGTGAGCCACCGTGCCCAGCCCCCGGTGTTCTTGTATCCCATCTCACAAAATCCCTATGTCCTAAGTCCCACTTTACACATGAGGAGAACTGAGGCCTGGTAAAGGGGTGTGACTTGTCCAAGGCCCCACACTACTCAGTGGCAGAGATCGGGCTCGTTCCAAGGCATGGGTGTTGGGCCATGCCAGCATGTGGGGTTGCTTATGGTGGCAGAAGGGACACTTGGAGGGCCTTACTGGAAGGATGAGGCCCGGTGGACTTGGGGGAAGCGATGCCGAATCTCAGCAGCCATTAGTGGTAGCTTCCGTGCTGCCTGGGCATGAGGGCGCGGACCCAGTGTGGGCTTTGGGGTATCCCTGGGTTGAGGTCTTGTCCCCTGGCTCTGCTATTTGGTGACTCTGTGACCTCAGACAAGTCACGTCGTCTCTGAGCTCCAGGTCCCTTTCCTGCAGGCTGGGGGGCCATTCTTTCTACCTGCCAGGAAGGCTGGCAGACCCTTAAAAGGGCTCTGGCAGCTTTGGCCCCCACAAAGGCACGGGACATGGGTGGAGGTTCCTGGCCCCGTGGCACTGGGTGGCCCTACAGCAGCCATGTCTCCGCAGCCAAGGCCATTGGCATCTCGGAGCCCGTCAAGGTGCCGTACTCGAAGTTTCTGATGCACCCGGAGGAGCTCTTCGTGGTGGGACTCCCTGAAGGCATCTCCCTCCGCAGGCCCAACTGCTTCGGGATCGCCAAGCTCCGGAAGATTCTGGAGGCCAGCAACAGCATCCAGTTTGTCATCAAGAGGTAAGGCCCGACCAGGTCCACGGGAGACAGCACCAGGCCTGCTCAGCACCCGGGGGCAGGAGCAGCACCAAACTGCCATCGAGCGATTCTCGTGCCTCAGCCACCCGAATAGCTGGGACCACAGGTGTGTGCCATGCACGGCTAATTTTTTGATTTTTTTCTGTTTGTTTGTTTTTAGAGATAGGGTCTGGCCACATTGCCCAGACTGTTCTCAAACTCCTGGACTCAAGCCATCTCCTGCCTCGGCCTCCCAAAGTGATTGTAGGCGTGAGCCACTGCACCTCGCCGCAATTTCTTTTTTTTTTTTTTTTTTTTTTACAGAGTCTCACTCTCACTCTGTCTCCCAGGCTGGAGCGCAGTGGTGCGAACTTGGCTCACTGCAACCTCCGTTTCCTGGTTCAAGTAATTCTCCTGCCTCAGCCCCCTGAGTAACTGAGACTACAGGTGCGTGTCACCATGCCCAACTAATTTTTGTATTTTTAGCAGAGACAGAGTTTCATCATGTTGACCGGGCTGGTCTTGAACTACTGACCTCAAATGACCCAGCCACCTCAGCCTCCCAAAGTGCTGCGATTATAGGCATGAGCCACCGCACCAGGCCTTTCTTTTTTCTCTCTCTCTCTTTTTTTTTTTTTTGGCAGCAGGGTATTAGATAGGGTTTGGCTGCAGTTGGCAGACATGAGGCTCCCCAGGCCTGCCAGACTCAAAGCCACCGAGCTGACCCCTTTCGCAGTCTCAGGAGAGCAGTGTTCAGTTTGTCCAGATGCAGAATGGGAACGTCCCATCAGCTCACGGGTTCTCCAGGCTGGCGTGTTGGTGTCCTGGGCCAGGAGCTGGAGGCAATGCCCCATCGTCCTAGGATGGGAAAGTCCAGCAGTGGCTTCTCCAGGCTCTTTCTGTTTCTTTGAGCGTGTTGTGTTTTTGCCAGTGAGGGCCTGGGGCAGCACCCGTGGATATACCCTGTGTGCCCGTGGTTACACCCTGTGTGGGATGGAGAGAAGGAAGAGACCGAGAGGCCAAGGGGAGGTGGATGGCAGGGGAGGAGAGATGGGGTGGGGGCGGAAGTGAAATGTGGGGATAGACAGGGCCTCACCCTCTACGGGCCTCTCCTCAGGCCGGGGGATTTCAGGAACAGTGGCTCATGCCTATAATCCCAGCACTTTGGGAAGCTGAGGTGTGAGGATTGCTTGAGCCCGGGAGTTCAAGACCAGCCTGGGCAACATAGCAAGACTGTGTCACTACAAATTTTTTGTTTTTAAACTCTGGTGTGGCAGCACATGCCTGTAGTCTCAGCTACTCAGGAGGCCGAAGCAGAAGGATCACTTGAGGCCAGGAGTTCCAGACTAGCATGGGCAACATAACGAAACCCCATCTCTACAAAAAAAAATTTAAATTAGCTGGGCATGGTGGTGCACACCTGTAATCTCAGCTACTCAGGAGGCTGAGGTAGGAGGATCACTTAAGCCCAGGAGGGGTTTGGAGGCTCCCGTGAGCTATGATTGCACCACTGTACTCCAGCCTGGGTAACAGAGTAAGACGTCTCCTCAAAAAAAAAAACTCGTAAAAAAACAGGGAATGGGAGGATCATATTTCTATTATGTGTTTGTTACTTCTGTGTTACTGTAATAGCATACATTTAGGCTTGGTTTACAGCTAGGCATGATGGCTCGTGCCTGTAATCCCAGCACTTTGGGAGGCTAAGGTAGGCAGATCACTTGAGGTCAGGAGTTCGAAACCAGTCTGGCCAACATGGCGAGATCCCATCTCTGCTAAAAATACACAGATCAGCCAGGTGTGGTGGCTCACGCCTGTAATCCCAGCTGTAATCTCCCTGTCATCAGCAGAGGCATGAGAATCACTTGAACCCGGGAGCTGAGATCATGCCACTACATTCCAGCCTTGGCGACAGATCGAGACTCTGTCTCAAAAAAAAAAAAATTAGGATTGGTTTGCTTGAAAACGGCAAGAAAGAAGAGACTCTTAAGGGTTTGTTCCTCCTGGGAAATAGATGGTTCTCAGACTGGGAGACTCACAGCATCATTTTTGCATACAGTGGCGAGGAGACCCGCTGGGACAGGGAGCTCTTCTCCAGGGCCTGCTCTATGCCAGGAGGGAGGCTGCTGCTCCACGACACACAAAGACCAGATAGCAAAAAGCTATGCAACAGGGCTGGAGAGCAAGAGTCGTGATTCATGCAGTAGAATCAAAGGCTTCAGCAGGCCAGGGTGAAATGCAGCCACATGCCCGGTGTGTCTGGGCATATTAAAAGGAAGATTGAGGCCACGCCCAGTGGCTCACACCTGTTATCTCAGCACTTTGGGAGACGGAGGTGGGCAGATCACTTGAGATCAGGACTACTGAAAATACAAAAATTAAGGCTGGGATCGGTGGCTCACACCTGTAATCCCAGCACTTTGAAAGACTGAGGTGGGTGGATCACCCAAGGTTGGGAGATCGAGACCAGCCTGACCAATATGGAGAAACCCCATCTCTACTAAAAAATACAAAATTAGCCGGGCGTGGTGGCGGGTGCCTGTAATCCCAGCTACTTGGGAGGCTGAGGCAGGAGAATTGCTTGAACCCAGGAGGTAGAAGTTGCAGTGAGCCGAGATCGCGCCATTGCACTCCAGCCTGGGCAACAAGAGCAAACTCTGTCTCAAAAAAAAAGAAAAGAAGGCCGGGCGCGGTGGCTCAAGCCTGTAATCCCAGCACTTTGGGAGGCCGAGGCGGGTGGATCACGAGGTCAGGAGATCGAGACCATCCCTGGCTAACATGGTAAAACCCCGTCTCTACTAAAAATACAAAAAACTAGCCGGGCTTGGTGGCGGGCGCCTGTAGTCCCAGCTACTCGGAGGCTGAGGCAGGAGAATGGCGTGAACCCGGGAGGTGGAGCTTGCAGTGAGCCGAGATCACGCCACTGCACCCCAGCCTGGGCGACACAGCGAGACTCCGTCTCAAAAAAAAAAGAAAAAAAAAAGAAAAGAAAAGAAAAGAAAAATTAGCCAGGCATGGTGGCATGCACCTGTAATCCCAGCTATTCGAGAGGCGAAGAAAGGAGAATCACTCGAACCTGAGAGGCGGAGGTTGCAGTAAGCCAAGATCACACCTCTGCATTTCAGCCGGGGGGAACAGAGTAACACTCTTGTCTCAAAAATAAAATAAAATAAAAAGGGAAGATCGCATTTCAGGTGGTTTAAGGATAAACTCGTGATAGACATATAGCCCATCAGATGTGTGAAAACATAGGGAAATAAAGATTCACAAGAGAATATGTGTAATTATAGTACAGTAATTGGCTCTACTATATACATGTATAGTACTGTACTGGTTGAAGGAGAGCTTCCTTCAACAAATTCCCAGCCTGGGCAACATGGTGAAACCCCATCTCTAGGAAAAAAAAAAAAAAACATAGCCAGGCTTGATGGTGCACACCTGTAGTCCCAGCTACTCGGGAGGCTGAGGTGGGAGGATCGCTTGAGCCAGGAGGTCGAGGCTGCAGTGAGCCTTGATCGCACCACTGCACTCCAGTCTGGGTGGCAGAGTAAGACCCTGTCTCAAAAAAAAAGTTTTTAAATTTTTTTTTTTTTTTTTTTTTTGAGACGGAGTCTTTGCTCTGTCACCCAGGCTGGGGTGCAGTGGCGCGAACTCGGCTCACTACAAGCTCCGCCTCCTGGGTTTACGCCATTCGCCTCAGCCTCCCGAGTAGCTGGGACTACAGGCGCCCGCCACCTCGCCCGGCTAGTTTTTTGTACTTTTAGTAGAGACGGGGTTTCACCGTGTTAGCCAGGATGGTCTCGATCTCCTGACCTTGTGATCCGCCCATCTCGGCCTCCCAAAGTGCTGGGATTACAGGCGTGAGCCACCGCGCCCGGCCAAAAGTTTTTAAATTTTTTAAAAGCTACATTTTGTCCAGGCGTGATGGCTCACGCCTGTAATCCCAGCACCTTAAGAGGCCCAGACAGGAGGATCGCTTGAGCCCAGGAATTTGAGAGCAGCCTGGGCAATGTATCAAGACCCCATCTCTACAAAAAATTTTAAAAATTCTCACACCTGTAATCCCAGCACTTTGGGAGAACAAAACAGGAGGGTCACTTGAGGCTAGGAGTTCAAGACCAGTCTGGTCAACATAGCAACCCCATCTCTATTTTATTTTTAAAATTAAAAAATTAGACAGGTGCAGTGGTATGTGCCTATAGTCCCAGATACTTGGGAGACTGAGGCAGAAGGCGGAAGAATCGCTTAAGCACAGAAGGTCCAGACTGCAGTGAGCTCTGATGGCATCAGTTCACTCCAGCCTAGGTGACAGAGCAAGACCTCGTCCCTTTAAAAATACAAAGAGAGGCCGGGCATGGTGGCTCGCCCCTGTAAACCCAGCACTTTTGGGAGGCTGAGGCAGATGGATCACTTGAGGTCGAGAGTTCGAAACCAGCCTGGCCAGCATGGTGAAACCCCATCTCTACTAAAAGTACCAAAAATTAGCTGGGCTTGGTGGTGCACACCTGTAGTCCCAGCTCCTCAGGAGGCTGAGGCTCGAGAATCTCTTGAACCTGGGAGGTGGAAGTTGCAGTGATCTCAGATTGCATCACTGCACTCCAGCCTGGGCGACGGGGTGAGACTCCTTCTCAAAATAAATAAATAAATATATAAAGAAATAAAACGCAAGAGACAAACAAACTAAAAAACCATCCTGGGCACCTGCCAGGTCCTGGGCTTGCAGCCCAGTGGTAAATGCCACCAAGTCCTGCCCTGGAGTTGCCAATGTCATCTAGACAAAAATCAAAATATCATGTCAGGTAGAGATAACTGCTGTGACAGCATATAACTCAGAGTGAGGAGGAGAGAGGGACAGGAGGAACCTGGATAAGGAGGTGACATTGGAGCAGCAACCCAATGAAGTGAGAGGGACAGCCACTGTGCGTAGTGTGGGGACAGGCCAGGCGCAGTGGCTCACAGCTGTAATCCCAGCACTTTGGGAGGCCAAGGCAGGCAGATCACGAGGTCAGGAGTTCAAGACCAGCCTGGCCAACATGGTGAAACCCAGCCTGTACTAAAAATACAAAAATTAGCTGGGCGTGGTGGCGTGCACCTGTAGTTCCAGCTACTCAGGAGGCTGAGGCAGGAGAATCGCTTGAACCCGGAAGGCAGAGGTTGCAGTGAGCCGAAATCACGCCATTGCACTACAGCCTTGGTGACAGAGGGAGACTCTGTCTCAAAAAAATTAAAAAGACTATGGGGACAGAGAAAAAGTCATGCAAAGTCCCTGAGGCAAGAACATGCTTGTGTGTTTGAAGGCTCACAAGGTGCCCTTGTAGCTGGTACAGGGTGAGTGAGGGAAGGATGGTGAGAGTGAGGCCCAGGAGGTTGCAGGGGACCAGGCGTGGTGGCCCACGCCTATAATCCTAGCTCTTTGGGAGGCTGAGGTGGGAGGATTGCTTGAGCTCAGGAGTTTGAGACCAGCCTAGGCAACATAGTGAGACCCTATCTCTATAAAAAAGAAAAATAGGCCAGGAGCGGTGGCTCATGCCTGTAATCCCAGCACTTTGGGAGGCCAAGGAGGGTGGATCACCTGAGGTCAGAAGTTCGAGACCAGCCTGGCCAACATGGTGAAACCCTGTCTCTAAAAATACAAAAATTAGCCAGGCATGGTGGTGGGCGCCTATAATCCCAGCTACTCGGAAGACTGAGGCAGGAGAATTGCTTGAACCCGGGAGACAGAGGTTGCAGTGAGCTGAGATCGCACCACTGCACTCTAGCCTGGGCGACAAGAGCAAAACTCTGTCTCAAAAAAACAAAAACACAACAAAACAAAAAAATATCAAAGAATAAAAATAAAAAGGTAGCAGGGGCCAGATCACATGGGTTCTGGGCCAGCTTAAAGAGTTTGAATTTTATTTTATTTTTTAAAAATTCTTAGAGACAGGGTCTCATTCTGGTTTCTTTTTGCTTTCTACGCCCACTCCCTCAAACCATAAACCAGTGGCACCCAGGCAGCTTGAGGTTAGCTGCCAATTCAATAGCAAGTCCTCAAGAATGACATTTTTTATGGTTTTGTGCAGAAGACAGCTTGTACTCATGATCATTGGTTTTTTGGGTTTTGTGGGTTTTTTTTTTTTTTTTTTTTTTCGATTTTTTGAGACAGAGTCTCACTCACTCTGTTGCCCAGGCTGGAGTGCAGTGGCGTGATCTCGGCTCACTGCAACCTCCCGCTCCTGGCTTCAAGCGATTCCCCTGCCTCAGCCTCCTGAGTAGCTGGGATAACAGGCGCATGTCACTACGCCTGGCTAAATTTTGTATTTTTAGTCGAGACGGGATTTCACCATGTTGGCCAGGCTGGTCTCAAACTCCTGACCTCAAGTGATCCGTCCACCTTGGCCTCCCAAAGTGCTGGGATTAGAGGCGTGAGCCACCACTGCCGGCCTTTTGTGGGTTTTTTTGAGAAAGAGTCTTGCTCTGTCATCCAGGCTGGAGTACAGTGGTGCTATCTCGGCTCACTGTAGCCTCCACCTTCCAGGTTTAAGTGATTCTCCTGCCTCAGCCTCCTGAGTAGCTGGAATTACAGGCGTGAGCCACCATGCCTGGCCATGAGCATTTGTTTTAAGAGATAGGTCTTTCTGTAGCCCAGGCTGGAGTGTACTGGCACAGTCATAACTCACTGCAGCCTTAAACTCCTGGGCTCAAGCAATCCTGCCTCAGCCTCCTGAGTAACTGGGACGTCAGGGGCACGCCACCACACCTGGCTAATTTTTGCATTTTTTGTAGAGAAGGAGTCTCGCTATGTTGCCCAAGCTGGTCTCAAAGCAATCCACCTGCCTCAGCCTGCCAAAGTGCTGGGATTACAGGTTGAGCCACCGCACCCAGCCATGAGCAGTTTTTAAAGTCACGATGGCTTTCTCCACCTGTCATTTGGAAAGGGAGGCAGGTTAGCGCAGTGGCCAACGGGAGAGGCCGTCTGGTAGGTTTGAGGCCAGCTCCTCCGGTTACTCCCTGTGGCCTTGGCAGCCGGCTGTGCTATTTGAGCGGAAGCACTGTCGCTGCTCGGGCCTGGACTCAGGCTCTGCCCAGCTTCGGCCTCTCTGAGGTTACTGTTGGGAAGTCGCTTCCCCTTTCGGAACCTGAGTTCTCCCATAAACAGGAGAGGCCTAAATGCAGTCCGAAGCCTTTTCTAGCTCCCGAGACTGTGGTTCAAGGCAGGGCTATGCTTCCCGCTCCCAGCCCTGGCCCCGTGACCTCAGCTGTGTGCCTGGCACTGTACAGAAGCCTCAGAGATGCCCACCGCCAGAGCGGGCACCAAATCCTCATCTACTGGGGACCCAGGGGGTGACTTCCCTGAGAGTTTGGCCTTTGGGCTTACTCCCAGGAAGAGACTCCTGGGTGTTGCTGCTTGATTACCCCTGTGACAGAGAGCTCATTACCTCTCCAAGTCCATTACCTCTCCAGAGAGCTCATTACCTCTTCACTCCGTGGCCCACCCTGCCATCCCCCAACAACCCCCCTCTGGCCAGCATGATTTTCCCAGTGTCCTCTACCCACCACAAACCCCAGCCCCACAATAGGCTTGCTCTAACAGGACAAGTTGTGCTGAAGATGGGGCCTTTAGAAGCACTGCTGTATGATAAAGAAGGTTGACTCATGTCTGGCAGGGCTTTCTGGAGTCTGTGGAGCTAAAGACATTAGTAGAATACAAAGCTGGGCTTGGTCACTGGCGCTCCCGACTGCAGTGACACAGCAGGTCTCAGATGTGAGCCGTAGATCTCAGACCTTTCCAGCTCGGAGTTCTTGCTATGTAGTGGGCCGCGACTGTTTCTACACTTTATTTGTTTATTTATTTAGAGACAGAGTCTTGCTCTGTCACCCAGGTTGGAGTGCAGTGGCGCTGTCTCAGCTCACTGCAACCTCCGCCTCCCGGGTTCAAGCGATTCCCTTCCCTCAGCCTCCCAAGTAGCTGGGATTATAGGCGCCTGCCACCACACCCAGCTGATTTTTGTATTTTCAGTAGAGACAGGTTTCACCATGTTGGCCAGGCTGGTCTCAGACTCCTGACCTCAAGTGATCCACCCTCTTCAGCCTCCCAAAGTGCTAGGCTTACAGGCATGAGCTACTGCACCAGACCTTGTTTCTACACTTTAAACCAGATCCATGGGAGGCCCCCTGAGGCCGCCTGCTCCAATCCCAGGCAGCGACAATTGTCCAGTGTCCGGGGAGCAGGAGTGAGATATCAGATGGACCCGTTCAGGACTGGGTGGGTCTCACTCCTGGCTGGATCCTTCAAGCCCAGCGCAGCCCCCTAGATTCCACATGTGGAGCGGCAGGGACTCCAGGCCTGAACTGTGCAGAGCCAGGAAGGTCCACTGCAGGGATGTGCAGACCGAGGCCCAGAGGGGAGGGCTGGGCAGTCCCAGAGACGCTTGGAGGGACCTCTGTGATAGCCCCGCTTGTGTTTTCCAGGCCCGAGCTGCTCACTGAGGGAGTCAAAGAGCCCATCGTGGATAGTCAAGGTACCCAGCATGGGGTCGTGGGCTGCGGTGTGGGTGGGCAAGGGAGGGCCCCAGGGGCCTCTGCCACCAGCCTCTCCTCCTGCTGCCTCTGTCCTGCTCCCATCCTGGCCCTGGCATTCTCCCCACACCCCTGCACTGGGTTTCCCCTAACGATGCCATCTTGGGTCCCAGGAACTGCCTCCTCACTTGGCTTCTCTCCCCCTGCCCTGCCCCCAGAGAGGGATTCCGGGGACCCTCTGGTGGACGAGAACCTGAAGAGACAGGGCTTTCAAGGTAAGGTTGAGCTCGGGGAGGTCTGTTGTCCCCGGCACCATGACCTTGATCTGGTTTGGGTTTGGAGGGCCAGGCTGGAAGTGGGGAAGAGCTGGCCCCCAATCTCAGGGCCTAAGGAACCAGGCAAGCCAGGTAGGCAGCCCAGGCCCGGCCGTTCCGTGCCAGCTCTGTGTTAGAGACTCCAGGGGACAGGGGGTGCCTACAGGTGGACGGTGGGGGGTGGGAGGGTACAGGGCCCAGGAGCCTGCGTGACCCCCCAGCCCCACCCCGGGAGGTAGCTGACACCCCCACTCCTGATTCAGCAATCAGCTGTGGTCTTTGAAATCACAATAGGAGCCAGGCGCAGCACCTCACGCCTGTAATCCCAGCACTTGGGGAGGTCAAGGTGGGAGGATCACTTGAGGCCAGGAGTTTGAGACCAGCCTGGGCAACATAGAACCCATCTCTATGTCTATTTCTAAGAAGAGAAATCAGAGACCGAGTGCAGTGGCTCATGCCTGTATTCCCAGCACTTTGGGAGGCTGAGGCGGGTGGATCACTTGAGGCTAGGAGTTCAAGCCCAGACTGGCCAACATGGCGAAACCCCGTGTCTACCAAAAAAATACAAGAATTAGGCGAGGCGGCATGTACCTGTGATCCCAGCTACTCAGGAGGCTGAGGCCAGAGAATCTCTTGAACCTGGGAGGTGGAGGTTGTAGTGAGCAGAGATCGCACCACTGCACTCCAGCCGGGGTGACAGAGCAAGACCCTGCCTCAAAAAAGAGAAAGAGAGAGAGAGAGAGATGGTGGTCTGGGATCCCTCCAGCACATGCCGGCACTTGTTTGTTTGTTTATTTGTTGTTATGGAGTTTTACTCTTGCTGTACAGGCTGGAGTGCAATGGTGCGATCTCAGCCACTGCAACCTTCGCCTCCTGGGTTTAAGCGATTTTTCTGCCTCAGACTCCTGAGTAGCTGGGATTATAGGCGCACACCACCACACCAGGCTGATTTTTGTATTTTTTTTAGTAGAGACGGGATTTCACCATGTTGGCCAGGCTGGTCTCAAACTCCTGACCTCAGATGATCTACCCGCCTCAGCCTCCCAAAGTGTTGGGATTACAGGTGTGAGCCACTGCACCCAGCTTTTTTTTTTTTTTTTTTTGAGACAGAGTATTGCTCTGTCACCCCGGCTGGAGTGCAGTGGTGTGATCTCTGCTCACTACAACCTCCACCTCCCAGGTTCAAGGGATTCTCTTGCCTCAGCCTCCTGAGTAGCTGGGATTACAGGTACGCACAACCATGCCCGGCTAATTTTTGTAGTTTTAGTAGAGATGGGGTTTCACCTTGTTGGCCAGGCTGGTCTCCAACTCCTGCACTCAGGTGATCTTCCCGCCTCGGCCTCCCAAAGTGCTGGCATTACAGGCATGAGCCGCCGTGCCCGGCCACACTTGGGGGTTTTTAATGAACACTCTCTGGGTGAGGGTGGCTTGGTGGTTCATGCCTGTAATCCCAGCACTTTTGGAGGCTGAGGCAGGCGGATCACTTGAGCTCAGGGGTTTGAGGCCAGCCTGGGCAACATGGCGAAACCCCATCTCTACCAAAAACACAAAAAAGAAATTAGCCAAGTGCAGTGACACACGCCCGTGGTCCCAGTTACTCAGGAGGCTGAGACAGGAGAATCGCTAGAGCCTGGGAGGTGGAGGTTGCATTGGGAGCTGCCAGGCCCGTCCCCTGTGTCTGTGGGCACTGCCCGTCCTCCACCATCTGCTAGATCAGCTGGGCTTCCGTTCCCTCCCTTGTCTCCAGCCCCCCAGTGACTTCATGAAGCCCCTGCCCCCTGCTCGCCAGCCCGGGGCACAGGACTCCGCACTCCATGGTGTCCCTCCCCTCCGGGGTTTATTTATTGGTTTGGTGGTTTTCAAATGTCAACAGTTAACTTAATTTCCAACTCATCACTGTTGTGGCAACAGTGCATGTCCTTCTGGAAAACACACATCTCCATCAAGACGTTGGTGCTGAAGGACCTGAGGGGCCCACTCCAAAGATCCGTTAATTGCCGGAGAAGGAGTTCCCCATAATTAGAAAATCATCTTCCTTAGAAGTCACCAAGTGCCTTTTCACTGAACAGCCCAAACCCATAATCGTTTTGCGCTTTGCAGAAAATTACGACGCGAGGCTGTCACGGATCGACATCGCCAACACGCTAAGGGAGCAGGTCCAGGACCTTTTCAATAAGAAATACGGTAAGCAGCGCAGAACCCCCGGGGAGGGACACGCAGCTGCTGTGGGCAGAGAAGTGGGAGGCTTCCCAGTTCCAGCTGAGGGCATTTCTGGGGAAACAGTTCACCCCTTTACACGTATTTCTTGAGCATTTACTACATGCCAGGCACTGTCTCAGGCACTGGGGATATTGCCGTGAATAAAACAGACACAGTCCCTGTACTCATGAGCCTTGCAGACCAGTGAGGTGAGACACACTTTCAACTACTACACACAGAATTTAATAGACAGGGGCCTGGCTCGGTGGCTCATGCCTGTAATCTCAGCACTTTTGGAGGCTGAGGCAGTTGGATCACTTGAGCTCAGGAGTTCGAGGCCAGCCTGGGCAACATGGCGAAACCCCGTCTCTACCAAAAATACAAAAAAGAAATTAGCCAGGTGCAGTGGTGCTACTCAGGAGGCTGAGGCAGGAGAATCGCTTGAGCCTGGGAGGCGGAGGTTGTAGTGAGCTGAGATCGTGCCATTGCACTCCAGCCTGGGCAACAGAAGCGAAACTCTGTCTCAAAAAAAAAAATAAAAGCGGGGGAGCATACAACATGGGAGCATATTGGTGTGGCTTTTTCTTTCTTTTCTTTTCTTTTTTTTTTTTTTTGAGACAGGGTCTCACTCTGTCACCCATGCTGGAGTGCAGTGGCGTGATCATGGTTTATTGCAGCCTCAAACGCCTGGGTTCAAGCAATCCTCCTGCCTCAGTCTCCCAAGTGACTGGAACTACAGGCAGGCACTACCATACCCAGCTATTTTTTAGAAATTTTTAGTAGAGACAGGGTCTTGCTGTGTTGCCCAGGCTGATCTCGAACTCTTAGACTTAAGTGATCCTCCTCCTTGGCCTCCCAAAATGCTGGAATTACGGGCATGAGCCACCATGCTGGCCTTTTTTTAATGATCTGATCAAATAGCTCAGATTGTAATGCCTATACCTTTCCACGGTGCTACATGAGAGCTTTCTCGTGCCATTCACTCTCCTGCACGCACGTCTTTCCATCACACCCCCACAATTCCACGTACACACACCCCACGCTGCCTCTCACTCCTGACGAGCAGGACCCTGCCTCTCACCCACAGGGGAAGCCTTGGGTATCAAGTACCCGGTCCAGGTCCCCTACAAGCGGATCAAGAGTAACCCCGGCTCTGTGATCATTGAGGGGCTGCCCCCGGGAATCCCGTTCCGAAAGCCCTGCACCTTCGGCTCCCAGAACCTGGAGAGGATTCTTGCCGTGGCTGACAAGATCAAGTTCACAGTCACCAGGTACTCAGGGGGAAGGGTGAGGGTGAAGGGCAGGACTAGCTCAGATGGGGGCTTATACCTGCAAATCCTTAGCCTTTCCCTAGGTCCTGCCCTCCCCACTGGACAAGGCGGCTCTCCTGGCACCATCCTGGGTCCTGGGGGTGGCCGGGAAGGGACTGCAGGCCAGCTCGAGTGCAGGGAGCCCTTCAGAAGTGGGACTGGTCACCCCACCATGGCAAGGGCAGCCTTCAAGGGCATCTTCAACCTGTTCAGCCACACCCGCTCACTACACCCCCAGCCCCCGGGAAAGGCATTCAGCCTGCATCAGGGGATTTGCCCAAGGTCCCAGGGCCAGCCAGGGCAGAGCCGGCACAAGGCCCAGGTCTGCGTCCTGCAGAGTGACACTGCCAATGCCAGCACCCTGCCACATCGTCTCAGTGTCCCACGCACACAGAGCCCCAGGGCGGCTTGTTAAAATACAGATTCTGCTGCCGTAGGTGTGGGGTGCTCCCAGGAGAGACCGAGGCCACTGCATCCCAGGGGTGTCTTCCTCATCCCCCAGGTCGTCCTTCTGACACCCTTGCCTCTGTTTCTCTTCTAGGCCTTTCCAAGGACTCATCCCAAAGCCTGGTAAGAGGCACTGGCTGTGGAGGGGGCGCTGGGAATAGGGCCTGGTCATAGTGCTGGGGGCTGGAGCTAAGTCTGCTGTGGGGCACAGGTTCTGGGGGCTGGGAATAGAAGCCAGCCAGGCCCCTGCCTTTTTTTCTTCTTTTCTTTTTTTTCCTGAGGCAGAGTCCTTCTCTGTCACCCATGCTGGAGTGCAGTGGCGCGAACATGGCTCACTGCAACCTCCACCTCCTGGGTTCAAGCAATCCTCCTGCCTCAGCCTCCTCAGTAGCTGGGATGACAGGCAACTGTCACCACGCCTGGCTATTTTTTGTATTTTTAATAGAGATGGGATTTCACCATGTTGGCCAGGCTGGTCTCAAACTCCTGACCTCAAGTGATCCGCCCATCTCGGCCTCCCAAAGTGTTGGGATTACAGGCATGAGCCACCACACCCGGCCTAGGCCCCTGCCCTTCTGTTTAGCCACCTCACCTGGGCACCTGCCCCAGGTAGATGGAGGAAGGCTAAGCTTGAATGTGGCCCCAGATCCTGGAGCAGAGAAAGGGGTGGTGGTGCCGGTGACTTCTAAGTTTTACCCAGTGGGGATTCAGGAGGGAGGAGGGGCCGGGCCGGGTCAGTGCACCTGCTCCTCCTGATAAAGGGGGTCTGGTTGACCTCAGTGAATAGATGAGGTTGGAGGCAAGTGGGTTCCTAACCACAGAAAGAGGGGTGTCTGCATGGGGGACCGCAAGCTTGTTGGTAAGATGTGGGGGGTGCCTACCCCACCCTAAACAGTGCAGTGCCTCTTCTGACCCCTTTTTTAAAAATGTATTTTATATATATATTTTTTGAAACCAAGTCTCACTTTGTTGCCCAGGCTGGAGTGCAATGGCACTATCTCTGCTCACTGCAACCTCCACCTCCCAGGTTCAAGCTATTCTGCCTCAGCCTCCCAAGTAGCTGGGATTATAGGCACGCACCACAACGCCCGGCTAATTTTTGTATTTTTAGTAGAGCCGGGTTCACCATATTGGCCAGGCTGGTCTCAAACTCCTGGCCTCAAGTGATCCACCTGCCTCAGCCTCCCAAAGTGCTGGGATCACAGGCATAAGCCACCACTCCCAGCCTCCTGACCCTTTTTAAGGCACCCATCCACTTCCATCTCCACCATGGGCTGTGTCCTGGCCTCCCAAACCCAGATTTGCAGGGGCTGTCCCTGCAGAGCGACATGCCACGTGGTGAGCACTAAGGGCTGGCTAGAGCCTCCAGGGCGGGCCAGGCACAGTGGCTCACACCTGTAATCCCAGCACTTTGGGAAGCCAAGGCAGGAAGATCACTTGAGGTCAGTAGTTCAAGACCAGCCTGACCGACATGGTGAAACCCCATGTCTACTTAAAATCCAAAAATTAGCCAGGCATGGTGGTGCGCACCTGTAGTCCCAGCTACTCGGGAGGCTGAGGCAGGAGAATCCCTTGAACCCGGGAGGCGGAGCTTGCAGTGAGCTTAGATCGCACCAGTGTACTCCAGCTTGGGTGACAGGGCGGGACTCAGTCTCAAAAAAACAAAAAAAAAAGTACTTAGGGTACGGTGATGTGGCGGCTGCCGACAGGCCATGGGAACCCCCAGAAGGGGGATCAGGAGGGTGAGGGGTAGTTGGAGAGGGCTTCCTGGAGTAAGGAAGGCCCTGCTTGGGCCTCAGGGGAAGATGGGACTTTGAGAGGCAGAGAGGAGGGTAGGATGTGTCTGGCGGGGTGAACGGCAGGGGTTGGGGAGTCACTGGAGGTCAGAAGTGTGTTTCCGGAACTCTCAGAGGGGCAGAATAGTCAGATGATGTTAGAAAGCTGGAGCCAGTGGAAGCTGCAGCAGCGCAATGCAGTGAGTGTGGCTGCGGCAGACACCCAGCTGAGAGGTCACTGGGTTTCTGGCCCTGCACTGGATGGTTTATGTGGGTGCCTTTCACACATATTTTGGGAGGTCCTGCTGGGGCAAGGCGGTGTTCTAGGAACCAGGGTTACAGCGGAGTGCAGACAGAGGAGGCATCTCATCTAGTCTTCGTACCTAGGAGGTAGACGCTAGAGCCCACTTTACAGAGGGGGAAACTGAGGCTCAGTGTGAGTGATGTATTAATACTCTGTGTCCCAGGGCTAGCAGGTGGCCGTGGCCCCAGCCCTCAGGGATGGACCTGCCAGCCCCTTTCCAGGCATTGGCACCCAAGCCAGGTATCCGCCTGGAGAACCAGCTCCACACTTACTCATGCCACTAGTCATACTGGGCTGGGAACATGTACAGGCTCCTCAGAGTCTCCAAGAGTTCACCAGAGGTCACTGAGTGCTACTTCTGCGCCAGAATGGAATTTTCTCAAATGCTCCCTCGCATGGTCCCCAAAGCCTGGCCTGGGCCAGCACCAGCAGTTCCAAGGTGAATTGGAGTGGAAGCTGGGGTCTGCTGGGGGAGGCAGAGGCAATAGCAGGCCCCTTCATCTGGAGGCAGGTGTCCCAGAGCAGGTGGAGGGGTGGCAGGTAGTCTGCGGAGAGGCAGGCTGCTGGGGCAGTGCCCAGGAGTCAGCCTTCAGGGTCCCAGGCAGCATATGGGCCGTGGGAAAGCGCCGTTCATTCAAGTCCCTGTACCCGCCTGACTAGCTGTGGAAATCTGAGCCTTCACTTCCTTACCGCTAAGACAGACAAGCACACCTGCCTCGCCATGTGATCTGAAGATGGAAAAAGATGGGCAGTGCCAGGTGAGCTGGGAGGACTGTTTTCCCCCAGTTGCCCCCTTTTTTTTTTTTTTTGAGATGGAGTTCAGCTCTTGTTGCCCAGGCTAGAGTGCAATGGCGTGATCTCGGCTCACTGCAACTTCCGCCTCCCAGGTTCAAACGATTCTCCTGCCTCAGCCTCCCGAGTAGCTGGGATTACAGGCACCCACCACCATGCCCAGCTAATTTTTTTGTATTTTTAGTAGAGACAGGGTTTCACCATGTTGACCAGGCTGGTCTCGAACTCCTGACCTCGTGATCCGCCCGCCTCGGCCTCCCAAAGTGTTGGAATTATAGGCGTGAGCCACTGCGCCCGGCCCTAGAGCCATTCTTAACAGGGTTTGTCCCCCTGGAAACTTCCAGAAGCCTCACCCTCCTGGGAATTCCCTGCTGGGTGCCAGTCATCTGTTCACTGCTCGGTTTCCACTCTCCCATCCTTGCACCGACATCCCACTGTTAGGCCTTCTTCAAGCATGGACCTTCTCATGCTCAGTCTCTCTGTGGTGTGGAAACGTCTACTGGGCGGGCCTCACAGAAGGTTCCAGGCCCTGGCGCAAGCCCAAGGGAAGCAATGATCCAAAATGGACTCAGATAAAGTTTCTGCCACTATGCATTGGGGGCTTTTGGTTGGAGTCCAGTTCAATTTTAGAAAAATAAAAATACATGTCTCGCACTTCTGAGTTTGCAGACTAAGGTCCATTCTGTATTTGCTAACGAGGACAAAAAGAAAGGCGACTGGGTGCGGTGGCTCACGCCTGTAATCCCAGCACTTTGGGAGGTCAAGATGGGTGGATCACTTGAGGCTGGACAAGAGTTCGAGACCAGCCTGGCCAACCAGCCTGGCCTTTCACCATGTTAGGGTGCCTAAAAATACAAAAATTAGCTGGATGCTGTGGCACACACCTATAATCCCAGCCACTCAGGAGGCTGAGGCAGGAGAATCGCTTGAAACCAGAAGGCGGAGGTTGCAGTGAGCCGAGATCGCGCCATTGCACTCCAGCCTGGGCAACAAGAGTGAAACTCCATCTCAAAACAACAACAAAGAAGAATGGCTCTAAACCAGGAACAGTGGTTCACCCCTGTAGTCCCAGCACTTTGGGAGGCCAAGGTAGGAGGATCGCTTGAGGCCAAGAGTTTGAGGCCAGCCTGGGCAACATAACAAGACCCCGTCTCTACAAAAAATTTAAAAATTAGCCAGGCACAGTGGCACACACCTGTAGTCTCAGCTACTCAGGAAGCTAAAGCGGGAGGATGGCTTGAGCCCGGGAGGTGGAGGTTGCAGTGAGCTGAGATTGTGCAACTGCACTCCAGCCTGGGTGACAGAGCATGACACCACCTGAAAGAAAAAAAAAAAAAATGGCTCTGTGATTTTTTTAGGTCACTTATTGAAGGTTCCTATGGAAGCCTTTCCTAATAGAACCACCCCGAGAAGGTGAAAATTCTGAAAGAGATTACGCTTTTTTGTTTTTGTTCTGTTTTGTTTTTTTGTTTTAAGATGGAGTTTTGCTTCTTGTCACCCAGGCTGGAGTGCAGTGGCACGATCTCAGCTCACTGCAGCCTCCGCCTCCCGAGTTCAAGCGATTCTCCTGCCTCAGTCTCCCGAGTAGCTGGAATTACAGGTGTGCACCACAACACTCGGCTGAGTTTTGTATTTTTAGTAGAGACGGGGTTTCGCCATGTTGGCCAGGCTGATCTCAAGCTTCTGATGTCAGGTAATCTGCCCGCCTCAGCCTCCCAGAGTGCTGGGATTACAGGCATGAGCCGCCGCACCTGGCTGAGATTGTGCTTTTTTGAAGATGAATCAGTCATTTAATTGCGAGAGCCCCACTGCACCCTGAAGCTGTGGGCCTCCCCACTGAAGGGTGAGAGTACAGCCACTCCTGGGCTGGTTTTGTTCTGGGTCAAAAGAGATGACTCAGGCCAGACGTGGTGGCTCACACCTATAATCCCAGCATTTTGGGAGGCCAAGATGGGAGAATCACTTGAGCCCAGGAGTTTGAGACCAGCCTGGGCAACACAGCAAGATCCCATCCTGCAAAGATATTTTTTAAAATTAGCCAGACATGGTAGGGACGAACGACTGTATTCCCAGCTACTTGGGAGGCTGAGGTGGGAGGATCCCTCAAGGCTAGGAGTTGAAGGCTGCTGTGAGCCATGATTCCAGCGTGCATGACAGAGTGAGATCTTGTCTCTAAAAAAGAGAGAGAGAGAGAGAGATAAGCCCAGAATGTCTTTAATGTTTTCCCAACTGGGGACACCACATCTGCCCTCAGTGCCTCAGTTTCCCCACTAAAATCTAGAGGCCCTGCCTGCTCTGACATGCTGAGTGGCGAGCAGGCGTCTGGCTGGAGAGGAAGCATACTTGGACTTGGACCAAGCCTCAGAGGGCAGTGGGTGAATTTCAGGCCTCAGGTCAAGAGAGCTGTGGGCCAGGGATTTCTAGGGGCCAGGGGTGCTGGAAGGCACCAGGCTGAACTGGAGGGGACCTGGTGGGGGGCCTGGGGTTGCAGAGGGATGTGGGGTGCTAGGTCCCCCAACTCATACCAGAAGGAGCTCCAGCCCTGCCTGCAAGGGGTTGAGATAACCCACGCTCGACCCTGGGGGCTGAACACCATTGGTAGCTGGGTAGTTCTATACTGCCCAGCCAGGCCACACCCCACCTGCCTGCAGTGGCACTGAATTAAATTAGGGAGACTCTACCAGGCGCGGTGGCTCATGCCTGTAATCCCAGCACTTTGGGGGGCTAAGGCAGGTGGATCACGTAAGGTCAGGAGTTTGAGACCAGCCTGGGTAACATGGTGAAACCCTGACTCTACTAAAAATACAAAAATTAGCCAGGCGTGGTGGTGCATACCTGTAATCCCAGCTACTTGGGAGGCTGAGGCAGGAGAATCGCTTGAACCTGAGAGGTGGAGGTTGCAGTGAGCTGAGAGACACACCACTGCACTCCAGCCTGGGTGACAGAGTGCAACTCGGTCTCAAAAAAAAGAGAAAAAGAAAAAAAAAACAAACCCAGGACAGCTGAAGGGGGCTGTTCAGGATATGCTGGGAAGAAGTGGTGGTGTGGTGACTAAGGCAGGAGAGACCCTCTCTCCAGGTAGCTGCTATAATATTCCATCCAAAGAACATTCTAGTAGGTCATAAAAACCTAAAGGGAGCCAGACATGGTGGCTCATGCCTATAATCCCAGCGCTTTGGGAGGCCAACACAGGAGGAATGCTTGAAGCCAGGAGTTGGAGATCAGCCTGGGCAGTATAGCGAGACCCCACCTCTAGAAAACAATTTTTTAATTATCTGGGCATGGTGGTGGGTGGTGGTGCGTGCCTGTAGTCCCAGCTACTTGGGAGGCTGAGGCAGGAGGGTCACTTGAGCCCAGGAGTTTGAGGCTGCAGTGAGCTGTGAACACAATGATCACATCACCTCACTTCAGCCCGAGTGACAGAGTGAGACCCTGTCTCTAAAATACACACACACACACACACACACACACACAAACCTAAAGAGAGATGCAAATATATGTCCATGGTAGAAATTTGGAAAATACAGAAATCTAACAACCCAGATGGCTGTTCATTTTTATGATGATACTTTTTCTTCCAGATTTCCCCCCAAGCTTATTAATTTTACATCTCACTGTTCTTCTTTCTATAAATTTACACACTTAACCTTAAAACATAAACATGTTCCCATGTCTTTAAAAAGCTCTGTTCCCTCTTCAGGCTGTATCATGGTTATGTAACTACCCTGTCCCCCAGTTATGGACATTTGAGCAGCCTCTCACACCACGGACACCTAACACTCACATCACACTTTTTTTTTCTGAGACGGAGTCTCGCTCTGTCGCCCAGGCTGGAGTGCAACTGCATGATCTCAACTCACTGCAACCTCCACCTCCCGAGTTCAAGCGATTCTCCTGCCTCAGCCTCCCAAATAGCTGGGATTACAGGCGTGTGCCACCATACCAGGCTAATTTTTCTATTTTAATAGAGACGGGGTGTTGCCACGTTGGCCAGGCTGGTCTCGAACTCCTGACCTCAGGCGATCCACCCGCCTCAGCCTCCCAAAGTGCTAGGATTACAGGCGTGAGCCACCGCGCCTGACCACATCACACTTACGATTTGCTGGTTACCAAGCCCACTCACGTTACCATGTCATCTCCCTGAGTAGCCGGCCTTATTGGAGGGGACTGAGGCTCAGAGAGATTAAGCAGCTTTCTCAGGGTCACACAGCATAGTGTGGCAGAGATTTGAACCTAAGGCTTTACCATTTTATTATACTTCGGAACCCAGGGCAGGCTCTACCACTAGCCTAGGGCTTGGTGTGGGTCCCCGAAGCGAGTTGCAGCCACGCCCTCTTTCCCCACCACCCCTCTGGTCTCATCCACACTGGGTGGCTCTTTGCTGTCCCCTCCTGGCTACCAGCAGCTATTACACTGGGTGCTGTTGTCTTCCCATTTTGCGACTGAGCAAACAGCCTGAAAGAGACAAAAACCAGGTAGTTAGCTTGAGGCCAAAACCACTCCCTCGTCTTTGCTGTTCTGCAGCCTGAGCCTGGGGTGGCCAGGCGGGGTGGTGCAGTGACAGGGAGGGACAATAGCCCCCAAAAATGCTGCCGGAATGGTAAAGAGCCTGAACTTCAAAGCTACTAACTTGAGCTTATTTTGTGGCACCAGCGGTTTTTCCAGTCATTGTAATGATACAATCAGATTTGCGTTGTCTTCGGGTTACCATGGTAACCGTACTTCCACCCACCAAGGGTGGATTAGAGAAGGCAAAACTAGGGCAGAGAAGCCACGGAGTGTTGAGAAGGTCTGAACCCAGGCAGTGGGCAGCTGGGCCCCACAATGGATGGGGTAGAGGCAGCAGCAGGGTGTGAAGAGGACGGAAGGTTCTGGAAGGGTGATGGTGGTGCTTGTCTCCAAGGCTGGGTCTGTGGGCTTGTGAGACACATCCAGGGGCCCATGTGCAGTAGGTGAAATCTGAGCGGTATTTAGTGCAGGCAGGGTGGCAGGCAGGCTGGGGGCCTCTCAGAAGCGCAGAGCTGGCAGAGGGAGACCTGCCCGGGGCGCCGGAGGAAAGGGCAACTGTTCAGGAACAGAGTAGATGAGGTGGGGGAAACTTTGGGTAAGAAGAGCTGAGTCAGGAGCATTGAGGCAGTGGTTTTCAAACCTCAGAAGCAACAGCAGGGCCGGACACGGTGACTCAGCCTGTAATCCCAGGACTTTGGGAGGCCGAGGTGGGTAGATCACCTGAGGTCGGGAGTTTGAAACCAGCCTGGCCAACATGGTGAGACCCTGTCTCCACCAAAAACTACAAAAATTAACCAGGCATGGTGGTGGACACCTGTAATCCCAGCTACTCAGGAGCTTGAGGCAGGAGAATCGCTTGAACCTGGGATGCAGAGGTTGCAATGAGCTGAGATCACACCACTGCACTCCAGCCTGGGTGACAGAGCAAGACTCTGTCTCAAAAAAAAAAAAAGGGCCAGACACAGTGGCTCACGCCTGTAACCCCAGCACTTTGGGAGGCCAAGGCAGGATTGCTTGAAGCCAGGAGACCAGCCTGGGCAACATAGTGAGACCCTGTCTCTACAGAAAATGAAAACAATGAGCCAGTGTGGTGCTGCACATCTGTACATCTGTAGTCTCAGGTACTCGGGAGGCTGAGGAGGGAGGATCGCTTGAGCCCAGGAAGTCAAAGCTGCAGTGAGCTGTGATCACACCACTGCACTCTAGCCTGTGAGACAGAATGAGACCTTGTCTTTCAAAAGAAAAAATTCTAGAATTGTTCTTGAATAGTAGTGGTTAAAATTTTTTTAAAGCTTTGGAAGGTAGTGAACTCCCCATCACTGGAGGCATTTAAGCAGAGGTTGAGCTGCCACTCACCAGAGAGGCCACTTCCCATAGGGCTTGCTGCAGGCGAGGAGAAAGGGACTGGAGAGCCCTGCCCATTTGGGAGGGGCAGCGTGGAGGACTAGAACCAAGGAGGGGCCCCTCTACCCACCAAATCCACTTCTCTTTGCTGCTCCACCACCAGCTCCCCACAGCTCCTCCCTGCATACGGGCCCAGCCGGCCCTCTCCAGCTCCCTTTTGGGTAAACACAAGGGCTTTCCCGGGACCCAGGCCAGCTTCCGCTCCTTTTAGTTCTCCTCTGACCCTGGGGGTACAGCCATCCCTGCCAGCTTGAGGGGACTCTGGGAAGGTAGCGCCCCACCTCTCCTTCCCCAGAGCAGGGGCTCCAGACCCCGGGGATGCAGCAGAGTTGCCAACTTCCTGTGTGACTCCTGGGCCTCAGTTTCCCTACTTGTAAAATGGGAAGAATTGCCCACACCATGTCTGCCTCCCCCGGGGCCACCCTGGAGTGCATGACCAGGTGAAGAGGAGGGATGGGCTGTCACGAGTGGGAGGTGGTGAGGCAGACAGGCTGGCCATGCTGGAGTGTGGACGGCCTGGGAGGCCTGGCTTTGCAACATGGACTGGGCCCTTCAGACCTGGCCCTGGCAAGCTCTTCTGCTGATGTCCCCATGGCTGAGGAGTCCGTACAGCCCCACTGGTCGGGGCCAAGCTCTTGGTGGCCTCCAGCTTTATCTAGGACATCCCCACATTGTCTCCTCTGTAAACGTTCCACTTTCATCTCAATTTAAGGAACTATGTTAAAGTGCATGCTGCTAGCTGGGTGCAGTGGCTCACGCCTGTAATCCCAGCACTTTGGGAGGCCAAGGCAGGAGGGTCGCTGGCATCTAGGAATTCAAAACCAGCCTGGGAAACATAATGAGATCCTGTCTCTACAAAAAATTTAAAAATTAGCCGGGCATGGTGGCGTGTGACTATCATCCCAGCTACTCAGGAGGCTGAGGTGGGAGGACCGCTTGGCCCTGGGAGTTGGAGGCTGTAGAGGGCTGTGATTTTGCCACTGTACTCCAGCCTGGGCAACAGAGTGAGACCTTGTCTCAAAAAAAAAAAACAAAAAATTACATGTCGCCGAGGAAGATCATTCCACCTGCACGCACCTCTCCCCGCACCAGAATTGTTTGAGGCCCGTTTCGAGAAGCTCAGCTGTGAGGGAAACGCCTGCCAGGCAGAGGGCTGTGATCCCTTTTCGGGGGGTACAAGTGGAGAAAGGCCAGAAGCCTCAAATACAATAGCACCACTTGTCATCGTCCTCTTTGATCTCCTGCTAAGCCTCTCTCTTCTGTGGGGTCTCCTGTCACCCAGTGGGTGCTGTGGTGGGACGAGCTTCCTGGAGAGGATGAGCTGAGCCAGGCCTGGATGCTAGTGTAGGATTGACCTCTGCAGAGGGTACTGGGGGGACATGGGGAGGGACCGAACAGTGGCAGGCACAGGAACAGGTCCCTTTTTGCCTTCTCAGGAAGCAGTACCATCACTTCTGAGCTGTGTGATCTTAGATAAGTTAACCAACTATCTCTGATTTTGGATAAGTTAACTTGCTGTCTCTGATCTTGGATAAGTTAACTTGCTACCTGTGATCTTGGATAAGTTAATGTACCATCTCTGATCTAGATAAGTCAACTTACTATCTCTGATCTTGGATAAGTTAACTTGCTTATCTCTGATTTTAGATAAGTTAACTTGCTGTCTCTGATCTTGGATGAGTTAACTGTCTTTGGGCCTCCATTTCTTTGAGGTGATATGGAACAAGGACTTCCTCCATGATCCTCCCTTCTGCTGCCCAAGACCTGAGAGTCATTTCCTTGTCCCCAGTCACACACAGGCACACACCCTCTGGCCCCTGCCTCCCTCTCTCAGCCTTCCCCACCCCCTCTCCACCCTTCCAACTCTGTCTTGAGCTCTTGAGAGCTCTTTTGCTCTTGAAAGCTCAAAATAAAGCCGTCCTTTCTCGAGTTTCTAAAGATATCACAATTCCAGCACCAGCCACATGTTTCTCCACTGAATTATCTCTGCTTGTCTTTGTTAATTAGGGTTCAGTAATGATCTCCCTTCTGCCTTCCCAGGGAGAGCTGGCATCTGCAGGGCGGGGCTTGGAGGCCTTTGTGGGCAGACAAGACGCCCTGCTGCCGGGCCCAGAGTTGGCCTGATGCCTCCTTTCTTCTGAAGTGGCAGAGTGGGCCATGACATGATGGCATGTTGGGGAGACCCTGCTCTTTTCAGGCTGGTGGGGACTCAGCTGGGGTCACTGCAACTCCATCCTGCCCCTCAACCTTCCATACGTCGGGGAAGGGAACCTTGGGAGGTTCTTAGCCTTTATTAGACAGGGGCTTCCAGGCTGGGCATGGTTGCTCACACTTGTCATCCCAGCACTATGGGAAGTTGAGGCAGGCGGATTGCTTGAGCTCAGGAGTTCGAGACCAGCCTGGGCAACATGGCAAAATCCTATCTTGACAAAAAATTAGCCAGGCATAATGGCACACGCCTGTAGTCCCAGCTACTCAGGAGGCTAAGGCAAGAGGCTCACTTGAGCCCAGGAGGTCGAGGCTGCGGTGAGCCGTGATCGTGCCACTGCACACCAGCCTGGGCAACAGAGCAAGACCTTCTCTCAAAAAAAAAAAAAAAAACAAATTAATGAAAATAAAATTAAAAATAGACAGGGGCTTTCTGGCCCCAAAAGGGAGCAGGGTTGGGGGTGCCTTTAGAGTCTCTTGCAACATCCCAGAAAGCCTCCCAGAAACCCTTTCCCCAACGGAGACCACCCGAGCTGACAAGAGCAACCCACACCTTTATTTAGGCTGGAATGAGATCAGCACCGAGGGGTCGCCAGGAACCTTGTGCGGAACAGAAGCTGATGAGTGTGTCTGAGCCACAGAAGTAGAGCAGGGCAGGGCGGTAACCATGGCTCAGCACGTGTGGTTTACTGGGTGTACCGGATCCTTCTAGCCTTGTGGGGAGGGGTGTGGTGACAAAGGAGGAGGGAGGTGGAGGTGGGGGGACACGCAGGCCTAGCCCTCTAAGAACCTTCCCGTCATGAAGAGGGCTCAGCGCCGCCCACAGAGGACTTGGTGGGGCCCCAACAGAGGCCTTGGGGGCACAGGTGCAGTCACTCACCCGTGCACGGGCACAGGTGTCTCACTGGGGCCAGCACTGTGCCAGATGCTGGTCTTTTATTATTATTCCATTATTCTTTTTGTTTGTTTTTGTTTTGTTTCGCTTCTGAGACAGAGTTTCACTCCTATTGCCCAGACTGGAGTTCAGCGGTACAATCTCAGCTCACTGCAACCTCCGCCTCCCGGCTTCAAGTGATTCTCCTGCCTCAGCCTCCTGAGTAGCTGGAATTATAGGCACCCACCACCACGCTCAGCTAAAATTTTTTTGTATTTTTTGTAGAGATGGGGTTTCACCATGTTGGCCAGGCTGGTCTCGAACTCCTGATCTCAGGTGATCCACCCACCTCGATCTCCCAAAGTGTAGGGATTATAGGCATGAGCCACTGAGCCCGGCCTCATTATTCTTATTTAATATTTTTGTAGAGACAATGTCTTGCTTTATTGCCCAGACTGGTCTAGAACTCCTGACTTCAAGGGATCTCACCACCTTGGTGTCCCAAAGTACTGGGATTACAGGCATGAACCACTATACCCGGCCTAGATACTGGACTTTTTTTTTTTTTTTTTTTAAGGTAGGGTCTCTCTCTTGTCTCTCAGACTGGAGTGCAGTGGCACGATCATGGCTCACTGCATTCTCGACCTCCCTAAGCTCAAGTGATCCTCCTGCCTCAGCCTCCCAAGTAGCTGGGACTGGAGGCGTGCACCACCGTGCCAGGCTAATTTTTGTGTTTTTTTTGTAGAGACGGGGTTTTGCCATGTTTCCCAGGCTGGTCTGGAACTCCTGGGCTCAAGTAATCCACGCACCTCGAACTTCCAAAGTACTAGGATTACGGACATGAGCCACCGTGCCCGGCCTGTGCTGGACTTTTAATCAACACTGATTTAAAAAAAAACAAACCTGGCTGGGCACAGTGGCTCACGCCTATAATCCCAACACTTTGGGAGGCTAAGGCGGGCGGATCTCTGAGGCCAGGAGTTCGAGACCAGCCTGGCCAACATGGTGAAACCCCGTTTCCACTAAAAATACAAAAAATTACCCCGCCTTCGTGACACACACACCTATAATCCCAGCTACTTGGGAGGCTGAGGCAGGAGAATCGCTTAAACCCGGGAGGCAGAGGTTGCAGTGAGCCAAGATTGCGCCACTGCACTCCAGCCTGGGCAACCAGAGCGAAACTCCGTCTCAAAAAACCCAGCCTCACGGAGCTTACATGCAGGGGTGGGGGGATAAACAGAAAATCTGCAAAGCGTAAACCATGGGAGCAATTGTGTTTATTTTTCGGGGATTGCAACATTATTTAGGTGTTGATCAGAAGGAGGCCTTAGGGTAAAGGCCTGAAGGGGCAACAGGGAATAGCATTGCAGGCAGAGAGAACAGCCGCTGCCAAGCCCCTGAGGTCACCTGCCAGGGTGTTGGAGGAAGGTCAGGGTAGGTGAGAGATGAGATGGAGATGGACAGGGAAGATGGTGCATGGCCAGATAAGGATTTTGACTTTTGCTCAGAGTGAGCTGGGAGTCGGTGCAGTTCTGAGCAGAGGGGAACAGGATCCAGCTTGTTTTAACAGGATGCCTCTGGTTGCTGGCTTGAGGACAGGCAAGGGTGGAGAGACATAAGGAGGATGTAATAATCCAGGCGACGCCTGTGGCGGCAGTGGGGTGGTGAGTCACCGACTCTTAGGTGAGTTGGCTGAAGCCAACAGAATGTGCTGATGTAAGCTGTGAGAAAATGAGGGGCTGACTTTGACTTCAGAGATTCGGGCTGAACTTGTTGAAGGATGGAGGTGCCGTGGGTGGAGACAGGGAAGATACAGGAGAAGCTGGTGGGGCAGGCGTGTTCAATCTGAGGTCTCATCCAGTTGAAGTTGGAAGCAAGTTGGGGCTCAGGGGAGCAGTCCACGCTTGAGATATGATTTGGGGAATCATGAATTTATAACTGGTATTTCAAGCCTTAAAACAAGCCGGGTCCAGTGGCTCACGCTGTAATCCCAGCACTCTGGAAGGCTGAGACAGGAGGGTCACTTGAGCCCAGGAGTTCGAGACAAGCCTGGGCAACATAGCAAAAAAAAAAAATTAGCTGCACGCAGTACACACCTGTAGTCCCAGCTACTAGGAAGGCTAAGGCGGGAGGATGACTTGGGCTCAGGAGGTCAGGCTACAGTGAGCCATGATTGTGCCACTGAACTCCAGCGTGGGCAACAGAGCGAGACCCTGTCTCAAAAAACTAAATTACCTAAACGTAGTGGCTTACAACAACACAAATGTATTGCCTTACAGTTCTGGAGGTCAGAAGTCTGAAATGAGTCTTCCAAGGCTCATGTCAAGGTGTTGGGGGCCAGGTGCAGTGGCTCACGCCTGTAATCCCAGCACTTTGGGAGGCTGAGGCAGGCGAATCACTTGAGATCAGGGGTTCGATCGGGCACGTGCCTGTAATCCCAGCTACTCGGAAGGCTGAGGCAGGAGAATCACTGGGACCCAGGAGATGGAGGTTACTCTGTCTCAAAAAAAAAAAAAAAAAGATGTCAGCAGGGCTGGGTCCTTCTGGAGGCTCTAGGCTCTAGGAGAAAATCCGTTTCCTTGTCTTTTTTTTTTTTTTGAGACAGAGTCTTGCTCTGTCCTTCAGGCTGGAGTGCAGTGGCGCGATCTCAGCTCACTGCAACCTCTGCCTCCCAGGTTTAAGCAATTCTCCTGCCTCAGCTTCCTGAGTAGCTGGGATTACAAGCACGTGCCACCATGCCTGGGTAATTCTTGTATTTGTAATAGAGACAGGGTTTCACCATGTTGCCCAGCCTGGTCCCGAACTCCTGACCGCTAATCTGCCCACCTCGGCCTTCCAAAGTGCTGGGATTACAGGCGAGAGCCACTGAGCATGGCCCCCTGTTTTAAGGATTAAATGAATGAATCCATGCAAAGATCAAAGAGCAGTGCCTGGCAACAGAAGAGCTCAGCTTCTCTGAGTTACCAAGTGCCCGTGATGGGTCGGGCATTTTTTTCTTTTTTTTTTGAGATGGAGTCTCAGCTTCTGTCACCCAGGTAGGCTGAGTACAGTGGTGGGATCTCTCGGCTCTCACTGCAAGCCTCAGCCTCCCCGAAGTCTGCCGTGATTCTTCTGCCTCAGCTTCCTGAGTAGCTGTGACTACAGGTGTGCACCACCTCGCCCCGCTAATTTTTTGTATTTTTAGTAGAGATAGGGTTTGCCATGTTGACTGTGGCTGGTCTCAACTCCTGGCCTCAAGTAATCCATCCTCACTGCCTCCCAAAAGGATTACAGGCGTGAGCCACCACTCCCAACTGGGTTCAGTAATTCTTAGCATATTGCCATTTTCCCTGCTTTCTCTCTCTCTGTCACACACACACACACGCGCACACACACATAATTTCTTTTTCTTTTTCTCCATTTGAAGTAAGTTGCAAACATCTTGACTCTTCATGCCTAAATATTTCAATGCACATCTCCTAAGAAAAACACTGTTATTTGACATACTCACAATAGTATCATCACACTTATAAAACTTAATAATTCCCTGTCATCTAATATATGGTCTTTATTCAAATTGCCAAAAACGCCTTCTATGCCTGTTCTCCTCCATGATGTAGTCATTTTTCACTGGTTGATTTCTTTTTAATTTTTTTTTTTTTTTTTTTAAAGACAAGCTCCCTCTTGCCCAGGCTGGAGTGCAGTGGCACAGTCATAGCTTACTGCAGGGTGGTCCTTCTAGGCTCAAGCCATCCTACCACCTCAGTCCCTCGAGTGGCTAGGGCTACAAGCACACGTGCAACCATGCCCAGCTCATATTTTATTTTTTATTTTCATAGAGATAGGCTGGAGTGCAGTGACACTATCATAGCTCACTGTAGCCTCCAACTCCTGGGCTCAGGCAATCCTCCCGCATCAGCCTCCCAAGTAGCTGGGACTACAGCCGGGTGCGACTGCACCAGCTACTTTTAAATTTTTTGTAGACAGAGTATCTCTGTGTTGCCCAAGGCTGGTCTCCAACTCCTGCTCTCAAGTGATCCTTCTGCCTCGGCCTCCCAAAGTGCTGAGATTATAGGCATGAGCCACCACGCCAGGCTCACGGGTTAATTTTTTTAAAATTATTTTATTGCATATAATGTTTGCCTAAACAAAAATTATTTCATTTTGCTTATCATTTTACGTTCTTTTTATTTTTTGAGACGACGTCTCGCTCTGTCGCCCAGGTTGGAGTGAAGCAGTGTGATATCGGCTCGCTGCAACCTCCACCTCCCGGGTTCAAGTGATTCTCCTGCCTCAGCCTCCCGAGTCGCTAGGACTACAGGCACCCACCACCACGCCCAGCTACTTTTTTGTATTTTTAGTAGAGACGGGGTTTCACCATGTTAGCCAGGACGGTCTCCATCTCCTGATCTCATGATCCACCTGCCTCACCCTCCCAAAATTCTGGGATTACAGGCGTGAGCCACCACCCCCAGTCTGTAATTTTACTTTTATAACAAAGGTGTGTTATTGAACAGAGTCTGGGACTTGCTGTTTTCCACTTAGCTTTCGTTGACATAATGTTGAAGTGTGTAGCTGTAGCCTGTTAGTTCTCATGGCTCTATAATCTTCCATTGAGTGGAATCTTACCATGATGCAATTCCTCCCTCTCCTCTCCTTGGGGATTGGCAGCTTCCATTGTTTTGCTGTTACTAAGAATGCAATTAACACTTACAGCCTGGCGCAATGGCTCATGCCTGTAAACCCAGCACTGTGGGAGGCCGCCACCGGAGGATCGCTTGAGCTCAGGAGTTTGATACCAGCCTGGGCAACATGGCAAGACCCCATCTCTACTAAAAATACAAAAAAATTAGCCAGGCATGGTAGCACGCTTGCTACTCAGGAGGCTGAAGTGGGAGGATCGCTTCAGCCCAGGAAGCAGAGGTTGCAGTGAGCTGAGATCACGCCACTGCCCTCCTGCATGGGCGACAGAGCGAGATCCTGACTCAAAAAAAAAAAAAAAAAAAAGCAGAGGAAGAAAAGCATAGATCCATTAAAAAGTTTAAGGCCCAGCCTGGTGGCTCATGTCTGTGATCCCAGCACTTTGGGAGGCTGAGGCGGAAGGATTGCTTGAGGCCAGGAGTTTGAGATCAACCTGGGCAAAGGAGCGAGATCCTGTCTCTACAAAAATTTTAAAATTAGCCAGACATGGTGATGTGCACCTGTAGGCCCATGTACTCAGGAGACTGAGGTAGGAGGGTGAGGTCAAGGCTGCAGTGAGCTAGGATCGCACCACTGCATAGGTAACAAAATGAGACTACATCTCTAAAAAAATAATTTTTGAAAAGCAGAGGAAGGAGGCCGGGCACAGTGGCTCACGCCTGTAATCCCAGCACTTTGGGAGGCCGAGGTGGGTGGATCGCTTGAACTCAGGAGTTCAAGACCAGCCTGGACAACATGGTGAAACCTCATCTCTACTAAAAAGACAAAAATTAGCCAGGCACGGTGGTGCACACCTGTAATCCCAGCTACTCGGGAGGCTAAGGCAGGAGAATCGCTTGAACCCAGGAGGCAGAGGTTGCAGTGAACTCAGATCGCGCCATTGCACTCCAACCTGGGTGACAGAGCGAGACTCCATCTGAAAAAAAATAAATAAAAAGCAGAGGAAGAGAAGTAGAGATTCCCCCTTTCCAACAGCCTCCTTCCCACCCCCACTGGAGTTCTGGATTTGGGGGTTTGATGGCTCTGGCATGCCTAGGCCCTAGAGGGGTTCAGAAGGAGGGATCTTGGGGACCCAGAGAGTACTTCAACAACTCAATCCCACTTTAAGACCGTTCCCTTTGGGCCGGGCAGGGTGGCTCATGCCTGTAATCCCAGCACTTTGGGAGGCTGAGGCGGGCGGATCAACTAAGTTCAGGAGTTCGAGACCAGCCTGGCCAACATGGTGAAACCCCGTCTCTACTAAAAATACAAAAATCAGCTGAGCGTGTTGGCTCGTGCCTGTAGTCTCAGCTACTGGAGGGGCTAAGGCAGGAGAATTGCTGGAACCTGGGAGGCGGAGGTTGCAGTGAACCCAGATCACGCCACTGCACTCCACCCTGAATGACAGAGCGAGATTCCATCTTAAGGGAAAAAAAAAAAAGACAGTTCCCTTTGTAAAGTGGATTTTCGGTAGAGACAGGGTCTTGCTGTCATTCAGGCTGGAGTGCAGTAGCTGGGACTACAGGTGTGGGCCACCATGCCCAGCTAATTTTTCCATTTTTTGTAGAGATGGGATCTTGCTATGTTCTCCAGGCTACATTTTAAAAAATCATGAGTTTTTGAAGGAAATGGGATAGGGCTCGCTCTGGTAGGGGATGGATTGGACGAGCCCCTGCTTGAATGCCTGCATACAGTGGGGAAAAGGAGAATCAAAATGGGTCAAGCCTTAAGGGCCCCTACTGCACGCAGTGTCCGGGCCAAGCCAGGTCTAGCATGGCAGGA
This sequence comes from Papio anubis, assembly GCF_008728515.1. NCBI lineage: Eukaryota > Metazoa > Chordata > Mammalia > Primates > Cercopithecidae > Papio > Papio anubis. The sequence continues at coordinate 135,313,884 of NC_044979.1, read as the reverse complement.
GAACCACAGGCTCATGATCACTGGCCTGGGCACAGGTCTCTGCCCTGCTGCAGCTTGGCCCTCCTCTCTCCAGGCCTCAGTTATCTCATCCATGAAATGGAGCTGATGGAATTCCTGCTAAACCTGTGCACAGACCCTAGAAAGGGTTAAAAGCTGAACCAGAATGTACCTTATTTATCTTTTCGAGACTGGGTCTCGCTCTGTCACCCAGGCTGGAATGCAGTGGTGCAATCGCTGCAGCCTTGAACTCTGCCCGGGCCTGGCAGAGAGTTGGGGCTCTGTGAAGTGGTTCAGGAGGGGAGAGGAGGACTATTATCCCACGCTTCTGCTACAGATCTCAGTATCTCCCCTCTAAGCCGCCCTTGCCCTTCGCTGGCTGCGTCTCCCTGCTGTGAATGGTCATAATTACCGACATGAGATCGTCAGTCTGAGCTGAAGACCTCTAACTAGGTGGGGAGAGTCAGGGCTGGCTAGGGCTCTTGCACTTTGCCCCGGGAGAGAGCCGCAGAGCCAGCCCAGGCATCACCCGAGCCAGTTAGTTTAAAATTGTGTACATAGCATGGCTGTGATTCAGTGAGCTTGGTCATCTATGTTTTTCCCCTTGGCAAAATTCAGTTACTCCTTGGGCTAACAGACAGCAGGTTGGAAAAGATATGATGAGAGTTGCCCAGGCAGCGTTCAAAAGAGAGAGGAGACCGAAGAACAGAATGAGCAGGAGGGGGCAGGAAAAATGTCAAGGGACGGCCTGTCCACCAAAGGTGTCACTGTCCCGGCCGGTGGGCAGGAGGTCACTGCTGTGGGGATGGGTTCTTTCAGCAAGACTTTCTCACAGCACTGGGGGCAGAAACATGAAGGTGAAACCCCACACACACTGAGTCCTAACTATGACATTTCCAAACAGGGAACACTGAAATGTTTGCAACTGTGGGTGTCATTTACAGCCAGCCTGGGTTCAGGGAAGCTCAGGCAGGTCTTCCCAAGAATAGGTTTGCTGACTTGGCGTTCAGGACAGTAAACTAAACTCCCTTTTTTTTGGTGGGGGTGGGGGGCGGGGAGACAGAGTTTTACTCTTGTCGCCCAGGCTGGAGCGCAATGGCACAATCTCGGCTCACTGCAACCTCCGCCTCCCGGGTTCCAGTGATTCTCCTGCCTCAGCCTCCCGAGTAGCTGGGATTACAGGCACCCGCCACCACACCCAGCTAATTTTTTTTAATTAGTAGTAGAGATGAAGTTTCACCATGTTGGCCAGGCTGGTCTTAAACTTGTGACCTCAGGTGATCTGCCCACTTCGGCCTCTCAAAGTGCTGGGATGAAAGGCATGAGCCACCACGTGCCCGGCCCATTGCTTCTTTACAGATGAAGACATCGAGTGGTTCAGGGACTTGCCCAGGGTCGCGAGCTGATAGCAGAGCTGGGATTTGAACCCAGGCAATCAGTCTTGGGTAGACCATTGGGCTTGTGGCCCTGGCCTTGCAAGGCCCAGTATTGCGCCTGCCCCCACAGTGTTCTCAGCAGCTCTCTGATCCGTGTTTTTCCTGTGAGCAGATTAGACTCAGAGGTGACTGAGTGTGCTGGAGCTGCGCTGCCCCACCCAAGGCCGAGGCCACCACTGCCCACAGCAGTCCTTGGGGAACTCCCTGGTGGTGACCAGGTGGTGGTGGCAGGAGTCTGGCTATGTCGGGAAAGGGGACTCATGACCCCACCTGCAACTGTCTGAGATGCTCAGCCGGTCTGCACATGGTGGCTCACGCCTGTATCTCAGCACTTTGGGAGGCCAAAGGGGATGGATTACTTGAGCTTAGGAGTTGAAGACCAGCCTGGGCAACATAGTGAGACCTTGTCTCTACAAATAATACAAAAATTAGCCAGGCATAGTGGCACACACCTGTAGCATCAGCTACGCGGGAGGCTGAGGACGGAGGACGGCTTTAGTCCAGGAGGTGGAGGTTACAGTGAGCTGAGATTGCTCCACTGCACTCCAGCCTGGGCAACAGAGCCAGACCATCTCAATTCAAAAAAAAAATGCTTGGCTGGGCCATCTGGGTTAGCAAGGATCTTAGCATTCTCCCTCGGGGCTAACCAGGTGCGTGGGCGAGCTGTCTCGGTTGCAGCGGTGGCCATGATTCCTGTTGGGCGAGACTGGCGCCAGCCTGCACACCTCAGAGCCCCAACGGGAATATCTGTTCGGATCGAGATGTTGCCCTTTCCCCCTGCAGGGCTCGGCCAGAGCACAGACACAAACCCAGTGTCAGGTCCCCAGACACGGCAGGGGACAGGGGAGTCGGTCTTCACCTGTGGTTCAGGTTCCCTCCCAGACAGTAAGTCACTTATTTGCCCAAGGAGCTGCCTCTGGTGCATTCACAGTTCCCAGAAGAGCTGGGACTCCAGGTGTGCACCACCATGCCCAGCATTTTTTTTTTTTTTTTCTATAGAAACAGGGTTTCCCTGTGTTGCCCAGGCTGGTCTTGAACTCCTGGCCTCAAGCAGTCCTCCCACTTCAGCCTTCCAAAATGCTGGGATGACAGGCATGAGCCACTGTGCCCAGCCTGTAGTGCCTTTTGATATGTGAGATTAGATCCAGCAGGCCCAGAGTCCCAGTTGAGGAATGTGGAAACAGGCTCAGAGAGGTTGAGTGACTTTCCGTACACCACACAGCATTAGGGGGTAGAATCAAGATTGCCTTCCTGTCTAATGAGCCAGGGACTTTCCCCATCCCTGGCCCTGGGGATCCCCCTTTTCCCTACTGTATGCAGCCATTCAAGCAGGGGTTCATCTAGTCCAGCTCCCACCAGAGCCTGCCCTACTCCATTTCCCTCAAAAACTCATGATTTTTTAAAATGTAGCCTGGACAACATAGCAAGATCCCATCTCTACAAAAAATGGAAAAATTAGCTGGTATTGGTGGCCTACACCTGTAGTCCCAGCCACTGTACTCCAGCCTGAATGACAGCAAGACCCTGTCTCTACCAAAAAAAAAAAAAAGTAATTCTCTTTCCTCTAAATTAAATAAAAAGAAAGAGGTAGGAAAATGCAAGAGCAGCTACAGAGAAAAATCAGTGTTCTTCCTGAGCTTGATGTTGACTGAACTAGAGAATCCCACGGACAAGGCACATTGTGGGCCTTGCACAGTGTCTGCACATAGTATGTGCCAAGCTTGTTTTTTATTTTTTAATTTTCGTTGGTTGTTTGAGACAGGATCTAAGCTCAGTCGCCCAGGCTGGAGTGCAGCAGTGCAATCATGGCTTACTGCAACCTTGACCTTCCAGGCTCAAGCAATCCTCCCACCTCAGCCTCCCTAGTAGCTGGGATTACAGGCACACACCACCATGCCCAGCTAATTTTTCTATTTATTTATTTATTTATTTAGTAGAGACAGGGTCTTGCCATGTTGCCTGAGCTGGTTTCAAACTCCTGGCCTCAGCCTCCCAAAGTGCTGGGATTACAGGCATGAGCCACTACATCCGGCCAGTTTTGGTGTTATTGACAAAGGCATTTAGCCCCACTCCACCCCGCCACACTCCAGAGGTGATTAGGACGCCTCCCCAAACCGCCAGCCCCCTCAGCCAGCCCGGCCTCACTTTCCTCACATGCACACTCCCACCGCTTCTGGTTCACCGCCTGGCACCTGTGTGCGTCATATAGAACTGCCATAGTGTCCTATTGACTGCCCCGTAGTGTCACTCCCGGTTAGCCGCAGACTGGTTTAGGGTTGCACTTCTTCCCAGACCAGGCAAGACTTGGAAGGAACAGGGGAAGTTTCCTGATTGGCTAATGCGTGTTGAGCACCCGAAATTACAGGATACTGCAAGTTTCCTTGTGTCTTACTCGCCGCTCCCAACTGCCTTGGAGGTGTGATGAGGCCCAGCATGCAGATGAGCCCACATCCTTGGAGCTTTGGGCCCCGTCTGGTGGTCACCTCCTCTGGGAAGCCCTCCCTGACTCCCAGCTGGGTCAGGATTCCTGTTATAGGCACCCATGGGCCATGTAAACCAAAAAGTGCCTGAAACAGGTCTCCATCGATTTAGAGATTTATTTTGCCATGGTGGAGGACACAGCCAGGAAAAAGAGACTCAAGCTGCAATAGGGTCTGTGGCCTGTGCTTTTTTGCAGAGAGGGTTTTGAGGACTTTGGTATTTCAAGGGGAAAGAGGGGCTGGGCACAGTGGCTCACGCTAGTAATCCCAGCACTTTGGAAGGCCAAGCCAGGTGGATCACCTGAGGTCAGGAGTTCGAGACTGGCCTGAGCAGCATAATGAAACCCCATCTCTACTAAAAATAAAAAAAAAAAAATTAGCCAGGAGTGGTGGCGGCTGCCTGTAATCCCAGCTCCTCTGGAGGCTGAGGCACGAGAATCACTTGAACCCAGTAGGCGGAGGTTGCATTGAGCCAGAATCATGCCACTGCACTCCAGCCTGGAAAACAGTGAGACTCTGTCTCAAAAAATAAAATAAAGGGAGGAGAGGAATAGTTAATGATGTATTCATCCTGTGCTCAGTAAATCTGCATTTTACGTAAGATAAACAGAAGAGAGGAAGTCAAATGGGCATTTGTCTTGGGTGGACAGAGCAATGATTTCTCTTCTTATCTTTGTCCCCTGCCGGTGAAGATAAGCTGTGAATTTACATGGCCAGGGTGAGGGAGGCCACCAGGGGAGATAGGTGGCCTTCTATCTTGCAGCCATCTGCTTAGGGACAAAAGGCTATCGCGTGACTCAGTTCCCAAGCTTTACATTTCCCTTTGACATAGTGAGTTTGGGGTCCTGTGTTTTTTGTGTTTGTTTGTTTGTTTGTTTGTTTGTTTTCTTGAGATGGAGTCTCGCTCTGTCGCCCAGGCTGGAGTGCAGTGGCGCAATCTCAGATCACTGCAACCTCCACCACCCAGTTCAAGGGATACTCCTGCCTTAGCCTCCTGAGTAACTGGGATTACAGGCGTTCACCACCACGCCCAGCTAGTTTTTTGTATTTTTAGTAGAGACAGGGTTTCACCATGTTGCCCAGGCTGGTCTGGAACTCCTGACCTCAAGTGATCCACCCGCTTTGGCCTCTCAAAGTGCTGGGATTACAGGCATCAGACACTATGCCCGGCCTGGGCCTTGTCTTTGAGGAACCTGCTAAGCTTCTTTCTATCCTGCAGGCTTCGTAGAGCTCTTTGAGTCTCGCTCTGTCCCGGCACAGAAGAAGACAGAGGCGTGGCATTATGGGCCGAGAGCAAGAGATTTAGAGGAAACCATCTTAAAGATTAAGTCTTCTTTCTCCAGATACTGTAGGGAAGGCCGAGCATGGTGGTTCACGTCCGTAATCCCAGCCATTTGGGAGGCCGAGGCAGGCGAATCACCTAAGGCCAGGAGTTGGAGACCAGCCTGAGTAACATGGTTGAAACCCTATCTCTACTAAAAATACAAAAATCAGCCAGCTGTGGTGGCAGACGCCTGTCATCCCAGATACTCCCAGATACTCGGAAGGCCGAGGCATGAGAATCGCTTGAACCCAGGAGGCAGAAGTTTCAGTGAGCCAAGATCGCACCACTGCACTCCAGCCTGGAGGACAGAGCATGACTCTTTAAAAAAAAGAAAAGAAAGAAAGAAACTGTAGGGGAATCTGAGACATCAGGAAATCCAGGGCTCATGGTTGAGTGGAAAGACCAGGGCTTTGGGGTCGACACAGAGTACTCCTGGTGCTTAGGGGCTGTGTGACCTTGGGCAAGTTTCTTTACCTCTCTGAGCCTCTGTGTCCTTGGCTGCAGTGTCTAGGGAAGTATCTGCACACAGTGATGTGTGTGATCCAGGCCATCCTTTCTCTGTTCTGTGCACGCACGGCCGTGCCTGCTGAGAATCCTGCCACTAAAGATTCCTCAGTGGCATGGGGACAGATGGAACGTGCCATCGCTTCCCCGCAGGCTCTAGGAGCCGGTCCTTGGGCCCAGGACTCCATCACAGTGGTCTGCACGGGATTTGGACAAGGGTGGCCTTGATTCTTCCCACATCCTAGTCCTGAAAGGAAGGGCCGTGCTGGGCCACAGGAGAAGGCGAGGATTCTAGGGGATGTGGAGCGTGGGGTCTTGCTGTGGCTGAATTAGAGGCATTACTCCACGAGATAGGGACACGGGAGGAGGATGTTGTCTGGAATGGCTGATGTTTGTGGTGTCTCTGGGCACCCAGGGGGGCTGGCGAGCTGTGCCTGAAGACAGATGCAGCAACTCAGAGATGTGCAGAGATTCCTCAGTGTGGGTGTGGATGGACCAGGTCAGGGACCTGCAGGGTTTGGGAGGACCTGAGGTGGTGGGTGTTGGAGCCCTGGGAAAAGAAGGAACTAGGTCAAGCAGGTGCCCAGCCTCTGTCCTGTGGGAAGCTCCCTGCTCTTTGGGGCAACCCCCACTTTGGGAACAGGGCCTCCATTCTGGCAGCTTGTGCACAGGAGGCCAAGCCACCCAGATGGGGTCAGCAGACTCCAAGCAGCACAGAGCACCAGCCCAGGAGATGCAGTTCCTAAGGTGACCTCCTAAACTCAAGTGAGCTCTTCCCAGCGTTTTCTTTTTTCTTTTTTCTTTTTTTTTTTTGAGACGGAGTCTCGCTCAGACCCCCAGGCTGGAGTGCGGTGGTGCGATCTCGGCTCACTGCAAGCTCCGCCTCCCGGGTTCATGCCATTCTCCTGCCTCAGCCTCCCGAGTAGCTGGGACTACAGGCGCCCGCCACCTCGCCCGGCTAATTTTTTTGTATTTTTTAGTAGAGACGGGGTTTCACCGTGTTAGCCAGGATGGTCTCGATCTCCTCACCTCGTGATCCGCCCGTCTTGGCCTCCCAAAGTGCTGGGATTACAGGCATGAGCCACCGCGCCCGGCCCCCAGAGTTTTCAAGATTAAAAGAGCCAGGCACAGTGGCTCACAACTATAATCCCAGCACTTTCGGAGGCTGAGGGCAGGAGGATCGCTTGAACCTAGGAGTTGGAGAACGCCTGTGCAACAGAGACTCTCTGTACAAAAAATTTAAAAAACTTAGTCTGGCACAGTGATCCATGCTTGGAGCCCCAGCTACTCAAGAGACTGAGCGGGGAGGATTGCTTTAGCCCAAGAGCTCAAGGCTGCAGTGAGTCATGATGGCACCACTGTACTCCAACCTGGGAAACAGGGTGAGACCATGTCTCAAAAAACAGGAGTCAGGCTAGGCGCGGTGGCTCACACCTGTAATCCCAGCACTTTGGGAGGCCGAGGTGGGCAGATCACCTGAACTCAGGAGTTCGAGACCAGCCTGGCCAACATGGCAAAACCCCATCTCTACTAAAATTACAAAAATTAACCAGACGTGGTGGCAGGCGCCTGTAGTCCCAGCTCTCAGGAGGCTGACGCACGAGAATGGCTTGAACCTGGGAGGCAGAGGTTGCAGTGAACCGAGACCACGCCACTGCAGTCCAGCCTGGGCAACAGAGTGAGACTCTGTCTTGGAAAAACAAAGAGTAAAAAAACAAGAGTCATTTTGCTCTAAAGACCCATCAGTCTGCTCTGCCCTGCATCATCCGGCCCTGGCTCCCTGCCTGCCTCTAGCTCCACTCCCCCAACATCTCACCCTTACCCAACCCGCCTGCCCCAGAGGCCCAGCCCATGTGACCCCACGCTTCTCAGAGAGGAGATTTCCTGTTGGACATGCAAACCACCCTTCCTCCAATCCCAGCCCCGTCCTCAACCCTGGCACAAGCCCACGGGCTGCTGCAGAGCTCTGCCTGAGACCCCATCTCCAGCCCAACCACCCCTCAGCCTTACAGCCCAGCTCAGGCCCCGTCTCCAGGGCTAACTGACCCTGGCAGCTCCTCTAGGCTACAGGGAGGGGACAGCGGAGCATGCCAGGGCTCAAGCAGCAGATAGGCCGTGACGGTTGCCTGGGCAGTGAGCGGGGAGAATGCATAGCCCCCACACTCCCAGACACGGTCTGTTTCCCATTCACAGACCTTGGCCAGCGAGCAGTCAGGGGATTTCCAACAGCCCAGCACAGTCACACTGGCCCAGACCCTGCTAGGCCCATCGGTCATCTCCCCTGTACCACCCCAAAGTTCAGCCACTTCCGGGACACGGGATCTTTCTTTTTTTCTTCTTTCCTTTTTTTTTTTTTTTTTTTTTTAGACAGAGTTTCACTCTTGTCACCCAGGCTGGAGTGCCATGGCGCGATCTTGGCTCACTGCAACCTCCTCCTCCCAGGTTCAAGCAGTTCTCCTGTCTCAACCTCTTGAGTCATTGGGATTACAGGTCCCCACCACCACACTTGGCTAATTTTTGTATTTTTAGTAGAGATGGGGTTTCGCTGTGTTGGCCAGAAGGGTCTCAAACTCCTGACCTCTGGTGATCTGCCCGTCTCGGCCTCCCACAGTGCTGGGATTACAGACGTGAGCCACTGCACCCAGCCAACACAGGATCTTTCACCCTTGAGTGCCTATGCATGGCTGGTCCTTCTGCCCTGGTGTCTTGTTTGTTTGTTTTCATTTTTATTTGAGACAGGTCTCTGTCTCCCAGGCTGGAGTGCAGTGACGTGATCTCCGCTCACTACAACCTCCACCTCCCAGGCTCAAGTGATTCTCCTGCCTCACCCCCCTGAGTAACTGGGACTACAGGTGCCCGCCACCACGCCCAGCTAATCTTTTTGTATTTTTAGTACAGATGGGGTTTCACCACGTTGACCGGAATGGTCTCGAACTCCTGGCTTCAGGTGATCTGCCTGCCTCTGCCTCCCAAAGTGCTGGGATTATAGGCATGAGTCACCATGTCAGGCCTTGAGAGCCCATTCAAGCATCCTTCTCTCCTGGGGGAGGTCTCCCCAGAATTTCCCAGACAGGGTGGGCACCCTGATTCATGCCCCTTGTCTCCTAAGGGTGTCCTGTTGTACTTTGGTGACCAGATGACACCCCCTCTGGTTGGGAGCCCCTCAGGGGAGCAGCCCTGCCTCTTCTTTTTAGGTTATTTTGTGCCCAACACAGGGCCTGTGCTGGGAACACTGATAAGAAAATGTGGGATGGGCTGGCCACCGTGGCTCACATCTGTAATTCCTGAACTTTGGGAGAGCAAAGCAAGAGGATCACTTGAGGTCAGGAGTTCAAGATCAGCCTGGGCAACATAGCGAGACTCCATCTCTACAAAAACTTCAAAAAATTAGGCATGGTGGCACACATCTGTATTCCCAGCTACTCAGGAGGCTGAGGCAGGAGGATCACTTGAGCCTGGGAGTTGGAGGCTGCCATGAGCTATCTATGATCGCACTGCTGCCTTCCAGCCTGAGTGACACAGCAAGACTGTGTCTCAAAAAAAGAAAAATGGATGGATGGACAGACCAACAACTGAGGCTAGAAACCAGCTGCAGCCCGGCACAGTGGCTCACACCTGTAATCCCAGCACTTCGAGAGGCTAAGGCGGGTGGATCACATGAGCCCAGGAGTTTGAGACCAGCCTGGGCAACATGGCGAAACCCCATCTCTACTAAAAATACAAAAATTAGCTGGGCATGGTGGCACGTGCCTGTGATCCGAGCTACTTGGGAGGCTGAGGCAGGAGAATTCGCTTGAACCCGGAAGGCGGAGGTTGCAGTGAGCTGAGATCATGCCTCTGCACTCCAGCCTGGGCAACAGAGCGAGACTGTCTCAAAAGAAAAAAAAAAAAACAGCTGCGTGGGAGTGGTGGGCCCTGCGGAGAATGTAATGTTTTGGCAGGTCAGGGACACCTGGTGGGAGAAGCAGCAGGTCCAGTGGCCAAGCCGGTGCCAACTCTCATGCCCCCTTGTCTTCCTCTTGTAGATGAAGATGATGCCAACAGACTCGGGGAAAAGGTGATCCTGCGGGAGCAGGTGAAGGAACTCTTCAACGAAAAATACGGTCAGTGCTGTGGTCGGGGTCAGCACACCAAGCCCTCCTCCTGGGGGTGGGCGGGGGGCCTCCCTCTGCAGCCAGCCTCGCCTTCTGGAGCCCCCAGCTGGCCTGCCTGCTCCCTGGGGACATGGCTGCTCTGCCCATGACCCACATTTTGTGTATGTTGATTTTCTTTTTTTTTAAACAGGGTCTCACTCAGTTGCCCAGGCTGGAGTACAGTGGTGTGATCTCTGCTCACTACAGCCTCCACTTCTGGGCTTAGGTGATCCTCCTGCCTCAGCCTCTCAAGTAGCTGGGACTACAAGCATGCGCCAACACTCCCGGCTAATTTTTCTATTTTTAGTAGAGACAGGTTTCACCATGTTGCCCAGACTGGTCTTGATCTTCTGGGCTCAAGTGATCCTCCCGCCTCGGCCTCTCAAAGTGCTGGGATTACAGGTGTGAGCCACCATGCCCAGCCTGTGGGTCTTGATTTTTTTTTTTTTTTTTTTTTTTTTGAGACTGAGTCTCGCTCTGTTGCCCAGGCTGGAGTGCAGTGGCGCGATCTCCGCTCACTATAAGCTCTGCCTCCCAGGTACACCATTCTCCTGCCTCAGCCTCCCGAGTAGCTGGGACTACAGGCACCTGCCACCAGGCCCAGCTAACTTTTTTTGTGTTTTTTTAGTGGAGATGAGGTTTTACCGTGTTAGCCAGGATGGTCTCAATCTCCTGACCTCGTGATCCTCCTCGGCCTCCCAAAGTGCTAGGATTACAGGCGTGCGCCACTGCGCCCGGCCAGGGTCTTGATTTTTAAACTCTCTGTGTGTGATGGCTGCTGGGCTGGGGCAGACCAGACTCCAGCCCTTTCCCTAGAGGGCTTTGCCGTTGACAGGAAACATCTTTCCTCACCGTGACTTCATGTGCCCTCTAGGTGAGGCCCTGGGCCTGAACCGGCCGGTGCTGGTCCCTTATAAACTAATCCGGGACAGCCCAGACGCGGTGGAGGTCACGGGCCTGCCTGATGACATCCCCTTCCGGAACCCCAACACCTATGACATCCACCGGCTGGAGAAGATCCTGAAGGCCCGAGAGCACGTCCGCATGGTGATCATTAACCAGCTCCAGTGAGTGTCCGGCCTCTGGAACCGCCAACAGAGAGGGCGAGGCCATGGGGAGGGTGAAAGTCAAGATCACGGTGGGCCAGCCGGGATCCAGACCCAGGTGTACTATAATAGTTCCTGCCTCTTTCTCCTGAAACGTACAACTTCAACACTCATGGACATTTACTTATTTTTAAAGATTTTTTTTTTAAGATATTAAATTTGTTCTCTGGGGAAGAAACAAAAACAAAACATGTTTTCATTAAATTTGACTTTTTCTGACTACACAGTTCTGATTTTTAACATATTTAATTATAAATATGTTGATATTTAAATATGAAGGTTTAAATATAAATATGAATATTTATTATATTTTTAAAAATAATTATAATTCCACAGTCTCAGTGATTACTTTTTTTTTTTTTTTAAAGACAGGGTCTTGCTCTGTCGCCCAGGCTGGAGTGCAGTGGCACGATCTCAGCTCACTGCAACCTTCACCTCCTGGGTTCAACCGATTCTCATGCCTCAGCCTCCCAAGTAGCTGGGATTACAGGTGTGCACCACCACACCGGCTAATTTTTGTATTTTTTGGTAGAGATGGAGTTTCACCATGTTGGCCAGGCTGGTCTTGAACTCCTGACCTGAAGTGATCTGCCCACCTCAGCCTCCCAAAGTGCTGGGATTACAGGTGTATGGCACTGCACCCAGCCTCCAGTATTACTATTATACCATATATCCTTACAGTCTTATGGGTTTTGGTTTTTGTTTTGAGACAGGGTCTCACTCTGTTGCCCAGGCAGGAGTACAGAGGTATGATCATGGCCCACTGCAGCCTCAACAGGGTCTTGCTGTGTTGCCCAGGCTGGTCTTGAACTCCTAAGCTCAAGTGATCCTCCCACCTCGGCCTCCCAAAGTGCTGGGGTTACAGGCGTGAGCCACCACACCCAAACTGTGCAGCCCAGTCTTGTCTTTTTTTTTTAGTACAATAGATAATTTTATTATTTTCAGAACAGTACACAAAGCAACCTGGAAAATACAAATAGATAGAAGAAAAGAAGATAGCTGTATATCTTCTACTGAAAGTCAACACTGATGCACATCTTTATATTTTTAATTATGATTTTATTACTATATTATTACTTTATTACTTTATTTATTTATTTATTTATTTTGAGACAGATTCTCGCTCTGTCTCCCAGGCAGGAGTGCAGTGGTGCGATCTCGGCTTACTGCAAGCTCCGCCTCCCAGGTTCACACCATTCTTCTGCCTCAGCCTCCCGAGTAGCTGGGACTACAGGTGCCCACCACCTCACCCGGCTAATTTTTTTGTGTTTTTTTAGTAGAGACGGGGTTTCATCGTGTTAGCCAGGATGGTCTTGATCTCTTGACCTCGTGATCTGCCCGCCTCGGCCTCCCAAAGTGCTGGGATTACAGGCGTGAGCCACCATGCCCGGCCATTACTTTCTTTTTGAGATGGAGTCTCGTTCTGCTGCACAGGCTGGAGTGCAATGGTGTGATCTCAGCTCATCGCAGCCTCCACCTTCCAGGTTCGAGCAATTCTCCTGTCTCAGCCTCCCGAGTAGCTGGGACTACAGGCACACACCACCACACCTGGCTAATTTTTTTTTTTTTTTTGTATTTTTAATAGAGATGGAGTTTCACCATATTGGTCAGGCTGGTCTCAAACTCCTGACCTCAGGTGATCCACCCGCCTCGCTGGGATTACAGGCGTGAGTCACTGTGTCCACTTTTGTGTGTGTGTGTGTGTGTGTGTGTGTGTGTGTGTTGCACAGGCTAGTCTCAAACTCCTGGGCTTAAGCCATCTTCCCATGTCAGCCTTTCAAAGTGCTGGGGTTATGGGGATCAGCCACCACACCTAGCCTGTGGTGTATTTTTTTTTTTTTTTTTTTGAGATGGAGTTTTGCTCTTGTTGCCCAGGCTGGAGTGCAATGGCGTGATCTCAGCTCACTGCAACCTCCACCTCCCAGATTCAAGCAATTCTCTGCCTCAGCCTCCCAAGTAGCTGGGATTACAGGCATGTGCCACCACCCCAGCCAATTTAGGATTTTTAATAGAGATGGGGTTTCTCCACGTTGGTCAGGCTAGTCTCAAAATCCCGACCTCAGGTGATCTGCCCATCTCAGCTTCCCAAAGTGCTGGGATTACAAGCTTGAGCCATGGCGACCGGCCCGTCTTCAGTGTTATATTACATGTTTTGTTTCTTTGTTTTTTTGAGATGATGTCTTGCTGTATCGCCGAGGCTGGAGTGCAGTGGCGCCATCTGGCTCACTGCAACCTCTGCCTCCCGGATTCAAGCGATTATCGTGCCTCAGCCTCCCGAATAGCTGGGAACACAGGTGCCCACTACCACACCCAGCTAATTTTTGTATTTTTATAGAGACAGGGTTTCACCATGTTGGCCAGGGTGGTCTCAAACTCCTGACCTTAAGTGATCCACGTTCCTCGGCCTCCCAAAGTGCTGGGATTACAAACATGAGCCACTATGCCTGGCCTACATGTTTTTTTAAATTAAGATAATATTTGCATGTGTCAAAAAAAACCAAATTATTCAAAATCAAAAAGTGGAGGTTTCCCTTTCTCCCACAGATAGTTCACCCCCCAAAGTAACAACTAGAAAGTAACAACTAGAAAATGCAGTAATGTTACCCCCTGAAGTAACAACTAGAAAATGCAGGAAAACAGCCAGGTGTGGTGGCTCATGCCTGTAGTCCCAGCTATTCGGGAGGCTAAGGCAAGACAATCGCTTGAACTCGGGAGGTGGAGTTTGCAGTGAGCTGAGACCACGCCACAGCACACCAGCCTGGGCAACAGAGCAAGACTCCATCTCAAATAATAATAATAATAATAATAATTAATTTAAAAAAAATTAGCCGGGCATAGTGGTGTGCACCTGCATTACCAGCTACTGGGAGGCTGAGGCAGGAGGATCGATTGAGCCCAGGAGTTCGAGACTGCAGTGAGCTAAGATGGCACCACTGAACTCCAGCCTGGGCAAAAGAGTGAGACTGTCTCAAAAATAATAATTAATAATAATGCTTGCATAAATCTGGGCACACATTTTTGATCACTTGGTCAGACAACGTCCTCGCTTTATAGATGAGGACAGCAGACCCAGAGGAATGATTTGCCAGCACAGGCCCATCATCCAGGGCCTATATGGGGGATGTTCTGTTGGGACGGTGTGCTCCCCATTTTTATGTGGGTCTTACCAGGCTCCCTCAGCAGCAGCAACACATCTCAGGGAGCAGGTGAGAAGGAGGGGAAACGGCCAGACTCAATGGCTCACGCCTGTAATCCCAGCACTTTGGGAGGCGGAGGCAGGTGGATCACCTGAGATCAGAAGTTCAAGACCAGCCTGGCCAACATGGTGAAACCCCGTCTCTACTAAAAATATAAAACTTAGCTGGGCGTGATGGTGAGCGCCTTTAGTCCCAGCTACGCCAGAGGCTGAGGCAGGAGAATGGCGTGAACCCAGGAGGTGGAGGCTGCCGTGAGCCGAAATCGCACCACTGCACTTTGGCCTGGGCGACCGAGCGAGACTCCATCTCAAAAAAAAAAAAAGGGAGGGGAAAACCTCATTTTCTAACTGCCACCTGATTTCTTTCTTTTTCAGACCCTTTGCAGAAATCTGCAATGATGCCAAGGTGCCAGGTGAGTCGGAGGTGAAGAAGCCGCCCTTCTGCCCCGCGGGGACTAGAGACTGTTCCTTTTGAAAAAAGGTAGAGCCGGGCGCAGTGGCTCACGCCTGTCATCCCAGCACTTTGGGAGGCCCAGGCGGGCAGATCACTTGAGGTCAGGAGTTCAAGACCAGCCTGAGCAACATGGTGAAACCCCGTCTCTACTAAAAATACAACAGTTAGCTGGGCGTGGTCATGGGCACCTGTAATCCCAGCTACTCAGGGGACTGAGGCAGGAGAATTGTGTGAACCCGGGAGGCAGAGGTTGCAGTGAACTGAGATTGCGCCCCTGCATTCCAGCCTGGGCGGCAGAGCAAGACTCCATCTCAAAAAAAAAAAAACATAGAAACCGACAGAGACACGAGGAGTTGGAGGCTGCAGTGAGCTATGATTGTACCACTGCACTCCAGCCTGAGCAACGGAGCAAGACCCTGTCTCTAAAAAAAAAAAATTTTAATAAAAAAATTTTTTAAGGCAGAGATAGATGTGGTCCAGGTGGGCATGCAATAGATGGCTGACCACCTTGAGAAAAATATAACCCCTCTCCACCCCGGTGCCTCCCCAGGGAGCCTGAGGTCTCCATGAACAGGGCCAGGTATCCCCAAGAGGCCCCCGGAAACCTGCAGGTGCCCTGCAGAGGGGAGGCCCTGACATAGCACCAGTGAGTGCAGGAGGTCAGCTAGAAGGACAAGAGGCAGGCCGGGCCTCAGGGAGGATCATGGAGGCCTCCTGGGTAGCAGAGGGGTAGCATGTGACTGAAGGGGTGAGGCAGGCGGGCACTGCCCGAGACTGGCCAGACCCCCTCCGTTCTGCTGGCATCTGCAGGATATACAGATCCTTTCACCAGGCTCCTGGGGCCGCCTGGCATGATGGTTCTGATTAAGGTGGATGATGGGACTTGGGAGAAAGTACTCCCAGGTGACTATGATGTGCACCCGATTAACAAACACTGATTGGGCCGGGCGCAGAGGCTTACGCCTGTAATCCCAGCACTTTGGGAGGCCGAGGCAGGCAGATCACTTGAGATCAGGAGTTCGAGTGCAGACTGGCCAACATGGTGAAACCCCGTCTCAACTGAAAATAGAAAAATTAGGGCCGGGCACGGTGGCTCACATGTGTAATCCCAGTACTTTGGGAGGCCAAGGTGGGTGGATCACCTGAGGTCAGGAGTTCGAGACCAGCCTGGTCAACATGGCAAAACCCCGTCTCTACTAAAAATACAAAAATTAGCCAGGTGTGGTAGCACGTGCCTGTAATCCCAGCTACTAGCAGGGCTGAGGCAGGAGGATCGCTTGAACCTGGGAGGCAGAGGTTGCAGTGAGCCAAGAGTGTGCCTCTACACTCCAGCCTGGGCAACAGAGCAAGACTCTGTCTCAAAAAAAAAAAAACATTAGCCTGGCATGGTGGTGCACACCTATAGTTCCAGCTACCTGGGAGTCTGAGGTGGGAGGATCGCGTCAGCCCAGGAGGCAGAGGTTGCAGTGAGTTGAAGTCACACCACTGCACTCCAGGCTGGGTGACAGAGCAAGACTCTGTCTCAAAAAGAAAAAGAAACACTGATTGGCCAGGTGTGATGGCTCACGCCTCTAATCCCAGCAGTTTGGGAGGCCTAAGTGGGAGGATTGCTTGAGTCCAGGAGTTTGAGACCAACCTGGGCAACATAATGAGACCTTGTCTCTACAAAAAGTTTTTCTCTCCCATCCAAGTACTAACCAGGCCCGCCCTGCTTCACTTCTGAGATCAGGCAAGATTGGGTGCATTCAGGGTGGTATGGCCATAGACCAAAAATTTTTTCTAAAAATTAGCCAGGCATGGTAGTAGGCACTTATAGTCCCAGCTACACAGGAGGCTGAGGCCAGAGGATCACTTGAGCCCAAGAGTTTAAGGCTGCAGTGAGCTATGATTATGCCACTGTACTCCTGCCTGGATGACAGAATGAGACCCCATCTCTTTTTTTTTTTTTTTTTCCGAGACAGAGTCTTGCTCTGTCGCTCAGGCTGGAGTGCAGTGGCACGATTTTGGCTCACTGCAACCTCTGCCTCCCAGGTTCAAGCGATTCTCCTGCCTCAGCTTCCCAAGTAGCTGGGATTACAGGTGCCCACCACCATGCCCAACTATTTTTTATATTTTTAGTAGAGACAGGGTTTCACCATGTTGGCCAGGCTGGTCTCGAACTCCTGACCTCATGATCCGCCCGCCTCGGCCCCCCAAAGTGCTGGGATTACAGACGTGAGCCACTATGCCCAGCCTTTTTTTGTTTTTGTTTTTTCAAGACAGAGTCTTGCTCTGTCGCTTAGGCTGGAGTCAATCTTGCAATCTTGCAACCTCCGCCTCCTGAGTTCAAGCGATTCTCATGCCTTAGCCTCCCGAGTAGCTGGGACTTCAGGCATGCAACACCACACCCAGCTAATTTTGTGTATTTTTATTTATTTATTTATTTTTTTTTTGAGACGGAATCTCGCTCTGTCGCCCAGGCTGGAGTGCAGTGGCGAGATCTTGGCTCACTGCAAGCTCTGCCTCCTGGGTTCAGGCCATTCTCCTGCCTCAGCCTCCTGAGTAGCTGGGACTCCAGGCACCCACCATGACGCCCGGCTAATTTTTTTTGTATTTTTAGTAGAGTCGGGATTTCACCATGTTAGCCAGGAAGGTCTCGATCTCCTGACCTTGTGATCTGCCCACCTCGGCCTCCCAAAGTGCTGGGATTACAGGTGTGAGCCACTGCGCCCGGCCTGTGTATTTTTAGTAGAGGCGAGGTTTCACTATGTTGGCCAGGCTGGTTGCAAACTCCTGACCTCAAGTGATCCTCCCACCCCAGCATCTCAAAGTGCTGGGATTACAGGCGCGAGCCACTGTGCCTGGCCGAGACCCCATCTCCTAAGAAATAAAAAAGAAGAAGAAAGAAAAAATCCTGATCTAATCTTACCCCGCCTCATTGTACAGCTGAGAAGCTGAGGCACAGAGATGCCCAGGGACTTGTCCAGGCCACATAGTGAGTCAGACGCTGTGTAGACCCTGCTGTCAGGACCACCCATCTGAACCATAGACCACCGTGGGCCACAGGGCCCAGTATGACTGCTCAGCGGGGACAGTAGTAGGATTCAGCGAGGCCACGCCACAACCTGGCCTGAGACCCAAGGCCCTGACTCCTGTCAGGACCAGGTTCACCTGGAACTCCCCAGCCTGGGTGGCACAGCCCAGCTACAAGCCACCTCCTTCCATCAAGAGCTGATCACAAGCCTGGGCCATATAGTGAACCCCCCTCTGTCTCTGCAAAAAAATTAAAAATTAACCAGGCGCGGTGGTGCATACCTGTTGTCCCAACTACTCAAGAGGATGAGGCAGGAGGAGTGCTTGAGGCCGGCAGGTGGAAGCTGGAGTGAGCTATGATTGTGCCACTGCGCTCCAGCCTGGGCAACAGAGTGAGACCCTGTTTCCCAAAAAAAAGAGCCAGTTACAAGGGTGAGGCATGGCGCTGAACACATGGATCTGGAGGCGATTTAGTTTGCTCTCAGGTCAAAGGCAGAGACGAGGCCGGGCGCGGTGGCTCACGCCTGTCATCCCAACACTTTGGGAAGCTCAAAGGTGGCTCACGCCTGTCATCCCAACACTTAGGGAGGCAGGTGAATCACCTGAGGTCAGGAGTTCGAGACCAGCCTGACCAACATGGTGAAACCCTGTCTCTACTAAAAAAAAAAAAAATAGCCAGGGGTAGTGGTGGGCACCTGTAATCCCAGCCACTCAGGAGGCTGAGGCAGGAGAACCGCTTGAACCCAGGAAGCGGCAGTTGCAGTGAGCCGAGATCGCGCTTCTGTACTCCAGCCTGGGGAAGAGAGCCAGGCTCTGTCTCAAAAAAAAAAAAAAAAAAATAAGGCAGAGACACAGAAGGCCACATGAAGGTCTCAGGAGGATTTGGGACAGATGCCCAGAGGGTGGATACTGTCACCCACATCCACCACTCCCTCCAATGTGGCCATCTCTCATGGTGACTCAAGGATGGCCACAGCCCATGGACCAGTCTGAGACAGAGGGTGGGGCAGCCTCTGACTTCTCTTTCATGTGGAATCTCCCACAAAATTCCCTCTGACTCAGAGCCTGGGCTCCTCCTGCCTCCACGGTCTTCTCTTTCCCAGGGTCTCTATGCCACATCACAGACCCCCAGTTTCTGACTTTTCTCCAGTTGAAGAGACATTTGCCCCATGGACCTCGCCTGCCCTTACTCTGTGTCATTAAGATCCTTCTGGTGAGCTGAGTACAGTGGCTCACACCTGTAATTCCAGCACTTTGGGAGGCTGAAGCAGGAGAATTCTTTGAGCCCAGGAATTCAAGACCAGACTGGGAAACAGAGAGAGACGCGTGTCTACAAAAAATTAGCCAGGCAGGGTGGTGTGCACCTGTAGTCCCAGCTACTCGGGAGGCTGAGGCAGGAGGATCGCTTGAGCTTGGGAGGTGGAGGTTGCAGTGAGCCAAGACCACACCACTGCACTCCAGCGTGGGCGACAGAGTGAGACCTTGTCTCAAAAAGACAATAAAAGCCCTTCTTCATTGGGCTGGGCGAGGTTTCCATGCAGTAACCCATCCAATGAGGACATGCCGCTCAGAGTTTTACATCTTCACCTCAAGTGAATTCAGCAACCGCAGAACACCCGCCGGCCCCTGCTCCGTGCTGGGCTCGGTGCTGGGTTCTCATATGCATGCGGTGTTTTCTGAGTCTCACCTCACACTGGTTTCCCCGTTGGACCCAGAGAGGTTCATCGGTTTTCCCAAATTCACACAGTGATAATAGTAAGTGGCCACAGGGAAATTTGAACTTAGGACTTCTCATTCCAAACCAGAGTTTCTTTCCCTGGGGCACTGCCTGTCTACTTGGACCTGTGAACTCTCTGCTCGGGGCCACCATACATCAGTGATAACCACAGCAATATAATTCTTTTATATTTTAGTAGAGACAGGGTTTCACCATGTTGCCCAGGCTGGTCTCAAACTCCTGACCTCAATCCATCCACCCGCCTTGGTCTCCCAAAGTGCTAGGGGATTACCAGTGTGAGCCACTGCACCTGGCCCCAGGTCTTCTTTATACCCTCCCTGGACCACCTCTCCCGGGGCCCCACATCCCCTCCCAGCCTTAAAGAGCCCAGGAAAGAATGTGGCCTCTGGAGTCACGCAGACTTGGCCTTGGAGAAAGTCCTTTAACAGCCCTGCCCCTTTGGGTGCTTATGAGTGAAATGTGAATAGGTTCTTGGAGGGTTGCTGGGAGGATCCCAGGAGACAATGTGCAAAGCATTTAGCACCATGCCCAGCACCCAGAAAATACTCAGAAACTGAGAATGTGATTAATATTGTTGCCATGAGCCAGGCACGGTGGCTCATGCCTGTGATTTCAGCATTTGGGAGGCTGAGGCAGGAGGATTGCTTGAGGTTGAGAATTTGAGACCAGCCTGGGCAACATAATGATATAAGAATACAAAAAGTTAGCCGGGCATGGTGGTGCACACCTATAGTCCCAGCTACTCAGGAGCCTGAGGTGGGAGAATTGCTTGAGCCCAGGACTTGCAGGCTGCAGTGAGCTACGATTGCACCACTGCCCTCCAGCCTGGACAACAGTGAGACCCTACAACACAAGATAGGCCAGGTTCCATGGCTCATGCCTATAATCCCAGCACTTTGGGAGGCCGAGGTGGATGGATCATTTGAGGTCAGGAGTTCAAGACCTGCCTGCCCAACATGGTGAAACCGCATCTCTACTAAAATACAAAAAAAAAATAGCCAGGCGAGGTGGCAGACGCCTGTAATCCCAGCTACTTGGGAGGCTAAGGCACTAGAATCGCTTGAACCCAGGAGGCATAGGTTGCAGTGAGCCAAGATCACGCCACTGCACTCCAGACTGGGTGACACAGTGAGACTCTGTCTCAAAAAAAAAAAAACAGAAAGAGAGAGGACCTAGGGCCTGAGGGGTGAGCTTGCTGGGGAGGAGGAGGGACACCTGGGGATGAGGATACAGTGTTAGCAAAGGCAGGCAGGCCAGCAAGAGCAGGAGGCTGGGGAGAGTGGGCCCTCGGGCTTGCTTTGGGAAGGAGGCTGGACAGGTGGGCTCTGGACAGGTGGGCCCTGACCCCCAGGGGATCAGGAGCTTGAAATCCTGAAAGGGGGACTCGAAACCTTAAGACAGAACACTTTTCCAGGGAGCTCAGGAGGCTAAGACAGAAAAGCCTCAGCTTCCAGCGTCAACAGCATTTTCCCCTCCTTCCAGCCAAAGACAGCAGCATTCCCAAGCGCAAGAGAAAGCGGGTCTCGGAAGGAAATTCCGTCTCCTCTTCCTCCTCGTCTTCCTCTTCCTCGTCCTCTAACCCGGATTCAGTGGCATCGGCCAATCAGATCTCACTCGTGGTAAAGTTGCACAGATTTGGACTCCAGCCCTCGTCTCTGTGACCCTCCCCCCTCGGTCAGGCAGGGCCGTCTACTCTGGCATGTGGGCCCAGGGTATGGGGAGGCACTGGGCTTTGAGGGGGGACCTTCCGGCCTTGGGGGTTATAGATGCATCCACCCATCTCACCCGAGAAGTAGCCCATCTTTCTCACGGGGTACTCACAGGCACTCAGGTCGGAATTCACATCCCCGCTGGGCAGATGGGCCAGCCGAGGTCCAGGAAGGGACCTGCCCATGTCCTTCAGCCGCGCCAGAGCTGGAGACGTGAAAAGAAATGTCACTGGCCAGGCGCGGTGGCTCACACCTGTAATCCCAGCACTTTGGGAGGCCAAGGTGGGTGGATTGCCTGAGGTCAGGAGTTCGAGACCAGCCTGGCCAACATGGTGAAACTCTGTCTCTACTAAAAATACAAAAATTATCCCAGCATGGTGGTGCACGCCTGTAACCCCAGCTACTAGGGAGGCTGAGGCAGGAGAATCGCTTGAACCCAGGAAGTGGAGGTTGCAGTGAGCCGAGATCATGCCATGGCACGCCAGCCTGGGCAACAAGAGCAAAACTCCGTCTCAAAATAAATAAATAAATAAAATTTAAAAAAGAAAAAAGGCTGGGCACAGTGGCTCACACCTCTAATCCCAGCACTCTGAGGGTGGATCACCTGAGGTCAGGAGTATGAGACCAGCCTAACCAACATGGAGAAACCCCTTCTCTGTCCGGGCGCGGTGGCTCACGCCTGTAATCCCAGCACTTTGGGAGGCCGAGGCGGGCAGATCACGAGGTCAGGAGATGGAGACCATCCTGGATAACACAGTGAAACCCCATCTCTAATAAAAACACAAAAAATTAGCCGGGTGTGGTGGCAGGGGCCTGTAGTCCCAGCTACCCAGGAGGCTAAGGCAGAAGAATGGCGTGAACCCGGGAGGCAGAGTTTGCAGTGAGCCAAGATCGTGCCACTGCACTCCAGCCTGGGCGACAGAGCAAGACTCTGTCTCAAAAAAAAAAAAAAAAAACAAGAAACCCCTTCTCTACTAAAAATACAAAATTAGCCAGGCGTAGTGGTGCATGCCTGTAATCCCAGCTACTTGGGAGGCTGAGGCAGGAGAATCGCTTCAACCTGGGAGGCGGAGGTTGCAGTGAGCCGAGGCTGCCCCATTGCACTCCAGCCTGGGCAACAACAGTGAAACTCTGTCTCAAAAAAATAAAAAGAATTGGCCGGGCGCGGTGGCTCACGCCTGTAATCCCAGCACTTTGGGAGGCCGAGGCAGGCGGATCACGAGGTCAGGAGATCGAGACCATCCTGGCCAACATGGTGAAACCCCGTCTCTACTAAAAATGCAAAAAATTAGCCGGGCGAGGCGGCGGGCGCCTGTAGTCCCAGCTACTCGGGAGGCTGAGGCAGGAGAATGGCGTGAACCCGGGAGGCGGAGCTTGCAGTGAGCCGAGATCGCGCCACTGCACTCCAGCCTGGGCGACTAAGCGAGACTCTGTCTCAAAAAAAAATAAAATAAAATAAAAATAAAAAATAAAAAGAATTAAAAAATTAGCCAGGCATGGTGGCATGTGCCTGTGGTCCCAGCTACTTGGGAGGCTGGGGCAGGAGGATCACTTGGGCCCAAGTGGATTGAGGCTTCAGTGAGCCAAGATCGTGCCATTGCACTCCAGCCTGGGCAAGAGAACGAGACTCCATCTCAAAACTAAATAAATAGGATGGGTGTGGTGGCTCATGCCTGTAATCCTAGCACTTTGGGAGGCCGAGGCGGGCAGATCACTTGAGGTTCAGGAGTCCAAGACCAGCCTGGCCAATATGGCAAAACCCCATCTCTACTAAAAATAAAAAAATTAGCCAGGCATGGTGGTGGGCGCCTATAATCCCAGCTACTTGGGAGGCTGAGGCAGGAGACTCGCTTGAACCCAGGGGGCCAAGGTTGCAGTGAGCCAAGATTGCGTTACTGCACTCCAGCCTGGGCAGAAGAGTGAAACTCCATCTCAAAAAAATATAAAATATAAATAAATAGCCTCTGAGAAAGCCCCTCCAAAAGCAGAGCTAAGCATTTTTGGTTCATTCCGCATCACCCGGAGTCCTAACCAAGTGCCTTTGTCACTCTCTCTAGCAATGGCCAATGTACATGGTGGACTATGCCGGCCTGAACGTGCAGCTCCCGGGACCTCTTAATTACTAGACCTCAGTACTGAATCAGGACCTCACTCAGAAAGACTAAAGGAAATGTAATTTATGTACAAAGTGTATATTCGGATATGTATCGATGCCTTTTAGTTTTTCCAATGATTTTTACACTATATTCCTGCCACCAAGGCCTTTTTAAATAAGTAAAAAAAGAAAAAAAAGTGTTGCCTTTACTTTTACGGTCACTGTTTCATGTTCTCGTTTGGATCGCGGCCGCAGCTGTCACTGGGGACGGGATCGGGAAACGCAGCTCAGGTGGCCTGCCAAGGCCCTCCTTCCTCATCACAGCAGAGGTAGTGTCCAGAAAGCCCTCAGAGCTCTTTGTCCTCCTGGGAGCGTGTGACATCAAGAAGAAAAGCCACAGAAGGAAAATGTGCCATGGAGCCGGGCGTGGTGGCTCACGCCTGGAATCCCAGCACTTTGGGAGGCTGAGGTGGGTGGATTGCTTGAGGTCAGGAATTCGACCTCGTTGGGCTGTAATACCGATGTTTTGGGAGGCCAAGGTGGGAGGATTGCTTGAGACCAGGAGTTTGAGACCAGGCTAGGCAACATAGTGGAACCATTTCTCTACAAAATTTTAAATGTGGCTTACACCTGTAATCGCAGCACTCCGGGAGGCTGAAGCGGGTGGATCACCTGAGGTCAGGAGTTTGAGACTAGCCTGTGCAACGTAGGGAGACCCCGTCTGTACAAAAATACAAAAATGAGGCCGGGTACGGTGGCTCGCGCTTGTAATCCCAGCACTTTGGGAGGCCGAGGTGGGTGGATCACCTGGGGTCGGGAGTTCAAGACCATCCTGGCCAACATGGTTAAACCCTGTCTCTACTAAAAATACAAAAATTAGCCAGGCGTGGTGGCAGGTGCCTATAATCCCAGCTACTCAGGAGGCTGAGGCAGGAGAATCGCTTGAACCTGGGAGGCGGAGGTTGCAGTGAGCTGAGACCACGCCATTGCACTGCAGCTGGGGCAACAAGAACGAAACTCCGTCTCCAAAAAAACAAAACACACACACACACACACAAATTAGCCAGGCATTGTGGTATGCACACCTGGAGTCCAGCTACTCAGGAGGCTGAGGCAGGAGAAGGATTGCTTGAGTACAGATGGTTGAGGTTGTAGTAAGTTGTGATTACACCACTGTACTCCAGCCTGGGCGACAGAGCAAGACCCTGTCTCAAAAAAAAAAAAAAAAAAGAGTGTTAAATATGGTAAATGTCAGAGAGGGAGAGGCCCATCCCAGTGAAGCACTGTGGCTTCACCACAGTGAGGGAGAGGCATCTTCAAAAAGGGGTTTGGAGACCGGGCGCAGTTGCTCACGCCTGTAATCCCAGCACATTGGGAGGCCAAGGTGTGCGGATCGCCTGAAGTCAGGAGTTCGAGACCAGCCCAGCCAACATGATGAAACCCCATCTCTATTAAAAATACAAAAAAAATTAGCCGGGCATGGTGGCGTGCGACTGTAATTCCCGCTACTTGGAAGGCCGAGGCAGGAGAATTGCTTGGACCCAGGAGGCAGAGGTTGCAGTGAGCCGAGATTGCACCATTGCACTCCAGCCTGAGCAACAAGAATGAAACTCCATCTCAAAAAAAAAGGTGGGGGGCGGTGGGGTCAGGACAAGTATTCTTTTTTCAGGCGCAAGGTCTTTCTGTGTCCCCAGGCTGGAATGCAGTGGCACAATCACATCTTCCTGCAGCCTCAAACTCCTGGGCTCAAGTAATCCTCCTGCCTCAGCCTCCGGGGTAGCTGGGGCTACAGGTGTGAGCCACCATACCCAGCCAATTTTTTTATTTTTTTGTAGATATGGGGTCTTGCTATGTTGCCCATGCTGGTTTCAAACTCCTGGGCTCAAGCCATCCTCCTGCCCCAGCCTCCCAGAGTGCTGGGATTAGAGGCGTGAGCCACCATGCCCAGACTGGGATGATTTTGGATAGAGCTCTGGAAAACTGACAGGTAGAGTGACGGGTCCTAGCTATGTCTCAGAAAGACCACTTTAGGGGCAGGTGGGAAGTTGAAGGAAGGGACAAGACTAAAGGCAGAAAGACAAGTCACAAGAGCATGGCAGGCATTCAAGACTTGGCACCCAGTCCCTGCTCATTGACTCAACACATATTTACTGAGCCCTGCCCTTCTGGCTGGAAGGCCAAGCAGCAGAGTGTCCTGATTGGGGAAGTGGCTGCCAGGGAGCACAAAACAGAGTAAGGCTCTTGCGGTGGCTCAGGCTTGTAATCCCAGTGCTTTGGGAGGCCAAGGTGGGAGGATCGCTTGAGGCCAGGAGTTCGAGACCAGCCTAGGCAACATAGTGGAACCCTTTCTCTAAAAATTTTTAATTAGCTGGGTATGGTGGTGTGTCCCTGTGGTCCCAGCTACTCTGGAGGCTGAGGCAGGAGGACTGTTTGAGACCAGGAGTTTGACACTGCAGTGATCTGTGCTGCACCACTGCACCACTGCACCACTGCTCTTGAGCATAAGCCACAGAGCAAGACTCTGCCTCTGAGAAAACAAAGCAGGGGACCTCACCTAGTGCAGCAAGTAGGAAGAGTCCTAGAAGCTGAGGCTTGAAGAGCAAGTGAGGCTTTGGGGGCACAAAGAGAGGAGGGCTGAGGCAGGTGGGTGTGTAAGAGGAGAGCCATGTGGGCAAAAACGGGGCTGGACAGGGACTGGGTACATTCCAGGAATAAGAAGGTGTCGCCAGAGTAGACACAGGGTGGCTGGAGGTGACATGTCCGGGCAGGCGCGGACTCGGTCAGGGTTCCCGAGGACGCTCAGCAGGTGTCTCCCACACATGGTGCTGGGCTGAAGTGGTGGGCAGAGGCGGACATCCAGCCCGGGTTACGTCTGCCCAGCCATGCACTCTGGGACAGAGCTGCATCCTTTTTCTCACCGACCCACATGGAAGGCCTCATAAGCCCGGCCAAGGCAATTTCCAGAGGGCAAATGAGACCCACAACAGGAAGTACCTGGGGGAGAGCCAGGCCTAGGTCTGCATTTTGGAAGGGTGCCCCTGCCCGCTGAGAGACATTGGAGAAGGAAGGGAGGAATACATTGGAAGACCACCTGGGAGGCTCCAACAGAAGATAGCAGTGGACGCCAGGCGCAGTGGCTCATGCCTGTGATCCCAGCACTTTGGGAGGCTGAGGTGAGTGGATCACCTGAGGTCAGGAGTTCGAGACCAGCCTGGCCAATATGGCGAAACCCTGTCTTTACTAAAAATACAAAAATTAGTCAGGCATGGTGATGGACAGCTATAATCCCAACTACTCTAGAGGCTGAGGCAGGAGAATCTCTTGAACCCAAGAGGCAGAGGTTGGCAATGAGCTGAGATCGCACCACTGCACTCCAGCCTGGGCGACAAAGCGAGACTCTGTCTCAAAAAAAAAAGAGAGAGATGGCAGTGGTTTGGACCAGGCGGATAAAATAACTAGAGGGTCAGCCAATCAGATGGATGAGGGGTTCTGGAGAGTCAGGGATCAGGGTGACCCCAGGATCTGGCTCTAACCATCCACCCAGGGCCCAGAATGAGGCCTGTGGCTTGGAGGGGCTGAGTTCTGAGTCAGCTGAGGAAATGGCCAAAACTTTAGTCCAAGGCTTCTGTCAGCCCTCGGGGTCAGTCCCATCCATGCCCAGAGCTGGGAGGAAGGCCCCATCCCAGCCTTCCAGACCATGCTTCCTCCTGGAAAGACGCTAGACACCACGTGCCTGGCACAGCCACCCCTCTCTCCGCTGGTCCAAACCCCCCACCCAGTCAGCTGCCAGCCTCACCCTCCTCCCTCCCACCTCCTAGTGGCTCCCAGTGCCACCAGGCGCCTCCACTCCACCCTCAGCCCCTGCCCTGGGCCAGGCCCACTTTTTCCACTCCAGGATGGGGGCAGGGGTGACCTCCTAAACTGGCCACCACCTCCAAGCAGAAACTGCCTATGAAGTCAAGATGATCTGAAGAGTCCTTGCGGCTGTCACCTAGCCTTCAACCCTCACGTCCTGTAACCCACCCCCCACCCCCGATTCTGTGACTCTTGATTTAAAATCTGTTTTGCTTTCCTTGCACCAACTGCAAGCATCTAGGCGCGGCGTTCCAGGCGCCTCGCAGGGTGTAAGGGTCCCCAGCCTTCTGTCCCACCGTTCCGTCCCCCCGGGCCCGGCCCACCTGGCGCCCCCTCCCGCCCGCCACCGCCCGCTGGCGCCTGTCGGTCGTCTAGACCCGCCGCCCCCGCTCCACCGCTCAGATCCGCGGCCAGAGGCGGAAGTGGCTCCTGCCTGGGCCGGGAGCGGCGGGACTGAGACTGTGCCCGCGGGCACTGCCATCCCATGCATGGAGAGGCACAGAGCCCGGGGTGGGGGGCAGGTAGGGCGGGCCCGGGGAACCCGATCCTCCTTCATCCGCGCAGAGGCCCGCGAAGCTCCCCATCTGTTCTCTTTCAGGCTCACTGTGCAGATGGCGTGCAATTAAGTGGGTCGGTGCAGCAAACCCTCGTGTCCTCCTGCTTCCCTAAAAGCAGAGAAGATTGAGCCACTGCACTCCAGCCTGGGCAACACAGCGAGACCCTGTGTCTTAAAGAGAGGGCAGAAGTGGGGACCCCCTCCCACCCCCTTCCCTTGCTCCAAGTCAAAGCCTTTGAAGCAAGAGGTTGCCTCCTGTGAGTTTCCCCCAGTCCCTGGAGGCCTGGGCTTTGGGAGGTGTGTCCAGGCAGAGGACAGAGGTCTGGTGCAAAGGGCTGTGCTTCCCTTCGCCCACCCTGCGCCCGCCCAGCCCTTTATCCGATGGGAAAGCCTTACCGACTCTTCCTCACAGAAGCGCCCAGATGCTGTTTATGCAACCTCTCCAGAATCTCCGTGTACTGTACTTTTTAAAAAGTGATTTGATTCAAAGCACTCATTCTTTAATTAAACTTCATTTAGCTGCCATCTGTCTCGGTTTGAAATGGCTTCGTGTTTTGCAACTCTAAATGAGAATTGTTATTGGATTTGTAAACACATCCCCAAAAAAATCACAAAACACTTTCAAAAGTAATAAATGAAGGACGGTTAGGAGCTGCATCTTAAACGTTCTAATTGCCGGGGAATGTATTCTGGTGGGTACACAATCATTTTATATACAAATCTTTGTACAAAAATCTGGTATCAATGAAAAGATCAAGATTATAGAAAATGCTGGAATTATATCTGACTGAAAACAGTAATAAAGCAATAATTGGTGCAGGGACGGGCCACAAAATGAGAGGGGGCACCTGCTCCCCTTGGGCCACCCTCCCGCACCGCCCAGGTGCCTGGCTTGGTACACTCAGGGAAGGGTTGGTCCTGAGCTCTCCTGGCTGGGGCTTCCAACGGCCCTGCGAGGTACCTCTTTTTAAGGAAACAAAGTGTTATTTATCTTCATTATTAATTATTACCTTTTTTTTTTAAGAGACAGAGTCTCAGCTGGTGAAGGTGGCTCACACCTGTAATCCCAGCACTTTGAGAGGCCGAGGCCGGCAGATCACGAGGTCAGGAGATCGAGGCCATCCTGGCTAACACAGTGAAACCCTGTCTCTACTAAAAAAAATACAAAAAATTAGCCGGGCATGGTGGCGGGCGCCTATAGTCCCAGCTACTCGGGTGGCTGAGGCAGGAGAATGACATGAACCCGGGAGGCGAAGCTTGCAGTGAGCCAGGATCGCGCCACTGCACTCCAGCCTGGGCGACAGAGTGAGACTCTGTCTCAAAAAATAAAAATAAAAAAAAGAGACAGGGTCTCTTTGTGTGGCCCAAGCTGGAAAGCAGTGGATCGATCATAGTTCTCTGCACCCTGGAACTCCTGGGCTCAAGTGATTCACCCGCCTCAGTCTCCCAACTGGCTGGGACCACAGGCACATGCCACCATGCCCAGCTAATTTTTCTTATTTATTGTAAAGACAGAATCTCGCTATGTTGCCCAGGCTGGTCTCAAACTCCTGGCCTCAAGGGATCCTCCCACTTCGGACTCCCAAAATGCTGGGATTACAGGTGTGAGCCATTGCGCTTGGCCCCTGCCCTGTAATTTTTAAATTTCATCTTCTTCCTAAAACTCATGGCTGGGCATGATGGTGGGCACCCGTAGTCCCAGCTACTAAGGAGGTCAAGGTGGGAGGCTCATCTAAGCCCAGGGATTCAAAGCTGCAGTGAGCTATAATTGTGCCACTGTACTCCAGCCTGGGCGACAGAGCAATACACTATCTCAAGTTCTTTTTTCTTTTTTTTTTTTTTTTGAGGTGGAGTCTATTCAGTCACCCAGGCTGGAGTGCAGTATCGGGATCTTGGCTCACTGCAACCTCCGCCTTCCAGGTTCAAGTGATTCTCCTGCCTCAGCCCCCTAAGCAGCTGGGATAACAGGCTTGCGCCACCACGCCCAGCTAATTTTGTATTTTTAGTAGAGACGAGGTTTCACTATGTTGGTCAGGCTGGTCTTGAACTCCTGACCTCAAGTGATCCGCCCGTCTCAGCCATCCAAAGTGCTGGGATTACAGGCGTGAGCCACTGCACCCAGCCTATAATACCTTATTTTCTGTGTCATTTTCTGCTTGTCTGCTTGCTTTATGCTTTATGATGTCAGGGACTGTGTCCATTTCATCCACCGTTCTATCCTAGCGCCTACGTCCAGGACATACAAGGTACTCACTAAATGTGAATCAGTTGGATGAAAGAATATAAACTACACTGGTCTCCTGGAAAATAAGAGAGCCCTTAAATCTTTTTTTTTTTTTTTTTTTTTTTAAGACAGGGTCTCACTCTGTCACCTAGCTGGAGTGTAATGGCGCACACCTAGCTCATTGCAGCCTCCAACTCCCAGACTCAAGTGATCCGTGATCCTCCTTCCTCAGCCTCGCAAAGCACTAGAATTACAGGCACATGCCACTGCGCCCAGCTGCCTTAACCCCTTTTTTTTTTCCCCGAGACGGAGTTTCACTCTTATTGCCCAGGCTGGAGTGCAATGGTGCAATCTTGGCTCACTGCAACCTCCGCCTCCCGGGTTCAAGTGATTCTCCCGCCTCAGCCTCCCAAGTAGCTGGGATTACAGGTATGCACCACTACGCCCGGCTAATTTTGTATTTTTCAGTAGAGACGGGGTTTCTCCATGTTGGTCAGGCTGGTCTCGAACTCCTGACCTCAGGTGATCTGCTGCTTCAGCCTCCCAAAGTGCTGTGCTGTGATTACAGGCATGAGCCACCACGCCCCGCCTGCCTTAACTCTTTAAATCCTCCTGCTCCATTGATTCCAGTAACCTCCTTCACCCAACCTCACCTCCAGAATCCATCTGTAGGGGAACTATGACTGATGCCTCTACCATTAGAATTTGCTTTCTCTATTTCTGGTCATATGTTGGGACTCCATATATTGGGACTCCATAAAAGTGCTGTATTTCTCTTTTTTTTTTTTTTTTTTTTTGAGATGGAGTCTTGCTCTATCACCCAGGCTAGAGTGCAGTGACATGATCTCGGCTCACTGCAACCTCTGCCTCCCCGGTTCAAGCTGCATTCTTCCTGGCTTTTAGCCTCCCAGAAAGTAGCTGGTATTACAGGCACCCGCCACCACTCGCTAATTTTTGTATTTTTATTAGAGACGGGGTTCACCATATGGGGCAGGCTAGTCTCAAACCTCCTGAAGGGATCCACCCTCCCCAGCCTCCCAAAGTGACTGGGATCAATCACAGGCATGAACCACCACGCCTGGCCCCTGAAGAACTTTGTGTGCTCTGTTAATCCCTCAGCCTCAAAGTAAATATTATTTATTCATTTCACAAATGAAGAATCTGAGGTTCAGGAAGATGAAGGACTGAGTCCAGGGTTACACAACTAGAAAAGATGAAGCACCAAGTTTGGCTTCGGAGGAGACCGCCAGACTGAGAGACTCAGGCCTCAGAGCACTGCCCCAGGCGAATCCCACAACTTGGGGCTGGGCAGAGCTTCTCTTCTGGTTTTCCCTAATGTGTTTGAAAGAGAGTAATAGAGGTACATTTGAAAAGAAAAACAGAAATGGGTCCCAACGAGTCAGGTTTGCTCAGATCAGACCTCCTCTGCACAGGAAAGGGAGGGACATCAAGAAAGATCCCAGCTGGAAAGACCAGAGAAATAAGCACACAGGCACATACTCACACACACACATTGCGCGCATACACATACACACAGGCACACACACTTTTTAATTTTTATTTTTTTTAGTAGAGATGGGGGGGTGTCACTATGTTGCAAGTTGGTCTCAAACTCCTCGACTCAAGTGATCTCCCGCCTCCGCCTCCCAAAATGCTGAGATTACAGGCATGAACCTCTGTGCTCAGCCTGCTTCAAAAAAAAAAAACAAACTGTTTTTGTGGTGGTTTGTTCATTTGTTCTTTGTTTTGAGATGGAGGTCTCACCTCGTGGCCTAGGCTGGAGTGCAGTGGCGCAAACTCCACTCACTGTAACCTCCGCCTCCTGGGTTCAAGCGATTCTCCTGTCTCAGCCTCCCGAGTAGCTGAAACTACAGGCCCCCAACACCCCACCCAGCTAATTTTTGTATTTTTAGTAGAGACAGGGTTTCATCATGTTAGCCAGGCTGGTCTCGAACTCTTGACCTCAAGTGATCTGCCTGCCTGGGCCTCCCAAACTGTTGGGATTACAGGCGGGAGCCACTGCACCTGGCAAAAAAGAACAGTTAATTAGGGCCGGGTGCCATGGCTCCCACCTGTAATCCCAGCACTTCAGGAGCCCAAGGTGGGAAGGAGGATTCCTTGAGGCCAGCAGTTCAAGAGCAGCCTGAGCAATGTAGCCAAATCCCATCTCTACAGAAAATAAATGGACCAGGCATGGTGGTGTGTGCCTGTAATCCCAGCTACTCGGGAGGCTGAGGCAGGAGGATCACTTCAGCCTGGGAGGTCGAGGCAGCGGAGGCCACCGTGGGCCATGATTGCATCATTGCACTCCAGTCTGGGTGACAGAGCAAGACTTCGTCTCAAGAACACATACCAAAAAAAAAAAAAAAAAAAAAAAGACTGTCAATTAGAGGTGCTGCCACAATCCCAATAATAGCACAGTGCTTCACTCAGAGATATTAAGAAGTTGGCACTTGAAAAATAAAACAAAGCAGCAAGAAGACATTCTCCTCCCCAGCTCTGACCTGCCTGTTCCTGCTTAAGCGCAGCCGTGCGAGCCTCCACTGCCTCCAGGAGGAAACCCACAGGCGTGAGTCTGGCATCGGAGATCAGGCCCCAATAGCTCACTCCTTCCCTGTCCCCCAGGGAGCCTTGGGTTCCAGCCAAACCAGGCCACCTCCCCCACTCACCAGTCTCAGATCATTCTAGAGCGTCTCACACCTTCAGGCCTTTTGCCTGGCTGGTTCTTGCCTTTCCTTTGGCCACCATCCAGCTGAAATGTCTTCTGTCCCCTGCAGCCTCCCCCAGCGGCCCAGGCCCAGCAGGCGCTCTCAGAGCACATCACACAATGTGTCATTGTCCCTGCAGAAATGGTTTATTGAACACGCAGCTTGAAACACAAGCTCATGATACCGTCTAAATACCTCCCGAGCAAAAAGAATGTTCTTTTCTTTTCTGTTTTTATTCTTCCTTTTTGTGTGAGTGTGTGACAGGATCTCACCCAGTTGCCCAGGCTGGAGTGCAGTGGGGCCGTCATAGTTCCTTGCAGCCTCAACCTCCTGGGCTCGAGCCATCCTCCTACCTCAGCCTTCTGAGTAGCTGGGACTACAGACACGCACCACTGTGCCCAGATAATTTTTTTTTTTTTAATGGAGTTTTGCTCTTGTTGCCTGCTCTGGAGTCCAGTGGCGCAATCTCAGCTCACCGCAACCTCTGCCTCCCTGGTTCAAGCGATTCTCCTGCCTCAGCCTCCCGAGTAACTGGGATTACAGGCATGTGCCACCACAGCCGGCTAATTTTCTGTATTTTTAGTAGAGACAGGGGTTCTCCATGTTGGTCAGGTTGGTCTTGAACTCCCGACCTCAGGTGATCCTCCCACTTCAGCCTCCCAAAGTGCTAGGATTACAGGCGCAAGCCACGGCGCCCAGCCCGCCCAGCCTTTTTTTTTTTTTTTTTTTTTTTTTTGAGACAGTCTCACTCTCACTCTGTCACCCAGGCTGGAGTGCAGTGGCCCAATCTCAGCTTACTGTGACCTCCACCTCCCAGGTTCCAGCAATTCTCCTGCCTCAGCCTCCCAAGTAGCTGAGATTACAGGCACCTATCACCACGCCCACCTAATTCTTGCATTTTTAGTAGAGACGGGATTTCACCATGTTGGCCAGGCTGGTCTCAAACTCCTGACCTCAGGTGATCTGCCTGCCTCAGCCTTCCAAAGTGCTGGAATTACAGGCATAAGCCACCACGCCTGGCTGCAGCTAGTATTTTTTTTAATGTTTTATAGAGACAGGAGTCTCACTATGTTGCCCAGTCTGGTCTCTAACTCCTGGCCTCAAGGGATCCTCCCACCTTGGCCTCCCAAAGTGCTAGGATTCCAGGACCATGCCTGGCCCAGAATGCTCTTTTCTTCTTCATAGCCTGCAGGCTTCAAGCTCAGAACAGAGTCTCACTCTGTCACCCAGGCTGGAGTGCAGTGGTGTGATCTTGGCTCACTGCAACCCCCGCCTCCCGGGTTCAAGCAATTATCCTGCCTCAGCCGCCCAAGTAGCTGGAACTATAGGCACATACCACCATGCCTGGCTAATGTTTGTATTTTTATTTTATTTTATTTTATTTTGTGGCGCCATCTCGGCTTACTGCAACCTCCGCCTCCTGGGTTCAAGTGATCCACCCGCCTCAGCCTCCCAAAGTGCTAGGATTACAGGCATGAGCCACCTCATCCGGCTGACCCCATCTCTAACATAAAAATTTTTTTAAACTAGTGGGGCCTTTGGGAGGAGATAAGATCATGAGGGTGGAGCCTTCATGAATGGGATTAGTGACCTTATAAAAGGGACCTGTGGAAGCTTGTTTGCCCATTCCATCATATGAGGACATGTAAGAAGGGACCATCTATGAGAAACGGTTCCCTTACCAGACACCAAATCTGCCAGCACTTTGATCTTGGACTTCCCAGCTTCCAGAACTGTCAGAAACTGGCCAGGCACAGTGGCTCATGTCTGTAATCCCAGCACTTTGGGAGGCCGAGGCAGGCAGATTACTTGAGGTCAGGAGTTCGAGACCAGCCTGGCCAACAGGGTGAAACCCAGTCTCTACTAAAATACAACAAAATTAGCTGGGTGTGGTGAGGCACGCCTGTAGTGCCAGCTACTCGGGAGGCTGAGGGCAGGAGAATCGCTTGCACCTGGGAGGCAGAGGTTGCAGTGAGCCGAGACTGAGCCACTGCACTCCAGCCTGGGCAATAAGGCGAGTCTCTGTCTCAAAAAAAAAAAAAAAAGAAAAGAAAAGAAAAGAAAAAGAACTTTAAGAAGAAAATGCTTGGCCGGGCATTTCGGTGCTCAAGCCTGTAATCCCAGCACTTTGGGAGGCCGAGACGGGCGGATCACAAGATTAGGAGATCAAGACCAGCCTGGCCAACATAGTGAAACTCCGTCTCTACAAAAAAAAAAAAAAGCAAAAATTTGAGACTCTGTCTCAAAAAATAATTAATTCGTTCATTAAAAATACAAAAAGTAGCCAGGCCTGGTGGCACATGCCTGTAATTCCAGCTGTTGGTGAGGCTGAGGCATGAGAATTGCTTGACCCTGCAAGGCAGAGGTTGCAGTGAGCTGAGATTGTACTCCAGCTTGGGAGAGAGAGCAAGACTTCATCTCAGGGGGGGAAAAAAAAAAAAGAAAAGAAAAGCAAGCATAGAAGAAAGAACGGAAGGGAGTGTAGAAATATAAGTAGTAATTATCTTTCCATAATGGGGTTATGAATGTTTTTATTTTTTCCTTATACTTTTCTCTTTGTATACTTTTCTTTTTTATTTTTCTTTTCTTTTTTTTTTTTTTACATTTTTCTAAAATTAACACATTTTACACTTCTAATAAGGCAAAAATCAATGAGCTTTTTTTGGTTTGTTTTTAGACAAGGTCTTATTCTGTCACCCAGGCTGGAGTTTGGTGGCATGATCATCGCTCACTGCAGCCTTGAACTCCTCAGGCGATCCTCCTGCCTTAGCCTCCCAAAGCACTGCGATTACAGGCGTGAGCCGCCATGCCTGGCCAACTATTGTTTTCCCATAGCACATATTGTGCTTTGAATCAGAGTTGGCTGATACATGTCTCTTACCCTTTGTCTTCTCTCTTCTTCCCGCCCCAACATGGACTCAGCGCCTAAAAGGCAGAAGCCATCTATGACCGTGGGGACCAAAGTGACACTCTGGAAATAGCACACATAAGGAGAGAGAGTGTGTGTTTCAGCAGCTGCTGCAGCCTGCACCATCTAACCCTGAGCTGCTGTCACCCAAGAAAAGTGAAACTCATTTCTTATTTAAGCCACGGTTTGCAGGAGCTGAATGCAATCCTAGCTGCTCACCATATGCTCCATTTTCATTAAAGTAGAAAATTAGCCAGCCGTGGTGGTACATGCTTGTGGTCTCAGCTACTCCAGAGGCTGAGGATGGAGGATCGCTTGAGCACAGCGGGTAGAGGGTGCTGTGAGCTATGATTGCGCCACTGTACTCCAGCCTGACCCACAGAGCAAGACTCTGTTTCATAAAAATAAATAAAGGAGAAAAGGTAGAAAAATTACATGTGTATGTGTGATCAGTTACATAAGCATAAAGATGCTGAAGGATACGTATCTTGCCGTTAACATTGATTGTCAATATCAAGGGATAAGATTAGAGACAATGGAGAGATGATGAGGTTTTGTTTTTTTAATTACTTAATTAATTTTTTTGAGGTAGAGTCTCACTCTGTCACCCAGGCTGGAGTGCAATGGTGTGATCTCCGTTCACTGCAACCTTTGCCTCCCAGGTTCAAGTGATTCTCCTGCCCAAGCCTCCCAACGGCAAATCTCTGTCTCTACTAAAAATACAAAATTAGCCGGGCGTGGTGGCAGAGTGTGGCAGGTGCAGGCCTGGGGAGACTGAGGACATGGAAGGTTCGGTGGAGTTTTCCAGTTTGAGCCCAAGCCACCAGCTTCAGAGTTGCTCCAAATTCCTTGGTGCAAAGCGTCAGGCTCCAGTTCCATTAGCCTAATGCAGCAGGCATCCAGGAGACCAGCAGGGCCCTGCCTGGGGACATGAGACCCAGAAGGGCAGGTGCAGCCTGGCAGAGGAGCAGAGTGACAGCTGTGGCATGTGGCACTGGCCCCAGGCTCTCCAGAGGTGTGCCCTAGCTCTCATGAGCAGACCCAGCTATCTGCCCTGCTCTGGGGCTCTGGGATGGTGGTTGGATCCCACCTCACATGCACACAGGAGCTGAGCTGGGGCACACAGGAGCCGGGCATGTGTAGCCCAATAACAAGCAAAACCGTGCGGCCGAACTTGCGTATGATCCGTGTCTCCTTGGTCAGCAGCTCTTTGCTGCTCAGAGCCTTCATGGCGCCTGCCCTGCGAAGCCACGTGGTGGGGATGGGGGTGGGGATCACAGTGCTGCTGGCCCAAACCCCCTCCCACACCCCTGCCTCCCTGCTCCTGTTTCCTCTCTCGAGGCAGCCAAGGGTTTCCTGTCTTTCTGGCTGTCTGAGCGGCTTCCTCATTTATCGCTCAACATCTTGCAGCAGGTGCCATCATTGCTTCTGTTCTTGGAAACTCAGGCTGGGACCAAGCAGAGATCCGCGGGGATTGTTTAAAGGAGAGACGGCAGAGGGAAATGGCAGTGGGGTTAGTTTTGCAGGACCCAGCTAGGTTCTGGGGGAACCAGCAGAGAGAAGGGTTTCTTTCTTCTCTCTCTCTCTTTGTTTTTTTTAATTATTTTATTTTATTTTATTTTATTTTTCTGTTTTTAGAGACAGGGTCTTGCTCTATCACCCAGGCAGGGGTGCAGTGGCGTAATCACAGCTCACTGCAGCCTTGACCTCCCAGGCTCAAGTGATCTGCGATTCTCCTGCCTCAGCCTCCTGAGTAGCTGGGACCACAGGCGCATGCTACCATGCCTGGCTAATTTTTATTTTTGTAGAAATGGGGTCTCACTAGGTTTCCCAGGCTGGTTTCAAACTCCTGTCCTCAAGAGATTCTCCTGCCTTTTGGGGCCATATTCCTGAAACCAGGACTGACTCCTGTGCCCCCTCCTCCTCTCTGACCCAGCAAAAGTCCTCTCTTTGCAGCTTCTGCACAGGGACCCAGTGAAATTGCTAACATAGGCAGGGCACAGTCGCTCACACCTGTAATCCCAGCACTTTGGGAGGCTGAGGCGGGGGGCAGATCATCTGAGGTCAGGAGTTCGAGACCAGCCTGTCTAACATGGTGAAATCTCATCTCAAAATACAAAAATTAGCTGGGCATGATGGCGCACACCTGTGGTCCCAACTACTTGGGAGGCTGAGGCGGGAGAATAACTTGAACCCGGGAGGTGGAGGTTGCAGTGAGCCAAGATCATGCCACTGCACTCCAGCCTGGGTGACAGAGTGAGACTCCATTTCCGAAAAAAAAAAAAAAGCAATTGTTAACAGAATCATGGCTCCGAAAGTAGGGTTGCCAAATAAAATACAAGAAGCCTAGTCAAATGTGAATTTCAGATGAACAACAAATAATTGTTTTAGTGTAACTTATGTCCACATATTGCATGGAACATGATTGCACTCAAGAATTATTTGTTGTTTATTTGAAATTCAAATTCAACACAGCATCCCCTATTTTTATTTGCTAAATGTGGCAACCTGATCCTAAAACGGCTCAGCTTTCAAAGTTCTAATCAGATTTCTCAGAAAGGAAAGAGAGGGAGGAGGAGAGAGAACAAAAGAACAAATCGCCCCTGTAATCCCAGCACTTTGGGAGGCCGAGGCAGGCGGATCACGGGATCAGGAGATCGAGCCACGGTGAAACCCCGTCTCTACTAAAAATACAAAAAATTAGCCAGGTGTCAGGTGGTGCACGCCTGTAATCCATCCCAGCTACTCGGGAGGCTGAGGAATGAGAATTGCTTG
Organism: Papio anubis; assembly: GCF_008728515.1. Taxonomy (NCBI): domain Eukaryota; kingdom Metazoa; phylum Chordata; class Mammalia; order Primates; family Cercopithecidae; genus Papio; species Papio anubis. Next base: position 135,275,674 of record NC_044979.1, on the reverse strand, counting down.
AACCCAGGAGGCGGAGGTTGCAGTGAGCCAAGGTCGTGCCACTGCACTATATAGCCTGGGCGATAGAGCAAAACTCAGTCTCAAGAAAAGTAAAAATAAAAAAATTAACCAGGCATGGTGGCAGTTGCCTGTAGTCCCAGCTACTTGGGAGGCTGAGGCACAAGAATCGTTTGAACTTGGGAGGCAGAGGTTGCAGTGAGCCAAGATTGTGTCACAGCATTCCAGCCTGGGCAACAGAGCGTGACTCCGTCTCAAAAAAAAAAAAAAAGAAAGAAAACCGTCCCCTCATTCTTTATTCTTTCTTTCTTTCTTTTTTTTCTTTTAGCATTAGGATCCTTCTCTGTCCCTCCCTAGTAGCTGGATTACAGGCTCCTGCCACCACACCTGGCTAATTGGTCAGGCTAGTCTGAAACTCCTGACCTTGTGATCTGCCTGCCTCGGCCTCCCAAAGTGCTGGGATGGTAGGCGTAAGTCACTGCGCCCAGCAATCCTTGTCTTTTTATTATTGAGGTATAGTTCTTTACATATTCTAGATACAGTCCTGGATCAGATATATGATTTGTAAAAATGGTTCCCCGCTCTGAGATTTTCTTCTCACTTTCTTGATGGTGTCTTTTAAAGCTTTTTTTTTTTTTTTTTTTTTTGAGACAGAGTCTCGCTCCATCGCCCAGGCTGGAGTGCAGTGGCGCGATCTCTGCTCACTGCAAGCTCTGCCCACCGGGTTCACTCCATTCTCCTGCCTCAGCCTTGCGAGTAGCTGGGACTACAGGTGCCCTCCACCACGCCCGGCTAATTTCTTTGTATTTTTAGTAGAGACCGGGTTTCACCGTGCTGGTCAGGATGGTCTCGATCCCCTGACCTCGTGATCCACCTGCCTTGGCCTCCCAAAGTGCTGGGATTACAGGCTTGAGCCACCGCGCCCGGCTTTTTCTTTTTTTTTTTTTTTTGAGATGAAGTTTCGCTCTTGTTGCCCAGGCAGGAGTGCAATGGTGCAATCTCGGCTCACCACAACCTCTGCCTCCTGGGTTCAAGCTATTCTCCTGCCTCTCCCGAGTAGCTGGGATTACAGGTGTGAGCCACCGCGCCCAGCCCCCTGTTTGGTTTTAAAAAGACACATTGATCAGCACAGATGTTCATCACTGGGCTATTTATAATAATCAAATAGAGCAAATATCTAAATGTTCCACAGTAGGAGATGGTTATGTGGATGTTGATGACAATGATGATGACGACAACGAATATTCCTCATGGCTTATTCTGTGCAAATGACCTTATATGAAAATTATCAGCCAGACATGTTGGCTCACACTTGTAACCCCAGCACTTTGGGAAGCTGAGGCAGGTGGATCACCCAAGTTCAAGAATGTCGAGACCAGCCTGGGCAACATGGTGAAACCCTATCTCTACAAATAAATACAAAAATTAAAAATAAAAACAAAAAAAGAAATACAAAAATTAGCCAGGCCACGTGCCTCTAGGCTGAGGAAGGAGGGCTGTTTGAGGCCAGGAGTTCAAGTCTAGCCTGGGCAACACAGCAAGACTCCATCTCTATTAAAAAAAATAAATAAATTTTTTTTTTAATTAGCCAGCCACAGTGACACATCCCTGCGGTTCCAGCTACTCAGGAGGCTGAAACAGGAGGATCTCTTGAGCCCACAAGTTGGAGGCTGAAGTGAGCTATGATCATGACACTGCACTCCAGCCTGGGCAACAGAGCAAGATCCTCTCTCAGAAAGAAAACAAAACAGGAGAAAATTTGGACACAGAGGCAAAAGGAAGACTAGGTAGGGAGACCCAGCAAGAATCCCATGTGAAGGCGCATGTTTGGGGCAACGCATCTACCAGCTGATGAATGCCAAAGGCTGCCAGGAAACCACCAGACCCTAGGACAGAGGCATGGGACAGATTCTCACAATCATCCTTGTCATCATCACCCACTTAACACAGCCTGCACAAGGAATCAACTTCTGGGCTCTGGCCTCCAGACCTGCAAGACAATAAACTTTTGGTTGTTGTTGCGACAAGGTGTCACTCTGTTGCCCAGGCTGGAGCACAGTGGCGCAATCTCGGCTCACTGCAACCTCTGCTTCCCGGGTTCAAGCTATTCTGGCGCCACAGCCTCCCGGGTAGCTGGGATCAGAGGCGCACACCACCACACCCGGCTAATAGCAAATTTTTTTTTTTTTTTTTTTGAGATGGAGTCTCGCTCTGTCGCCCAGGCTGGAGTGTAGTGGCGTGATCTCGGCTCACTGCAAGCCCCGCCTCCCGGGTTCACGCAGTTCTCCTGCCTCGGCCTCCCGAGTAGCTGGGACTACAGGTGCCCTCCACCACGCCCGGCTAATTTTTTGTATTTTTAGAGACAAAGAGACTGGGTTTCACCATGTTAGCCAGGATGGTCTTGATCTCCTGACCTCATGATCTGCCTGCCTCTGCCTCCCAAAGTTCTGGGATTACAGACGTGAGCCACTGCACCCGGCCAACAAACTTCTTTAAAAAGGATGGCTGGGTGTGGTGGCACATGCCTGTAATCCCAGGTACTCAGGAGGCTGAAGCAGGAGGATCACTTGAACCTGGGAGGCAGAGGTTGCAGTGAGCCGAGATTGTGCCACTGTGCTCCAGCCTGGACGACAGAATGAGATTCTGTCTCAAAAATAATAATAATAATAATAAAACACACACAATTATTACCAAAAAACTGATATGGTGCTACATCAGTAAATACAGTAATAATAAATACAACCCTAGCAGCAGGCACTAAATCCCGTAGAAACAAAGAGGAGAACACAGCCCACCCTGCCAGGATGAGTTGAAGGACATTTCCAAGGAGGAGCCAATACTTAGTTGAGCCTTGAAAAAAAGCCTTGAAAAAAAGTATTACGGGCACGGTGGTTCACGCCTGTAATCCCAGGACTTTGGGAGGCCAACGCAGGTGGATCACCTGAGGTCAGGAGTTCGAAACCAACCTGCACAATATGACGAAACCCCATCCACTAAAAACACAAAAATTAGCCAGGCGTGGTGGTGGGCACCTGTAGGCCCAGCTACTCGGGAGGCTGAGGCAGGAGAATTGTTTGAACCCAGGAGGCGGAGATTGCAGTGAGCCGAGATCGTGCCACTACCTTCCAGCCTGGGTGACAGAGAGACTATTTTTATCTGTCTCAAAAACAACAACAACAACAACAACAACAACCATGAAACAGGAATTTTCTGGAATTCAGCCGTAGGAAGGTTTTTTTCAGGTGTGCGTGAAAGGACACAGGCATGAAATATCCTGTCTGGCATGTGGCAGTATGTTTGCTACTGAAATGTTCTTAAAATAACAGAGATGAGCCAGGCAGAGTGGCTCACGCTTGTAATCCCAGCACTTTGGGAGGCTGAGGCAGGCGGATCACTAGAGGTCAGGAGTTTGAGACCAGCCTGGCCAACATGGGAAAACCCCATCTCTACTAAAAATACAAAAAAAAAAAAATTAGCTGGGTGGGTGTGGTGATGGGTACCTGTAATCTCAGCTACTTGGGAGGCTGACGCAGGAGAATTGGTTGAACCTGGGAGGCAGAGGTTTCAGTGAGCCGAAATTGCACCACTGCACCCCAGCTGGGAGACAGAGTGAGACTCTGTCTCAAAAAATAAAATAAAATAAATAACAGAGATGAAGTTTCTGTAGAGAACAATTTTCGAAATCCTTAGCTCCTCTTTGATAATTTGAATTACAACAGAAATACTATTTCTTTTTTTATTAATCCCAGCACTTTGGGCGACCAACGCAGGAGGATTGCTTCAGCCCAGGAATTCGAGATTAGCCTGGGCAACATAGGGAGACTTTGCCACTACAAAAAATTTAAAAATTATCCGAGTGAAGTGGCACATGCCTGAAATCCAAGCTACACTGGAGGCTGAGGTAGGAGGATCACTTGAGCCCAGGAGGTTGAGGCTGCAATAAACTATGACAGCCCCACTGCACTCTGGCCTGGGCAACAGAGTGAGACCCTGTCTCAAAAAATAATACTAATAATTAAATTAAAAGAAAAAGAAAAAAGAGGCTAAGTGTGGTGGGAAAATCAAGTGGGAAGATCACTTGAGGCCAAGAGTTCAAGACCAGCCTAGGCAACATAGTGAGACCCTGGTCTCTATACTTAAAAAATAAAATAAAAAGCAATCTTGGGCCGGGTGCAGTGGCTCATGCCTGTAATCCCAGCACTTTGGGAGGCTGAGGCAGGTGGATCATCTGAGACCAGCCTGGTCAACATGGTGAAACCCTGTCTCCACTAAAAATACAAAAATTAGGCACACACAGTGGCAGGAGCCTGTAATCTCAGCTACTCAGGAAGCTGAAGCAAAAGAATCACTTGAACCCAGGAGACAGAGTTTGCAGTGAGCCAAGATCATGCCACTGCATTCTAGCCTGGGCAACAGAGCAAGACTCTGTCTCCAAAAAAAAAAAAAAAAATTAGCTGGGCGTGGTGGTATACGCCTGTAATCCCAGCTACTTGGGAGGCTGAGGCACAAGAATCAGTTGAACCTGGGAGGCCAAGATTGCGATGAGCCGAGATCTCACTACTGCACTCCAGCCTGAGCAACACTCTATCTCAATTAAAAAAAAAAAAGAAAGATTATTTTTTGATTTCTAAACACATTGTTAGAATATTCTAACCACTTCCAAGCTAACCCACAACGAAAAAACTGCAGTTTCAGGCCAATGATTCCCAGGGGGAGTAAGAGAACTTTACACAATGGTGGTCTAAGGGAACTTTACACAATGGTGTTGACTGGGGGAACACTCTGGAAGACAGCGAATATGGATTCTTGCCTAAACTGGAAGTTTATAAAAATTTTCCATGAGGTGGCAGCAGTTCTTCAACTAGATGTGAAAAATGATCTTGTTTGAAATTTATATTTTCTTTTTTTTTTTTTAGAGACAAGGTCTCGCTTTGTCACCCAAGCTGGAGTGCAGTCCTGCGATCATAGCTCACTGCAACCTTCACCTCCTGTGGTCTAGCAATCCTCCTGCCTCAGCCCCCCAAGTAGCTGGGATTACACGTGCAAGTCATTATGTCCAGCTAAGTTTCTTTTTATTGTTTTGTAAAGATGGAGTCTTGCTATGTTGCCCAGGTTGGCCTCAAACTCTAGGCCTCAAGAGATCCTCCCAGTTTGGCCTCTCAATTAGATTTTCTTTCTTTCATTTCTTTTTCCCTCCTTCCCTCCCTCCCTCCCTCCCTCCCTCCCTCCCTCTCTCCCTTCCTTCCTTCCTTCTTTCTTTCCTTCTTCCTTTCTCCTCTTTCCTTCTTCCTTTCTCCTCTTTCCTTCTTCTTTTTCTTTTTTTTTTTGAGACTGAGTTTTGCTCTTGTTGCCCAGGTTGGAGCGCAATGGCACAATCTCAGCTCACTGCAACCTCCGTCTCCTGCATTCAAGCAGTTCTCCTGCCTCAGCCTCCTGAGTAGCTGGGATTACAGGCATGTGCCACCACACCTGGCTAATTTTTGTATTTTTAGTAGACGGGGTTTCACTATGTTGGCCAGATTGGTCTCAAACTCCTGAGCTCAGGTGATCTACCCTTCCTCCCTCCCTCCCCCCTCCCTCCCTCCCTCCCTCCTTCCTTCCTTCCTTCCTTCCTTCCTTCCTTCCTTCCTTCCTTCCTTCCTTCCTTCCTTCCTTCCTTTTCTTTCTTCTTTCTTTCTCTTTCTCTTTCTTTGCTTTGCTTTGCTTTTTCTTTCTCCACCACAAAGGTCTTTTTCATACACTTGGATTTGTCTGTTTAAATAAAACCTATTATTTAAAATATATATATAAAGGCCAGGCACAATGGCTCACGCCTGTAATCCCAGCACTTTGGGAGGCCGAGGGGGATGGATCCCTTGAGGTTAGGAGTTCAAGGCCAGCCTGGCCAACATGATGAAACCCTGTCTCTACTAAAAATGCAAAAATTGGCCAGGTGTGGTGGCGCACTCCTCTATTCCCAGCTACTCAGGAGAGTGAGGCAGGAGAATCACTTGCACCTGGTAGGAGGAAGTTGCAGTGGGCCGAGACTGCACCACTGCACCCCAGCCTGGGCCACAGAGTGAGACTCCATCTCAAAAATACATACATATATATATATATAATTTTTTAGACAGGTTTTTTTTGTTTTTTCTGGGTTTTTTTTTTGTTTTTGTTTTTTGTTTTTTTGTTTTTGAGACAGTCTTGCTCTGTCACCCAGGCTGGAGTGCAGTGGTGCAATCTCAACTCAGTGCAACCTCCACCTCTGGGGCTCTGCCACCCTCCCCCCTCAGCCTCCCAGGTAGCTGGGACTACAGCTGCACACCACCATAACTGGTTAATTTTTGTATATTTTGTGTGTGGAGATGGGAGATTTCGCCATGTTTCCCAGGCTGGTCTCAAATTCCTGACCTCAAGTGATCCGCCTGCCTCAGCCTCCCAAAGTGCTGGGATTACAAGCGTGAGCCACTTGGGCCTGACCAATTTAAAAATATTTAAAGCCTTTTTAAGTGTCACTTTTTTCTTCACAGTATTTTCTACCAATTAATGCCTACTGAGGTTCTTCTATCTTTCAAGTCCATTTCCAAACAGTCTAAGGAAAGATGCAAAATTCAATTTCCACTCCAGCTACTGGAAAGCAGTATTTAATTTTAGTCCTGCCAAACAAAATGAAGCAAGCAGTAAGTGATGGTGGCACATGGAAGTGTTTTGTGCCTCAGACCGATTGAGTTTGTTGTCCTTTACTTTCCACTCTGAGGCTGGCTGCCCTGTTAATTTCCATTTTCTCAGGGATTACACTGATCTCAATTTACACCGTAATAATAATAAGAAAAGAATCAAGCTAAGTAAGTTACAGCAGAGAGCAAAACGTGGAATGGATGGGCCCTTACAGAAGAGACTTGTTTTCAGGCTGAGAACAAAGGAGTGTGGATGGATTAGGACAGCCTGAGTCCAGCCTCAGCCTCTTAGCAGCTGGGCTCCTCACCTGATCTCTCTAAGCCGGTTTTTTCAAGCACAAACATAATGACAACAATACCTACTTAGAGGATTGTGGAATGCAAAGAGGAGAAAAAATATCCATGAAAATACTCGAAAAAATTTTCCGTGCCACACACGTCGGCTACAGTTAGATCAGATATTTGTCAAGTCACCTAAATATTTTTACCCACCAGCTTTTCTCTCCCCCTACTTTTTGCCTGTCTCCCCCATATGGGAGAGACAAAGGAAGTAAAAACCAAAGTCCTCAGCCTCTTCTCAATCCATTCATTGGCTGGTTCTCATCCCTAGCTGCAGATCAGAGACCCCAGGGAGCCTTTGCCCCACCCCAGGGCCATTGCAACAATCCCTCCAGGGTGGGGCATGGGCTTGAAGCCACCACTTCATAAACCCTGTCTCTGAACGTCCTTGAAAGGACTCTGCCATACCCTGGGAGGTCACGTGGTTTTCTTGCTAAGGCTACCGCCAGCCAAGAAACCAAAGCTTTTGCTGAAATGAATCTGTTAAACAGCTGCTTCAAATTCAACCTAACAGATCCCTGGGGTATGAAACTGTCTGCCCTCATGGAGTTAAATGGGCATACTTTCATTCTGGTATGATTGCAGCATTTTAACTAGCAACGTTATGGAATTTTTCAACATTGAAAGTGGTTATCTGTGACCCATAATTTTCGAGATCTTTAATTTAATATAATTAAAGGGACACTCCTGAAATAAACGTCCAAATAACCAAAGGCATTAGATGACTACTCAAATACATTACTTCAGCACCTTTCTCCTTTCCTCTTCCGTGTCTCTTCCCAAAAATGATGCTTAAATTCAGAGGTCTGGGCTTTTGGGTTTTTTGTTTTTAGTTTTTGTTTTTGTTTTACTAATTAAGCAATTTATCGGTTGCAACTAAGCTTATTAAACTTCTGTAATGAAAATATTACAGGTTTTTGGCCAGGCATGGTGGCTCATGCCTGTAATCCCAGCACTTTGGGAGGCTGAGGCGGGTGGATCACCTGAGGTCAGGAGTTCGAGACCAGCCTGACCAACACGGAGAAATCCGGTCTCTACTTAAAATACAAAATTAGTCGGGCATGGTGGCGCATGCCTGTAATCCCAGCTATTCAGGAGGCTGAGGCAGGAGAATGGCGTGAACCTGGGAGGTGGAGCTTGTAGTGAGCCAAGATCACGCCACTTCGCTCCAGCCTGGGCGACAGAGCAAGAGTCCGTCTCAAAAAGAAAAAAAAAAAAAAAAAGAAAATATTACTGGTTTTTGGTTGAAGTCAGAGGCATTCATTAATAAGGAATCTTCAAACGTGAATGTTCCAGAAATGTTCTCCATGCCATCTGAATTATCAAGAATAATTTTCTCTAGCCAGGCGTGGTGGGCTCATGCCTGTAATCCTAACACTTTGGGAGGCTGGGGGTGGGGGGAAGTGGATCACTTAAGGTCAGGAGTTCAAGACTAGCCTGGTCAACATGGTAAAACCCCCTTTCTACTAAAAACACAAAAATTAGTTGGGTGTGGTGGTGGGTGCCTGTAATCCCAGCTACTTGAGAGGCTGAGGCAGGAGAATCACTGGAACACAGGCAGTGGAGATTGTAGTGAGCTGAGATCGTGCCCCTGCACTCCAGCCTGGGCAACAGAGTGAGACTCTGCCTCAAAAAAAAAAAATAAATAAAATAAAGAATAATTTTCTCTAGGCCAGATACCAGGTGCAGTGACTCATGCCTGTAATCCCAGCACTTTGGGAGGCCAAAGTAGGTGGATTGTTGAGGCCAAGCATTTGAGACCAGCAGGATTGCAACATGGTAAAAACCCACTCCACAAAAAATATGAAAAGTTAGCCAGGTGTGGAGGCAGGCACTTGTAGCTAGTCAGGACACGAAGGTGGGAGGATCGCTTGAGCCCAGGAGATCGAGGCTTCAGTGAGCCGTGACTGTACCATTACCCTGTAGCCTGAGCAACGGAACAAGACCCTGTCTCAAACAAACAAAAAAATCTCTAATATTACCTTTTTCTGCGAAATATCTGTGTACATTTGAACTGAACTCAGAATTTTTCAAAATAAGCCTTACATTAAAACAAACTATTCTCATCACTTCTCGGCCTTTTGGCTAAGATCAAGCGTAAAACAAACTATTCTGTAGATCGGGCACAGTGGCCTGTAATCCCAACACTTTGGGAGGCCAAGGAGGGAGGATCGCTTGAGCTCAGGAGTTTGAGACCAGCCTGGGCAACATAGCAAAATCTTATCTTCACAAGAAATACAAAAATGAGCCAGGTGTAGTGGCTCGTGCCTGTGGTCCCAGCTGCTTGGGAGGCTAAGGTGGAAGGATTGCGTGAGTCCAGGAGGCAGAGGCTGCAGTGAGCCGAGATCATGCCACTGCACTCCAGCCTAGGTAATAGAGTGAGACTCTGTCTCAATAAACAAACAAACAAACAAACGAATAAATAAATAAATAAAATAAAATAAACGTACACTGAACTTCACCCCAAAAACAGGAGCCCTCTCTTGTGCTGCCTTGGAAACCAAGGGGAAGTCACTGGTAGCAAAACTCAGGCTGCTATGGGCCAGGTATTTCCCTATTAGGGATCACATGTCCACTAGTCCCAAGGCCATACTGTGTATCTGTAGCACCATTATTACATCATCATAACCACATCCACGACCATCCTAACTTATAATTCATACTCTGTGCCTGCGAAGTCCTTGTATTTGACCACTATCCCTATTTACAAAGCCATTCACTATTGGCCGGGTGCTGTGGCTCACTCCTGTAAACCCAGCACTTTGGGAATCTGAGGCAGGCAGATCACTTGAGGTCAGGAGTTCGAGGTCAGCCTGGCCAACATGGTGAAATCCTGTCTCTACTAAAAATATAAAAATTAGCTGGGCATGGTGACACATGTCTGTAATCCCAGCTATTGAGGAGGATGAGGCAGGAGAATCTCTTGAACCTGGGAGACGGAGGTTGTAGTGAGCCAAGATTGTGCCACTGCACTCCAGCCTGGGCAACAGAGCGAGATTCTATCTAAAAACTAATAATAATAATAAAAGCCATCCACTATTAATTAGGTCTTATAAAACCACAAAATAATCATGAACTCTTGTAGACCATACAATTAAAAAAATTTTTTTATTATGGTAAAATACATGTAAAATTTATATCTTAATCATTTCTTTTTTTTTTTTGAGACAGAGTCTTGCTCTGTTGCCCAGGCCGGAGTGCAGTGGCACAGTCTCGGCTCTCTGCAAGCTCCGCCTCCCGGGTTCAAGCAATTCTCCTGCCTCAACCTCCCGAGTAGCTGGGACTACAGGTGCATGCCACCACACCCAGCTAATTTTTTGTATTTTTAGTAGAGATGGGGTTTCACCATGTTAGCCAGGATGGTTATCTCCTGACCTCGTGATCCACCCACCCTGGCCTCCCAAAGTGCTGGGATTACAGGCATGAGCCACAGCGCCCAGCCCATCTTAATCATTTCTAAGTGTACAGTTCAGTAGCTTTAAGTGCATTCACACTGTTGTGCAACCAACCCTCAGAACTCATTTCATCTTGCAAAACTGAAACTCTATACCCACTGAACAACTCCCCATCCTCCTTCCTATTACCCCCTGGCAACCACCAGAGACTTTCTGTCTCTATGAATGTGACTATTCTAGGTGCTTCTTATATTAGTGAAATCATTTGTCTTTTTGTGCAGCAAAGGGGGGTTTTTTTTTTTTTTTTTTTTTTTAAAGACAGAGTCTTGCTCCGTTGCCCAGGCTGGAGTGCAGTGGTGCGATCTCAGCGCACTGCAAGCTCCACCTCCCGGGTTCACGCCATACTCCTGTCTCAGCCTCCCGAGTAGCTAGGACTACAGGTGCCTGCCAACTTGCCCAGCTAATTTTTTGTATTTTTAGTAGAGATGGGGTTTCACCATGTTAGTCAGGATGGTCTTGATCTCCTGACCTCGTGATCCACCTGCCTCGGCCTCCCAAAGTGCTGGGATTCGGCCTTCTTTTTGTTTTGAGAGAGAAAAAGGGTCTCATTCTGTTGCCCAGGCTGGAGTACAGTGGTGCGATCACAGCTCACAGCAACCTCAGTCTCCGAGTCTCAAGCGATCCTCCCGCCTCAGGCTCCAGAGTAGCTGGGACTACAGATACATGCCACCAGCCCCAGCTAATTTTTAAAAATTTTGTGTAGAGATGGGGGTCTCACTATGTTGCCCAGACTGGTCTCAAATGCCTGGCCTCAAGCAATCCTCTCACCTCGACCTGTCAAAGGGTTGGGATTGAAGCAATGAACCATCATGCTCGGCCAGCAGATATTTTTAACCATAATTGTGTTGCATCAAATTCACAGCGAGAAAGCAGAAATCTGAAAATTCAAAGCTTAGCAATAAGTACGTAAACCACACACACACTCACACATACACACATTCACACATGCATACACACATTCACACATATACACACACACTTCCTATAGAACTGAGCTCAGGACAAAATCCAACTGTGGGGGCCACTGAAGGCCTGTTTTGCAAAACGTCTGCTCCAGTTTTTTTTCATCTGGATGAGCAGAAGAGAAAGACATGCTTGTGGGCCAGGCATGGTGGCTCATGCCTGTAATCCCAGTACTTTGGGGGTCCTAGGCAGGTAGATCACGAGGTCAGGAGTTTGAGATCAGCCTGACCAACATGGTGAAAGCCCATCTCTATTAAAAACACAAAAATTAGCCAGGCATAGTGGCACGCACGTGTAATCCCTGCTACTCAGGAGGCTGAGGCAGGAGAATCGCTTGAACCCGGGAGGCAGAGGTTGCAGTGAGCTGAGATTGTGCCAGCGGACTCTGGCCTGGGCAATAGAATGAGATTCTGCCTCAAAAAAATTTTTTAAATAAAAAATACAAAAATTAGGCCGGGCGCAGCGGCTCACGCTTGTAATCCCAGCACTTTGGGCGGCCGAGGTGGGTGGATCACCTGAGGACAGGAGTTCAAGACTAGCCTGGCCAACGTGGTGAAACCCAGTCTCAACTAAAAATACAAAAAAATTAGCTGGGCATGGTGGCAGGTACCTGTAATCCCAGCTACTTGGGAGGCTGAGGTGGGAGAATCGCTAAAACCCGGGAGGCGGAGGTTGCAGTGAGCTGAGATCGTGCCACTGAACTCCAGCCTGGACAGCAGAGTGAGATATGCTCGTGGCCCCTGAGAAGGGTCAAAGCCTTTCAAGTATGGACCTGCAGAGAGGGTTCTCACGGCACAACGTGGAGCTGAAACAGGACGTGAAACCAGATCAAACCCAGGGCCAAGGTGTGCAAAGGAGGCCTTGGGGCTCAGAGCTCTCGCCTGGGAATTTCATACAGGCGCCCGCCACCACGCCCGGCTAGTTTTTTGTATTTTTAGTAGAGACGGGGTTTCACCATGCTTCAGCCAGGATGGTCTTGATCATCCGTGACAACTCGTGAAAGTCCACCCAGCCTCGGCCTCCCAAAGTGCTGGGATTACAGGCTTGAGCCACCGCGCCCGGCCAGGAACAACTTCTTATTGTCTCCTTGCTGAAAACCACAAGAGTTCTTATCTTCTGAAAACTTTTGCTCTGGGCTGGAAGGCGTGCCTCTGGGCTGGAAGGCTTGGCTGGTGTCAGGGCCAGAGTGGGGACCAGTACTGGCCATTGGACTAAGCGTCCTTTTTTTAATTTAAAAAAGAAAGTTGTATTATTATATTTTTTAAAAATTTTATTTTCTTTTAGTGTGTTTGACAGAGTCACTCAGGCTGGAGTGCAGTGGCATGATCTCAGCTCACTGCAGCCTCTATCTCCCAGGCTCAAGTGATTCTCCTGCCTTAGCCTCCCGAGTAGCTGGGATTACAGGCACCCGCCACCACGCCCAGCTAATTTTTGTATTTTTAGTAGAGATGGGGTTTCACCATATTGGCTAGGCTGGTCGCAAACTCCTGACCTGTGGTGATGCACCCACCTCGGCCTCCCAAAATGCTGGGATTACAGGCATGAGCCACCATGCCCAGCCCTCCTGGCTAAGTTTTACGTCTTTAGTAGAGACAGGGTTTCACCGTGTTGTCCAGGCTGGTCTCGAACTCCTGGCCTCAGGTGATACGCCGGCCTTGGCCTCCCAAAGTGTTGGGATTACAGGCGTGAGCCACTGCCCCCGGCCGAGAGACCTTATCTCAAACAAAACAAAATAGAGAACTACCAAACTCTTTTGGGGTGGGGAGAGTCTCGTCACAGACATTCAGCTTCCCTTGATCAGTGGGAGGAATGATGGTGGGAGAAAGCAGTGGCCCCCACTGGCATTCTGAGGTCCCCTCTGTCCCCAACACGTGGGCCAGTTGCAATATTACATGGAACCTGAGAAGCCTCGATGATAATATTCCAGCAAGACAGGGCGCAGTGGCTCGTGCCTCTAGTCCCAGCTACTCAGGAGGCTGGAGTGGGAGGAGCCCAGGAGTTTGAGACAAACCTGGGCACCATAGGGAGACTCCCACCTCTACAAAAAAATTTTTTTAATTAGCTGTGCATGGTGGTGTGCACCTGCAGTCCAGCTACTTGGGAGGCTGAGGTGGGAAGATTGCTTGAGCCCAGAAGGTCGAGGTTACAGTGAGCTATAATCGCACCACTGTCCTCCAGCCTGGATGACACAGCCAGACCCTGTAACTAAAAAAAAAAAAAAAAAAAAAGACACTGGGCACAGTGGCTCATGCCTGTAATCCCAGAACTTTGGGAGGCCAGGGCGGGCAGATCATCTGAGATTGGGAGTTCAAGACCAGCCTGACCCACATGGAGAAACCCTATCTCTACTAAAAATACAAAATTAGCTGGGCATGGTGGCACATGCCTGTAATCCCAGCTACTTGGGAGGCTGAGGCAGGAGAATCACTTGAACCTGGGAGGCGGAGGTTGTGGTGAGCTAAGGTCGTGCCATTGCACTCCAGCCTGAGCAACAAGAGCGAAACTCCATCTCAAAAAAATAAAAATAAAAAAGAAAATAGAAAGAAAGAAAGAAAAAGAAAGAAGCTGGGCAACATGATGAAACCCTGTCTCTACAAAAAAAAGTCCCAGTTGGCCGGGCACGGTGGCTCATGCCTGTAATCCCAGCACTTTGGGAGGCCAAGGCGGGTGGATCATGGGGTCAGGAGATCGAGACTATCCTGGCTAACACGGTGAAACCCCGTCTCTACTGAAAATACAAAAAATTAGCCGGGCGAGGTGACGGGCGCCTGTAGTCCCAACTACTCGGGAGGCTGAGGCAGGAGAATGGCGTGAACCTGGTAGGCGGAGCTTGCAGTGAGCCGAGATCGGGCCACTGCACTCCAGCCTGGGCGACAGAGTGAGGCTCCATTTCAAAAAAAAAAAAGTCCCATCTACTCAGTAGGCCAAGGTGGGAGGATCACTTGAGCCTGGGATGTCAGGGTTGCAGTGAGCTGACATCTTGCCACCACACTCCAGCCTGGGCAGCAGAGCAAGACCCTGTCTAAAAACGAAACAAAAAGAAGAAAGTAAGCAGGCAAGCAGGTCAGTGATTACCAGGGTCTGGGGTGGTGGGTTGGGAGGAAAATTAACTAATGAAGAGGGGCACAGGAAACTTTCTAGAACAATGGAAGTCTTTTATATATATATATATTTTTTTTTTTTTTTTTGGATGGAGTCTTGCTGTGTCGCCCAGGCTGGAGTGCCATATTGCAATCTCGGCTCACTGCAACCTCCACCTCCTGAGTTCAAGCGATTCTCCTGCCTCAGCCTCCTGAGTAGCTGGGATTGCAGGCATGCGCCACCACGCCTGGCTAATTTTTGTATTTTTAGTAGAGATGGGGTTTCACCATGTTGGCCAGGCTGGGCTCAAACTCCTGACCTCAGGTGATCCGCCTGCTTCAGCCTCCCAAAGTGCTGAGATTACAGGCATGAGCCACCGCACCCAGCCCTGTATCTTGATTATGGTGGGGGTGACACGGGTGAGTGAAAATATTTGCTAAGGCTCCTTTAAGTAAACACATAAAAACGAATGCATTTTATTCTGTGTAAATAAAATACTTGAATAAAGTTGTTTAAAAAAAAAAAAAAAAGCGGCTGCTTAGTCCAGCTTCCCTGAGTGGGTGGTGTAATTTCGCCTGGAAGCGGAGGCTGGAATGACAGGCATCTTGGCCAACGTGTTCAGCACGAAGCAGTCAACTGGCACAGAGGGTCCATTGTGATCAGACCACAGACTAACCAGACAGAGCTGCACCTTCCCCTACGCCCCAGCCAGCGCCGGCTGTTTGCCATTCCCTCTGCACCCTGTGCACCTTGACTCGGCAGATCTCTGCACAAGCCCTTCTCTTTGCTTCCAGTACCCCCTAACCCCCACCTTCTTCACTGGGAAAATTCTGTGCATTGTTCAAAGCCTGACTCAAATGTCCCCCCTCCCCACCTCCTCTGGGCTCTTTTTTTTTTTTTTTTTTTTGAGACAGAGTCTCGCTCTCGCTCCATAGCCCAAGTTGGAGTGCAGTGGCGCAATCTCGGCTCACTGCAACCTCCGCCTCCTGGGTTCAAGTGATTCTCCTGCCTTAGACTCTTGAGTAGCTGGGACTATAGGCATGTGCCAACACGCCCGGCTAATTTTTGTAATTTTAGTAGAGACAGGGTTTCACCATGTTGGCCAGGCTGGTCTCAAACTCCTGACCTCAAGGGATCCGCCTGCCTCAGCCTCCTAAAGTGTTGGTATTACAGGCATGAGTCACCACACCCGGCCTTTGGGCTCTTATGACAGGTGCCCTAGTCAGACTGTATTATGACCTGTTTACAACTCTGTCCCCAACAAGTCTGTAAACTTTTTTTTTTTTTTTGGGCGGGGGGCACGGAGTCTCGCTCTGTCATACAGGCTGGAGTGCAGTGGCACGATCTCGGCTCACTGCAAGCTCTGCCTCCCGGGTTCACGCCATTCTCTTGCCTCAGCCTCCCGAATAGCTGGGACTACAGGCGCCCACCGCCTCACCCAGCTAATTATTTTTATTTTTGTATTTTTAGTAGAGACGGGGTTTCACCGTGTTAGCTAGGATGGTCTTGATTTCCTGACCTCGTGATCCGCCTGCCTTGGCCTCCCAAAGTGCTGGGATTACAGGCGTGAGCCAACACGTCCGGCCTACTTTTTTTTTTTTTTTTTTTTTGGAGACGGAGTCTCACCCTGTCTCCAAGGCTGGCGTACAGTGATGTGATCTCGGCTCAGTGCAACCTCTGTCTCCCAGGTTCAAGTGATTCTCCTGTCTCAGCCTCTGGAGTAGCTGAGACTACAGGTGCCTACCACCACGCCTGGCTCATTTTCGTATTTTCAGTAGAGACGTAGTTTCACCATGTTGGCCAGGCTGGTGTCAAACTCCTGACCTCAGGTTATCTGCCCACTTCAGGTTCTCAAAGTGCTGGTATTACAGGCATGAGCCACCACGCCCGGCCTCTGGGCTCTTATGACAGATGCCATAGGCAGACTGTATTATAACCTGTTCACAACGCTGTCCTCCCACAAGTCTGTAAACTGCTTGAGGTCACAGACAGTACCATTTTTGTCTCTGCATCCCCAAAGCACCTAACATGTTCCCTGAAACACAGCAATAAAACATTCCTTGCATCCTTGTCAAGCAATGGTGTCAGCCCTTTACACGCTTTATTTATTTATTTATTTATTTATTTATTTATTTATTTATTTTGAGACGGAGTCTTGCTCTGTCACCCAGGCTGGAGTGCAGTGGCCGGATCTCAGCTCACTGCAAGCTCCTCCTCTCGGGTTCACGCCATTCTCCTGCCTCAGCCTCCCAAGTAGCTGGACTACAGGCACCCCACTTTGCCCGGCTAGTTTTTTGTATTTTTTTTAGTAGAGACGGGTTTCACCAGCACCAGGATGGTCTCGACCTGACCTCGCGGATCCGCCTGCCTCACCTCCCAAAGTGCTAGGGATTACAGGCTTGAGCCATCATACCGGGCGCTTTATTTATTTGTTTATTGATTGTAGAATTTTTTTTTTTTTTTTTGAGATGGAGTCTGGTTTGTCGCCTGGCTGGAGTGCAGGGCTAGATCTCAGCTCACTGCAAACTCCACCTGGTTTACGCCCATTCTCCTGCCTCAGCCTCCCAAGTAACTGGGACTACAGGCGCCCGCCATCTCGCCCGGCTAGTTTTTTGTATTTTTTAGTAGAGACGGGGTTTCACCGTGTTCGCCAGGATGGTGTCGATCTTCTGACCTCGTGATCCACCCGTCTCGGCCTCCCAAAGTGCTGGGATTACAGGCTTGAGCCACCGCGCCCGGCCTATTGACAGAATTTATTTAGAGACAGCCTGTCGCCCAGGCTGGAGTACAGTGGTGTGATCACAGCTCACAGCAGCCTCGAGCTCCTGCGCTCAAGCAATCCTTTCACTTCGGCCTCCTGAGTAGCTGGGGCCACGGGTGTGTGTCTCCAAACCCAGCTAACTTAAAATTTTATTTTTTTGCAGACAGAGGGTCTCCCTATGTGGCCCAAGCTGGTCTCAAATTCCTGGGCTCAAGCAATCCTCCAATCTCAGCCTCCCAAAATGTGGGGATTATAGGCATGAGCCACTGGGACCAGCTAATTTTTTACATTTTTCTTTTTTGTAGCGATGGGGTCTCCCTGTGTTGCCTGGGTTGGTGTCAAATTCCTGGCCTCGAGTGATCCTCCTGCCTTGGATTCCTAAAGGGCTGGGATTACAAGTGTGAGCCACTGTACCTGGGCAACTCAAGTCCCCTTTACCTTCAGTCATTCAGTCAACGAACACCAAATACTTGCTCCGCACTAGGCATGCCCCAGGCCAATGAATGAGGCTTGGTCCCTGACCTTAGTGAGCTTAGACTCACTTAGAGGAAGACTCACAAACAGTGAGTTATTTGGATGGAAACATGAATGAACGAATGAATGAATGAATGAGTGAATACAAGCTGCCTCTCCTCTCCCCTGCTGTCTGGGTGATCATGCAGTATGTGCGGCAGGTGCCTATCCTGTCCCATCCTACATCCACTCTGGAGGGTCCTAATCTAGGACACCTTAGTGTATCTCATGGATGGCCAGCTATGGAGCTAAGATTCATTGGGCCAATGGATTTATATTTTTTTGGTGGGCTTATAGTCACAGCTGTGTTTCTGTATTTTATTTTATTATGTTATGATCTTTCCTTTTGAATTTTTTTTGAGACAGTGTCTCACTCTGTCACCCAGGCTGGAGAGCAGTGGTGTTATCTCAGCCCACTGCAACCTCTGCCTCCTGGGTTCAAGCAGTTCTCGTGCCTCAACCTCCCGAGTAGCCAGGACGCCTAATTTTTGTATTTTCAGTAGAGACGGAGTTTCGCCATGCTGGCCAGGCTGGTCTTGAATTCCAGACATCAAGTGATTCACCTGCCTCGGCCTCCCAAAGTGGCAAGATTATAGGGGTGAGCCACCGCACCTGGCCTGTTTCTGTATTTCATTATCAAAATCTAGTGGATTAAAAAAAAAAAAAAAAAAAAAAAAAAAAAAAAAAAAAAAGCAGGCCTTGCGCGGTAGCTCACGCCTGTAATCCCAGCTCTCAGGGAGGCAGAGGCGGGAGGATAGCTTGAGCCCAGGAGTTCGAGACCTGCCTGGGTAATATAGCGAGACCCCGTTCTCCACAAAAAGGAAAAAAAAAAAGAAAAAGACAAAATCTAGTGGATTTTATTAACTAGGCTTATGTTGAGGTCTGGGTGCAGTGCCTCATGCCTGTAATCCCAGCACTTGGGAGGCTGAGGCAGGCCGATCACCTGAGGCCAGGAGTTCAAGACCAGCCTGGCCAACATGGCGAAACCTCGTCTCTACTAAAAATACAAAAATTAGCCTAGCATGGTGGCACGTGGCTGTAATCTCAGCTATTTGGGAGGCTGAGGCAGCAGAGTCACTTGAACCTGGGAGACAGAGGTTGCAGCAAGCCGAGATTGCGCCACTGCACTGCAGCTGGGGCGACAGAGCGCAACTGAGTCTCTAAAAAAAAAACAAACAAAAAACTAGGGTTATGTTGGCACCGCTGGCATTTTTTTTTTTTTTTTTTTTTTTCTGATACAAGGTCTCACTCTGTCACCCAGGCTGGATTCCAGTGCTGTGATCATAGCTCGCCACAGTCTAAACTCCTGGGCTCAAATGATTCTCCCACCACAACCTCCTGAGTAGGTGGGAATACAGGGGCGCACCACGACACCTGGATAATTTGTAAAATTTTTTGTAGAGGTTGGGGGTCTCACTATCTTGCCCAGGCTGGTCTCGAACTCCTGGCCTGAAGCGATTCTCCTGCCTTGGCTTCCCAAAGTGCTGGTATTACCGGCGCACCACACCAAACCTGGATTTTCACTTAAATTTGCATTGGGAGTATATAATCCCCATACATGTGGGTAAAGAACCAAACGGCCGGGCGCGGTGGCTCAAGCCTGTAATCCCAGCACTTTGGGAGGCCAAGACGGGCGGATCACGAGGTCAGGAGATCAAGACCATCCTGGCTAACACGGTGAAACCCCGTCTCTACTAAAAATACAAAAAAACCTAGCCGGGCGAGGTGGCGGGCGCCTGTAGCCCCAGCTACTTGGGAGGCTGAGGCAGGAGAATGGCGTAAACCCAGGAGGCGGAGCTTGCAGTGAGCTGAGATCCGGCCACTGCACTCCAGCCTGGGCAACACAGCGAGACTCTGTCTCAAAAAAAAAAAAAAAAAAAAAAGAACCAAACATAAGTTTCCCTGTCAGCTTTTTCTTCTGTTTTTATTTATTGATTTTTTCTTTCGAGATTGAGTTTCACTTTTATTACCTAGGCTGGAGTGTAATGATGAGATGTCGGCTCACTGCAACCTCTGCCTCCTGGATTCAAGCAATTCTCCTGCCTCAGCCTCCCAGGTAGCTGGGATTACGGGCACCTGCCACCATGCCCATGCTAATTTTTGTATTTTTAGTAGAGAAAGAGTTTCATCATGTTGGCCAGGCTGGTCTCAAACTCCTGACCTCAGATGATCCACCTGCCTTGGCCTCCCAAAGTGCTGGGATTACAGGTATGAGTCACTGTGCCCGGCCCCCTGTCAGCTTCTAAATGTAACGGCTTTCCTGATTCCTTGGTGCCTAGAACAGTGCTGCAATTTCTCATGTATTCAGATATCTGTTGTGAATAAGTTTTGTTCATTTTGTTTGCCAAAACTTGATTTTCAGGCCAGGTGCAGTGGCTCATGCGTGTACTTCCATCCCTTTGGGAGGCCGAGGCAAGAGGATCGCTTGAGGCCAGAAGTTTAAGACCAGCATGGCCAGTTGGGCGCAGTGGCTCATGCCGCTAATCCCAGCACTTTGGGATGCTGAGGCGGGCGGATCATGAGGTCAGGAGTTTCAGACCAGCCTGGCCAACATGGTGAAACCCCATCTCTACTAAAGATACAAAAATTAGCCTGGTGTGGTGGCGGGCGCCTGTAGTCCCAGCTACTTGGGAGATTGAACCTGGGAGGCAGAGGCTGTAGTGAGCTGAGATCGTGCCATGGCACTCCACCCTGGGCAACAGAGAGAGACTCCATCTCAAAAAAAAGACCAGCTCGGTCAACATGATGAAACTCCATATCTACTAAAAATACGAAAATTAGCTGGGCTTGGTGGTACACGCCTGTAATCCCAGCTACTCCGGAGGCTGAGCCACGAGAATTGCTTGAACCCAGGAGCTGGAGGCTGCAGTGAGCCTAGATTTCGCCACTGTGCTCCAGCCTGGGTGACAGAGTGACACTGTGTCTCAAAAAAAAAAAAAAAAAAAAAGAAAAAGAAAAAAAAAAGAACTTGATTTTCAGGGAATGAACTTTCCTAGTGAGGTTTCTTTAAAAATCTTTAATTTCCTGTGTCTGTCTGCAGTATGTCAGGAGCTGGCTCACTGCTCATTTCACTTTACCTGAAACAAAGTATAAGCTTTCAGCTGGGGAGGAATGTTGCTTGTTTACACGATTTCAATTCATTAATAGAAGAGATAAAATTGTGCCTTATGTTTTACTTCATGGTACCACCCAGAACAATGCAATTTGGAAATGAATACACGTTTTAATTATTTTGAACATTTTGTGTGTGTGGAGACAGGATCTCCCTATGTTGCCCAGGCTGGTCTCAAACTCCTGGGCTCAAGTGATCCTCCCACTTCTGCCTCCCAAAGTGCTGGGATTACAGCATAAGCCACCATGCCCAGCCTATATTTTACTATTTTACTTTACTTAGTTTCGTTTCTTTTTTTCCTCTCTTTAAATTTTTTATGCACAAGTAGATTTTTTTTTTTTTTTTGAGACAGGGTTTCTAGCGCCAGGCTGGAGTATACTGGTGCAATCATAGCTCACTGCAGCCTCTAACTCCTGACCTTAGGCAGTCCCTCCTACCTTACAACAGTAACATAATATAGGGCTTTTTTGGTTTGTTTTTGTTTTTGTTTTGAGACAGAGTCTCGCTCTGTCACTGAGGCTGGAGTGCAGGGGCGATCTCGGCTCACTGCAAGCTCCGCCTCCTGGGTTCACGCCATTCTCCTGCCTCAGCCTCCCAAGTAGCTGGAACTACAGGCGCCCACCACCACACCTAGCTAATTTTTTGTATTTTTAATAGAGACGGGGTTTCACCAGGTTAGCCAGGATGGTCTCGATCTCCTGACCTCGTGATCCACCCATCTCAGCCTCCCAAAGTCCTGGGATTACAGGCATGAGGCACTGCACCCAGCAGTATAGGTTTTTATAAAAATTAGGCCGGGTGTGGTGGCTCACGCCTGTAATCCCAGCACTTTGAGAGGCCCAGACGGGCGGACCATGAGGTCAAGAGATCGAGACCATCCTGGCTAACATGGTGAAACCCCGTCTCTACTAAAAATACAAAAAAAAAATTAGCCAGGCGTGGTGGCAGGCGCCTGTAGTCCCAGCTACTCAGGAGGCTGAGGCAGGAGAATGGCGTGAATCTGGGAGGTGGAGCTTGTAGTGAGCTGAGATAGCGCCCCTGCACTCCAGACTGGGCAACAGAGGGAGACTCCAACTCAAAAAAAAAAAAATTAAATCTATTATCAAGCTAGGCGTGGTCACTCATGCCTGTAATCCCAGCACTTTGGGAGGCCGAGGTGGGCGGATCCCCTGAGGTCAGGAGTTCGAGACCATCCTGGCCAACATGGTGAAACCCTGTCTCTATTAAAAATACAAAAATTAGCTGGGCACGGTGGCAGGCAACCTATAATCTCAGCTACTTGGAAGGCTGAGGCAGGAGGAGTGCTTGAGCCCAGGGCAAGGCTACAGTGAGCTGTGATCACATCAGTGCGCTCCAGCATGGGAGAGAGCTTGAGACCCTGTCTCTCAAAATAAACAAACCAACCACCAGGACTGAATAACAAAGACAGGCAACCCAATTACAAAATGAGTAAGATATGCAAATGACTAATGAGCAAAAGATGCTCCACTTCGTCTGTTATTAGGGTAATGCAAATCAAAATCACAGTAAGATGTCTTTCGTTACCCATCAGCAATCAGACAAGAAAAAGTAGAAAATAAGTATTGACAAGGATGTGGAGACACTGGAACCCCAGTGCATTGCTGGTGGGAGTGGAAAAATCGTGCAGCCACCGTGGCATTTTAATGGTTCCTCAAAAAGTTAAATATAAAATTGCCATGCGAGGCTGGGCACAGTGACTCACGCCTGTAATCCCAGCACTTTGAAAGGCCGAGATGGGAAGACTGCTTGAGGTTAGGAGTTTGAGACCAGCCTGGCCAACATGGTGAAATCCCGTCTCTACTAAAAATACAAAAATTAACCAGGCGTGGTGGCACATATCTGTAGTCCCAGCTACTTGGGAGGCTGAGCCACTGCACTGCAGCCTGGGTGACGGAGCGAGAGAGACTTTGTCTCAAAAAAAAAAAAAAAAAAAAAAAAAAAGAAAAAAAAATGTCATGTGAGGCTGGGCACGGTGGCTCACGCCTGTAATCCCAGCACTTTGGAAGGCCGAGGTGGGCAGATCACGAGGTCAGGAGATCAAGACCAGCCAGGCAAACATGGTGAAATCCTAAAAATACAAAAAAAAATTAGCCGGGCATGGTGGTGGGCGCCTGTAGTCCCAGCTACTTGGGAGGCTGAGCCATTGCACTGCAGCCTGGGTGATGGAGCGAGAGAGACTCTGTCTCAAAAAAAAAAAAAAAGAAAAGAAAAAGAAAAAGAAAATGTCATGTGAGGCTGGGCGCGGTGGCTCACGCCTGTAATCCCAGCACTTTGGGAGGCTGAAGTCAGAGGACTGCTTGAGGCCAGGATATCGAGACCAGTCTGGGCAACCTAGTAAGACTCCATCTCAATTTTTTTTTTTTTTTTTTTTTGAGACAGAGTCTCACTCTGGAGTACAGTGGCGTGATCTGGGTTCACTGCAACTTCCCCCTTTGGGTTCAAGCAGTTCTCCTGTCTCAGACTTCGAAATAGCTGGGATTATAGGTGTACACCACCATGCCCGGCTATTTTCTGTAATTTTAGTAGAGATGGGGTTTTACCATGTTGGCCAGACTAGAAAAATATTTTTTTAATTAAAAAAAAAAAAGAATTAGGGACCAGGCACGGTGAGTCACGCCTGTAATCCCAGCACTTTGGGAGGCCAAGGCGGGCAGATCAAGGAGATCAAGACCAGCCTGGCTAACATGGTGAAACACCGTCTCTACTAAAAATACAAAAAAAAGTAGCTGGGCACGGTGGTGGGTGCCTGTAGTCCCAGCTACTTGGGAGGCTGAGGCAGGAGAATGGCGTGAACCTGGGAGGTGGAGCTTGCAGTGAGCTGAGATCATGCCACTGCATTCCAGCCTGAGCAACAGAGCAGGACGCCGTCTCAAAAAATAATAATAATAATAAATAAATAAAAGAATTAACATGACAATTCTATGCCTAGGTATATATCCAGAAGAAAGGAAAGGGGGTACTCAAAAAGATATTACTTGTACACTCATGTTCATAGCAGCGTTGTTCATAATAGCCAAAATGTGGAAATTTGACTGAAGTGTCCATCAACAGACGAATTGATAAACAAAATGCGTTACATACAGCCAGGCACAGTGGCTCACGCCTGTAATCCCAGCACTTTGGGAGGCCAAGGTGGGTGGATTACCCGAGGTCAGGAGTTCGAGACCAGCTTGGCCAACATGGTGAAATCCCGTTGCTACTAAAAATACAAAAATTAGCTGGGCATGGTGGCGTGCACCTATAATCCCAGCTACTCAGGAGGCTGAGGCTGGAGAATCGCTTAAACCCTGGAGGCGCAGGTTGCAGTGAGCCGAGATCGCACCATTGTACTCCAGTGTGGGCGACAGAGTGAGAGATCCCATCTAAAAAAAGAAAAAAAAAAAGGTTAAAATGGCAAATTTCATGTCATGTATATTTTGCAAAAAGGAAAACAAATCCACACCAAACTGAGACTTTTTCTTCACTAGTTAGAGTGAGATTAAGTTAGAGGGAAACCTTTTCACCGTTTACTCTGGCTGGCTCAACAGGACTGAGATCAGGATTAGGGAGTTAACTCATGCTTACCAAGCTCCTACAGACTGAACTATAAAACTAGGGCCCCTCTCTCCCTATGCACAGTTTATAAGGGGAAGCAGAATTGTCAGCTGGACTTAACAGAGCTTTGGTTCTAAGCTGTTTACGTTCTGTTCCTCTGCAAACTGCATGCATGGAAATCCCCATAGGGTGGCAGCTGCCCAGGGAAGGGATTGCATTAGGATTTAGCAATGTCATCGGTCCTGTCCCCTACCTCCTCAGCCAGTACTGGGGTACCCTCCTGAACACTCCCTCGCTCCACATACTTGTAGGATTTCAGAACCAGTGGGGAAGGGCAGGGCTCTGAGTGCAGGGCGGAGGAGGACTTCCGCCACCTGGAAACCTAGGGCCTGGGGCTGCAGGGGAAGTGACCAGTGTCTGTGCTGCCAGGGAGCCCTGGGAGGTCGCCATTGGGAGGAGAGCAGTGGCGGGGGAAGGTGCCCACAGACCACGGAAAGCCACAGCAGGCGCAAGGACTTGGGGCCAGGAAGGACAGCCCTAAAGCCACTGTGAAAAGGAGAGCCCCAGACAGCCAGGCTGACGCAGGGAGAGAGAAAAAGATCTCAGTGTTGGCAGAGAGAGAGAGAGAGGGAGAGAGAGAGAGACTAATTATTGGGGTGGGGAGGGCATTTCTCACTATTGATTTTTAACACCAAAGACATTAAGAAAAAAAAATATCGTACTCCAGCTTGAGCAACAGAGTGAGACTCTGTCTCAAAAAACAGAAAAAGAAAAGAAATTGGTTAAGTTTCACTATATAAAAACGAAACTTCAGTATAACAATACAAAAAAAGGCCGGGCACGGTAGCTCACGCCTGTAATTCCAGCACTTTGGGAGGCGGAGGTGGGAGGATCACCTGAGGTCAGGAGTTCAAGACCAACCTGGCCAACATGGTGAAACCCCATTTCTAATTTAAAAATACAAAAATTAGTTGGGCGTGATGGCAGGCACCTGTAACCCCAGCTACTTGGGAGGCTGAGGCAGGAGAATCACTTGAACCCGAGAGGCAGAGTTTGCAGTGAGCCGAGATCACACCACTGCATTCTAGCCTGGACAACAGAACGAGACTCTGTCTCAAAAAAAAAAAAAAAAAAAAGGCCGGGCGCGGTGGCTCAAGCCTGTAATCCCAGCACTTTGGGAGGCCGAGACGGGCGGATCACGAGGTCAGGAGATCAAGACCATCCTGGCTAACATGGTGAGGCTACAGTGAGCAGTGACTACACCCCTGCACTCTAGCCTGGGTGACAGAGCCAGACACTGTCTCCAAAAAAACAAAACAAAACAAAACAAAAAAACAAAAAACAAATAGAAAAATTAAAATAATATTCATCTTATTTTGTTTTTTAAAAATTCATTCATCCTAGGATGGGCACGGTGGCTCATGCCTGTAATCCCAGCACTTTGAGAGGCCGAGGCAGGATGATCACCTGAGGTCAGGAGTTCGAGACCAGCCTGACCAACATGGAGAAACCCTGTCTGTACTAATAATACAAAATTAGCCAGGCGTGTTGGCACATGCCTGTAATCCCAGCTACTCGGGAGGCTGAGGCAGGAGAACCACTTGAACCTAAGAGGTGGAGGTTGTGGTGAGCTGAGACTGCGCCACTATACTCCAGCCTGGGCAACAAGAGCAAGACTCCGTCTTAAAAAAAAAAAAAAAATTAGCCAGGTGTGGTGGTGCACACCTGTAGTCCCCGCTACTCGATAGGGGGCTGAGGCAGGAGAATTGCTTCATCCTGGGAGGTGGATGTTGCAGTGAGCCGAGATCATGCCATTGCACTCCAGCTTGGGCAACAGAGTGAGACTTCGTCTCAAAATAAATAAATAAATACACATGTACATAAATAAATAAACAATTTACCCATCCTTTACTTTTCATTGTAAATGCTACTTTCTTTCTTTCTTCTTTTTCTTTCTTTCTTTTCTTTTCTTTTTTTTTTTTTTTTTTTGAGATGGAATCTTGCTCTATCGACCAGGTTGGAGTGCAGTGGCGCTATCTCGGCTCACTGCAAGCTCCGCCTCACGGTTACACGCCGTTCTCCTGCCTCAGCCTCCTGAGTAGCTGGGAATACAGGTGCCCGCCACCACACCTGGCTGATTTTTTGTATTTTTAGTAGAGACAGGGTTTCACCATGTTAGCCAGGATGGTCTTGATCTGCTGACCTTATGATCCGCCCATCTCATCCTCCCAAAGCGCTGGGATTACAGGTGCCACCGTGCCCAGCTGCAAATGCTACTTTCTCCATGAAAAATTGTCTGCTTTGTGTGTAGCTTTCTTGTGCCATCTTGACACATTTACCTGAGTGCATATTGTATTTGATTCATTTGTCATATCTGCTTGAATCAGATGGTTATTACTGGTGAATGGACAACAGTAGTTAAGAATTCACGCTTTGGATCCGAGCAGGTTTAGATCAAAATCTGATTGTGCCATCTGTGCATCCCAGGCTGAGTACTGAGCCTTTCTGAGCCTCTTTAGCATGGGAGTGGAGGGGCATTCGGTGCACTTGCCACAGAGGCAGCAAGCAATGAGACAATCTATTAAGTGTTGAGCCTGGTGCGTGGCTCTGAAGGACTGCTCAATACATGTGAGCCATGATCACACATTTCTGGAGGGCACAGATGGTCTTGCAGGTTTTCCAGAATATAGTAGGTGTTCAGATTCTTTCCTGATACTCATTGGTGCCCCTCACTTCCTTCCATTATCCGGGTCAGTCTGAGTTCATCTGGGATTGGAAAACACAGTAGGCTGGTATGAATGAAGTCAGCCTACAGCCCCAGGTACAAGCCAGAGCTTGGTCAGCCCCCTCCCTAGGTTTAGGGGGAAGGGAATGGATAATTAACACCTTCTCACTGCTGGGAAAACAATGAAAAGTACTTGTTACACTGATAATGGGTTAATTTCTTTTTCTTTTTTCTTTTTTTCAGACAGTTTCACTCTGTTGCCCAGGCTGGAGTGCAGTGGCATGATCTCAGCTCACTGCAACCTCCACCTCCCGGGTTTAGGCGATTCTCCTGCCTCAGCCTCCCAAGTAACTGGGATTACAGGCACCTGCCACCATGCCTGGCTAATTATTGTATTTCTAGTAAAGACGGGGTTTCACCATGTTGGCCAGGCTGGTCTTGAACTCCTGACCTCAGATGATCCATCCGCCTTGGCCTCCCAAAGCGCTGGGATTACAGGTGCGAACCACCGCGCCCGGCCAGATGGTGGGTTAATTTCACTTTGAACAGCATCGTTCTGATTGGCTTTCCCTCCCCCTTCCAACCCATTGTTCAAAAATTCCCTTTATTCTTTGATGAAAACTTCCCCAAGTGGGTCATCTACCTTAAGTATAATAAACACCAGGTCTTGAAGGGGTTAAAAAAGGCTGCTATGATTCACCAGAAAAAGAGGAAAGGCTTGGTAAACGCAATGCTAAAGAATCAAGAAACTGGTGGTTAAGTCCACGGTGGAAACAAAAAGAGAAAAGGAAGGATGCAGGTATTTGTTGTCAGCATTTAACCTAGATTTTTCATCTCTTGATTTTATGATTATGTTGCAAGGCTATAGGTTGTCTCTGTTATATATATCTATAGATATAGTCATATGGAATTGTTCTAACATCTATAACAATATACTGTAATAAAAGTTATGTGACTATGGTCTGTCTCCGTCTCTCTCTCAAAAATATCTTCTTGTACTGAACATAGCTATTTTTGGACCGCGGTTGACCGTGGGTAACTGAAACTGCAGAAAGCGAAACTGCAGATAAGAGGGGGAACTACGGTAGACGCCACCCACCCGTCAGTCACTTGGGAGCCGTCTGGGTTATCAGATCGACTGTCTGCAAGTATTGCAGTGTTTGTGTTCAAGTCACCCTTATTTTCTATCATAATGGCCCCAAAGCACAAGAGTAGTGATGCTGGGAATTTGGACAGGCCAAAGAGAAGCCGTAAAGTGCTCCCTCTAAGTGAAAAGGTGAAAGTTCTCGACTTAATCAGGAAAGAAAAAAAATCCTATGCTGAGGTTGCTAAGATCTACGGGAAGAATGAATCTTCCATCCGTGAAATTGTGAAGAAGGAAAAAGAAATTCGTGCTAGTTTTGCTGTCTCACCTCCAACTGCTAAAGTGACGGCCACGGTGCGTGATAAGTGCTTAGTTAAGATGGAACAGGCACTGCATTTGTGGGTGGAAGAGATGAACAGAAAACGTGTTCCCATTGACAGCAACGTGTTGTGCCAAAAAGCCTTGAGCCTATACCAAGACTTTAGCAAGGGATGCTCTGAAACTGACACCAAGCCATTTACTGCGAGTAAGGGATGGTTACACAGATTCAGGCATAGATTCTCACATCATTACAAGAAGAAGAAGAAGGGTGAGTACAGTACAAGTTATTTTGAGAGAGAGAGAGAGAGAGAGATCACATTCACCTTAGTACTTGCTATACTTGTTCTATTTTGTTATCATTGCTGTTAACTTCTTCCTGTGCCTAGTTGGATTTGGTATTATCCAAGGTTTCAGGCATCCACTGGCAGTCTTGGAATGTGTCCCCCACAGATAACAGGGGACTACTGTATTCACTCTCTCTCTCTTTTTTTAAATTTTTATTGTAGGTTCATGGGTACATATGCAGGTTTATTATACAGGTAAACTCGTGTCACCGGGGTTTGTTGTACAGATTATTTTGCCACCCGCGTACTAAGCCTATCCAATAGTTATTTTTTTTCTGCTCCTCATCCTTCTCCCACTGAGGCGGGCGGATCACCTGAGGTTGGGAGTTCGAGATCAGCCTGACCAACATGGAGAAACCCCGTCTCAACTAAAAATACAAAATTAGCCAGGCATGGTGGCGCATGCCTGTAATCCCAGCTACTCGGGAGGCTGAGGCAGGAGAATCGCTTGAACCCGGGAGGCAAAGGTTGCAGTAAGCCGAGATCGCGCCATTGCACTCCAGCCTGGGCAACAAGCGAAACTCTGTCTCAAAAAAAAAAAAAAAAAAAAAAAAGAAAAGAAAAGAAACATGGAACATGGACTTTTTCATATTTAAAAAAAGTTTTGAATGCTAAATAATACCATCTAATATTTATATAACACGTACCCAAGTTCATAAAGTATTTTCATCTACGTATCATCTGATTTCCCCAAATCCCTGAAGGAGGCAGAGAAAATACTATAGAGGTTTTATTTTTAACAACTTAAATTTAGAGCTTTATATTTAAAAACTTAAATTTAAAAACTTTAAAAAACGACAGTGTTAACATAATCCTAAATAGCAGATAAAATTCATCTAAATCCTGCTACCCCAACAAAGAAAACTGTTTATTTCAACTGGTGCAACATGAATATTCGTTTTACTGTGTCGGCCAGATGCTCACACAAAAGGCAGAGCTAGAGCTGGAAGGTCTATTTAGATCACATCTACATTATTAATTGTTATGAATAAATTATAACTTGGATTTAGTTTTTTTTTTTTTTTCCACCTTTGGATGAATTCTAAGAACCATACATACTGGAAAAGGTAGTCATTCATTCAGGATTCAAATTATTCAAATTATTCAAACAAAAAACTGTTCAAAAACAGTGTTTTATAATCAGTATTAAAAAATATCATTGTGGTTGGATATGCTGGCTCATGCCTGTAATCCCAGCACTTTGGGAGGCCGAGGCGGGCAGATTACGAGGTCAGGAGTTCAAGACCAGCTTGACCAACATGGTGAAACCCTGTCTCTACTAAAAATACAAAAATTAGCCGAGTCTGGTGGCACACGCCTATAATCCTAGCTACTCGGAAGACTGAGACAGGAGAATCACTTGAACCCGGGAGGCAGAGGTTGCAGGAGCCGAGATTGCGCCATTGCACTCCAGCCTGGGCAACAGAGTGAGACTCAGTCTCAAAAAAAAAAGTATCATTGTAAGAACAAAGGAGTTATCTGCTAGAGTGTAGACACACATGTGACAGCCAAAGAGGTCTTGTGACCCTACTGAAGTCATCCGGACAGGATTGTGCAAATCATAAACTGGAACAATGTCTACAGGATCAAAGTATTATCTTCCAAATGATATTTTACATTCTGTTCTCTATATAAAGAATGTATAGTGTACTATGTACATTGTAAAGAAAAACCAAGAAATTGGACTTAGAAGATATTGGGCCTGTATCAATCAGAATTCAACGAAAAAGACCTCTGGTATTCATCAAAAGTCATGCTCTGCTGTGGAATACAGATCTGTCAAGAGTATCTGGGCCAGGCCTGGTGGCTCACACCTGTAATCCCAGCACTTTGGGAGGCTGAGGTAGGCGGATCTCTTGAGCCCAGGAGTCCAAGACCAGCCTGGGAAACACGGTGAAACCCTGTCTCTACTAAAAATACAAAAAATTAGCTGAGTGTGGTGGTGTGCACCTGTAGTCCCAGCCATTTGGGAGGCTGAAGTGGGAGGACTGCTTAAGCCTGGGAGTTTGAGGCTGCAGTGAACCGAGATCTCGCCACTCTACGCCAGCCTGGGCAACTGGAGTGAGAGATCCTGTCTCAAAACAAAAAGCAGAAAACAGAAAAACAGAGTATCTGAACTTTCACCAGAATTATGGTTTTGGGCAATCTGAAATATATGACTGAGGGCTGGGCACAGTGGCTGAAATGCAGTGGCAGCACTTTGGGAGTCCGAGGTGGATGGATCACCTGGGGTTAGGAGTTTGAGACCAGCCTGGCCAATATGACCAACATGGTGAAACCCCGTTTCTACTAAAAATCCAAAAATTAACCAGGTGTGGTGGTATGCACCTATAATCCCAGCTACTCGAGGGCCTGAGGCAGGAGAACCGCTTGAACCCGGGAGGTGGAGGTTGTGGTGAGCGGAGCTTGTGCCACCTCACTCCGGCCTGTGCGGCAGAGTAAGACTCTGTCAAAAATAATAATAATAAATAAATAAATAAATAAATAAATAAATAAAATAGAATGTATGAGAGAGGGTGGGTACAAGTGCTCATGCCTGTAATCACAGCACTTTGGAAGGCTGAGGCAGGAGGATTGCTTGAAGCCAGGAGTTTGGAACCAGCCCGGTCAACACAGCAAGACTCCATCTCTACCAAAAAACAATGATATAACAGAGTCACCAAAAGATTATTCAGTTTGGATTCAAAAGAGCATCTTTAAAAAGAGTGTATGATCCCAATAACAGAGATCTCAACAAAGTGGCATAACCATCATTCAGTCACCATGGGCTTTCAGGGGTTCCTTTCCAGGGTCCCATGATCACATGCTATTTCTTTTTCTTTTTTTTTTTTTTTGAGACAGAGTCTCGCTCTGTCACCCAGGCTGGAGTACAGTGGCGTGATCTCGGCCCACTGCAAGCTCCGCCTCCTGGGTTCATGCCATTCTCCTGCCTCAGCCTCCTGAGTAGCTGGGACTACAGGCGCCCGCCACCACGCCTGGCTAATTTTTTATATTTTTAGTAGAGATGGGGTTTCACCATGTTAGCCAGGATGGTCTCGATCTCCTGACCTCGTGATCCGCCCGCCTCAGCCTCCCAAAGTGCTGGGATTACAGGTGTGAGCCACCGCGCCCGGCCTTTTTTTTTTTTTGAGACGGAGTCTCACTCTGTCTCCTAGGCCGGAGTGCAGTGGGGCCATCTTGGCTCACTGCAACCTCAGCCTCCCAGGTTCAAGTGATTCTCTGCCTCAGCCTCCTGAGTAGCTGGGATTACAGGCGTGCACCACCATGCCCAGCTAATTTTTTGTATTTTCAGTAGAGACAGGTTTTACCATTTTGAGATGGAGTCTCGCTCTTTTGCCCAGACTGGAGTGCAATGGTGTGATCTTAGCTCACTGCAGCCTCTGCCTCCTGGGTTCAAGCGATTCTACTGCCTCAGCCTCCCAGGTAGTTGGGATTACAGGCACATGCCACCATGCCCGGCTGATTTTTTTTGTATTTTTAGTAGTGATGGGGTTTCACCATGTTGGCCAGGCTGGTCTCAAACTCCTGACCTCGGGATCCACCCACTTCAGCCTCCCAAAGTGCTGGGATTACAGGCATGAGCCACCGCGCCAATCACGTGCTATTTCAAAGCAGTCAACGAAGCTCTAAGCCCAGAGTCTAAGCAAAGATTCATTTGAGTTGGTAGAAGTGCTCATGTATGGTCCAGATCCATCTCTAGCTTGGCCAAGGCCCATTTGACTTGGCTTTGTCTCCCACCATACAGAAGAATGGAAAAGTCACATCGTATGGACGCTCATCTGAAGGCTAAGCTAAACATTAACAAAAAGAGAGGGGGAAATGATGGAAATAACATGGATGGTTCTGCCAGCTGTCGGACTCTGCACTTATGTCTTGACTGACCATGAGCTGAAAGCTGCAAATCTGCTCTTGCTGAAGCCCCAGTCCAGTGTGCATCTCTTGGTATATGCATCCTGTGATTCTAATCTCTCTTTTTTTTTTGAGACGGGGTTTCGCTCTTGTTGCCCAGGCTAGAGTGCAATGGCATGATCTTGGCTCACCGCAACCTTTACCTCCTGGGTTCAAGCGATTCTCCTGCCTCAGTCTCCTGAGTAGCTGGGATTACAGGCATGTGACACCATACCTGGCTAATTTTATATTTTTAGTAGAGATGGGGTTTCTCCATGTTGCTCAGGCTGGTCTCGAACTCCCAACCTCAGGTGATCTGCCTGCCTTGGCCTCCCAAAGTGCTGGAATTACAGGTATGAGCCACCGTGCCCATCCTGATTCTAATCTTTAAAGGAGGATTTTCTGGCTGCGTGCATGGTTTACGCCTGTAATCTCAGCACCTTGGGGGCTGAGGGAGGCGAATCACTTGAGGTCAGGAATTTGAGACCAGCCAGACCAACATGGTGAAACCCTGTCTCTACTAAAAATCCAAAAATTAGCCGGGCGTGGTGGTGTACACCTGTAATCCCAGCTACTTGGGAGGCTGAGGCAGGAGAATTGCTTGAACCCAGGAGGTGCAGTGAGCCAAGATCGCACCACCGCACTCCAGCCTGGGTGAGATCTCATCCCCTCGCAAAAAAAATCAATAAATGAAATAAAAGAGGATTTCCTACGACATCAGTTTTAGACACAAATCAACTATTATTTTTCGTCTGTCGCTCAATCCCCAAAACAGTAATGTGATCCTACATTTGAAAAAAAACCTGGGCCTGGTGCAGTGCCTCACGCCTGTAATCTCAGCACTTTGGAGGCCATGGCAGGAGGCTCATTTGAGCCCAGGAAGTCAAGACCAGCCTAGGCAACATAGTGAGACCCGTGTCTACAAAAAACGAAATTAGCTGAGTGTGATGGCACATACATGTTGTCCCAGGCATTCAGGAAGCTAAGGCGGGAGAATGGCTTGAGTCTGGAGTTGGAAGCTGCAGTGAGCTGTGATCGGGCCACTGCACTCCAGCCTGGGTGACACAGTGAGACCCTGTCTCAAAACTAGGAAAAAAAAAAAAAAGTAAAACATAACCCTACCTTTGCAGAGAGATGGCATCTAAAGTGATTTATAACAATGGTCACAATTAATGTAGCATCTATACCACTAAGATGAAGGAGAAATTGGTCAATGAATAGTGACAAGTGTTCCAACGAGCTGCGAAAGTGGTGAGCCAGAACTTAATGAAGAGAGAACATGCAAGATATTTTATGACTGTAACACATGAATTTGAGGGTTACAAGCCTTGATGGCAAAATGCTCAGAAAAACGCTTTGTCTGCATACACATTGCCTCAACAGAGACAGCTTTCTGACTAGAGGTAATTCAAAACCAGCTAATGTTGACCTAACCGTTTTAGGAATTGCTTCAGTCTCAAAGAAGTTGGAGTTGTTTATGAAGAGGCAGCAAAATTCCACTGTGGGCCCCGCGCGGTGCTCATGCCTGTAATCTCAGCACTTTGGGAGGCTGAGGCAGGCAGATCACTTGAGGTCAGGAGTTCGAGAACAGTCTGGGCAATACGTGAAAC
This sequence comes from Papio anubis, assembly GCF_008728515.1. Taxonomy (NCBI): domain Eukaryota; kingdom Metazoa; phylum Chordata; class Mammalia; order Primates; family Cercopithecidae; genus Papio; species Papio anubis. Next base: position 135,241,273 of record NC_044979.1, on the reverse strand, counting down.
CCGTCTCCACTAAAAATACAAAAATTAGCTGGGCGTGGTAGTGCACGCCTGTAATCCCAGCTACTCGGGAGGCTGAGGCAGGAGAATGGCTTGAACCCGTGAGGTAGAGGTTGCTGTGAAGATCGCACCACTGCACTCCAGCGTGGGCCACGGAGCGAAGCTCGGTCTCAAAAAAAGAATTCCACTGTGAACCACTAAACAAATTCACAGAAGAAAGGGACTATCTTCCAAACGTTTTCACATGATAAGGATCATCTTGGCTAAATACACTTCTGCCTTACTACCTCACTTTGTAACACCCTCCCGAATTCTACTCCATGACTCCACTATACCCAGGAAATCCTTTCCCTGACCCCTCCAGGTGGAGAAACCACTCTCTCAACAAAACATACTCACCGAAGTCCACAGCAGCTGAAATCTGCGTCTCACAGGCTGGCTGTTCTTACTAGAGTTACAGGCTTCTCAAGAGTTAAATTTGTTCCTAAATATATGTCAGTGGCACGTGGTATTGGGAATAGAGAATTTAATTAAATATTCCTAAATGTCAATGAAATACAAGTGCAAAAAGAAAGTTGCTCTTGGGCAAACTTAATGAATGGCTTTCGAGACAATCGACAAAGGAGAGTCACAATCTTTTTAGGCAAGGACCGAAGGGATCCTAGACATTGTCGGGGAAATCGCAAAAATTCAGGCTGTCTGCTTCTCCGGTGAGCTTTACGCTCTCCATGTATTTTTTTAAAAATCCAACACGAAAATTCTAGAGGAGGCTTTATTGGGTGCGGTCTGTGCAAGAGAGACGATGGGGAATGCCAATCGGAGAACCCAGATTCAAAGGAAAGGTTTTTTGGACCCACATCAAAAGACTGGCTGCTCGGAAAGTTTTCTCGCTAGCGACAAAGACTTGGAGGCTGGAAAAAGCGTCGTGGTCGCCACCTACCGAGAAGCGGCGGGTCGGGGGAGGATGACTGTCGTGGCCCGAATCCCCAGTGGGTGGTACTGGGTGGGGGGATCAGAAAAACCACTGAATCTCGTGCTTTACATAAACATCTAAAAATCGTCGGCCTCGGGGTTGTAAAGTTTTGGAGTTTAACTTAGGTGAACCGTAGTGTCTCACCATTTTCAAAACCCACCGGCTAATGCAAGTTGAGAAGCAAAAAATAATGGTAGGGGGAGGAGTTTGAGTTAAATCGCATCGCGGTTGACAGAACAAAACAGGAGCTACGAGTCAGGATTTCTGCTCCCACTCCCTTGCAAGTTTCCTTCCAAATCCTGAGGGAGAACAGAGGCGGAGGGTCTGGGGGAGGAATTAAAACACAAGGTCTCCTCCCCTCTCGCCTGTCCAAACTTGGGGGCAACGGTTTCTTTGCAGGACAGCTTGGAAAACACTAGAGAGTTGTTCTTTGTGTCCCGGAGGGTGGTGCAGGGCGGGAGGACTCCCCTTGGCAGAGCACGGAGGGCGACGGGCCGGCCCGGGGCTCCCCGGCTTTTGCAGCATCCTGGTCTGGCAATTTGCAAGGAATGTGGGGTGCAAGAGCAAGTGGGGGACTTGGACGGCGGCTGGCGCGCGGTGGGGACGAGGCCGGAGCCACCACCCGTCCAGATTTCCGTTTCTGCACCCCGGCTCCCCTCCCCCACCCGGGCGGCCGCGCAGGCCCCAGGTGCAGCCATGTTCTCGCTCCCACCACCCTCGCCTCCATTGACAGCCCTTGCTGGAGAGGGCCGGGCGCCGCGCTTGCCTCGTCCTCGGGTTCGGGGCTCGCCGGAGCGGTGCTTCCTGGGAGTTGTAGTCCCCTGTCCCTGCTGCCGCGTTGATGGGGAACGCATCCGAAACTACAACTCCCGCTGGGCGGCGCTGCGGGTGCGCACGCGCAACGCGCCTTCGAGGAACAAAAAAAAAGAAAAGAAAAAAAGAAAAAAAAAAGGAGGAGGAGGAGGAGGGTGAGAGAGAAGCTGGGAGAGCAGAGAAAAGGGGCCACCGGTCGCCCCCCCGCTTCCCCGCACGCGCTCTCCAGCCGCGGCCGCCCGCCTGCCGCGGTCACCCCGGCCTCTGCCTCTGTCCCCCAGTGATCGGATCAAGGCGCCGAGCGAGGCCCTGCCTGCGGGGCGGCCATGCGGCGGTGACAGGAGCGCGGCCGACACGCACGGGCCCCTCGCCCCCTCTCGCCTCCCTCCCGCTCGCCAGCTCCCCTCAGCTGAGGCTGCTCCGCTGCGGCCGCAGCGCGCGCGCGGCCCACACTCGCCTCCCCTCGGCATCCCCGGCCCCGGCGCTGCCTGGAGGCGGCCGCACTCGGGTGAGTCCCTCTCGCCTCATCCCCGTGCCCCCTGCCCCCGCCTCGGGGGGCCATTGCGAGCGGGGGCCTTTATTGGAGACTTTGCCCCGCCAGGGGCTGCAGGGACAGGGGCCTGGGAGCCGCGGCCCGCCGCGCGCGGTTGGGGCCTTGGGGGGCACCCGTGCCGCCTCCCCCTACCCCCACCCCCACCGCCTCGCCGGGTCTCCAGCCCCGCCGGCCTTGGCAGTGGCCGAAACCAGGCGATGGGGGTGGGGCGGCACGGACGCGGTCGCGGGGGACGACAGTGGCACGCGCGCGCCTCGGTGCGCGTGGGGGAGGGGCGCGCGCGCCAACCGGCGTGGGGTGGGGGGGCGCCTCGCGCGTGCGGTCCCGCGCACGAGCGAGCGAGCGGCCCCGCTGGCTGCGCATGCCCCGCCGCGCTGATTGGCCGGCTAGGCGGTGCGGGGGCGCGCGCGGTGCCAGGCCCGAGCCGCCGTGGGGTCGCGCTCGCCTGGTGTATCTGGGGCTCCTGCGCCGGGGCAGCAGACGCGCGGGATTGGCCGACCGGCGCGGGGGCGGGGCCGCGCGTTGCCTGGTAACTGCGGCGGGCGGGGGAGCGGGAGCGCAGTCCCCCGCCCCGCCCCGCTCCCAGGTGGAGCCCGCAGTGGGCTTTGTCCCGGGCCGGCTCGGCGCGCCTGCCCCGCGGGGCCTGTTCTTTGGGGGAAATAAACACAATGACCGGAAGGAAAACCTCAGCCTTAGGCCATGAAAATTAAGCCGTCTGGGTTCGGCCAGCACCCAGACGACGGGAGTGCAGAGGAAGAAGGAAAATGAAATGGAAAAAGCTGTCTTCTTGCCGCTCCCTGGCTCCTCCACTTTTTCTTAATCCAACTTTTGCCTTTTCGTGTAGCGAATTTTGTCCTCCCTAGGTTATGGATTTGCACTGATTTGCGGCTGGGGATGTTCAGAGGTGGGGTGCTGTTGGAGTAGTGTCCACTCTTGCGGATGCGCAGTTCTTGCCGACTACTGACCTCCTCCTTTTTAAAAAAAAAAAAAAATTAAATTATTTGTGGAGACGCGTTCTCACTATGTTGCCCAGGCTGGTCCTGAACTCCTAGGCTCAAGCGATCCTCCCACCTTGGCCTCCCAAAGTGCTAGGATTACAGGTGTGAGCCATCGCGTTCGGCTTAGTTTTCTTTTTTTTTTAGAAACAGGGTCTCTCTGTGTTGCCGCGGCTGAAGCGCGCAGTGGCACAATCGTAGCTCATTGCAGCCTTCAACAGCTGAGCTCCAGCGATCCTCCTGCCTCAGCCTCCCCGGTGGCTGGGACTACAGGCACATGCCATCATGTCCGGCTGATTTTTATTTTCTATTTTTTTATTTTTATTTTTTGAGATGGAGTCTTGCTCTGTGGCCCAGACTGAAGTGCAGTGGCATGATCTTGGCTCATTGCAACCTCTGCCTCCCCGGTTCAAGCCATTCTCCTGCCTCAGCCTCCTAAGTGGCTGGGATTACAGGCGTGCGCCGCCACGCCGGGATAATTTTTGTATTTTTAGTAGAGATGGAGTTTCACCATGTTGGCCAGGCTAGGCTCAAACTCCTGAGCTCAAAGCAGTCGGCCTCCCTCGGCCTGCCACCAAAGAACTGGGATTACAGGCGTGAGCCACCGCCCTGGGTCACGGCTGGCTAATTTTTGATATTTCTTTAGAGATGGGATCTTCTTGTGTTGCCTAGGCTGGTTGGGAACTCCTGGCTTCTGGTGATCCTCCCACTTAGGCCTCCCAAAGTGGTGGGAGTACAGGCTTGAGCCACCACGCTGGGCCTTATCTCTTTTAAATTCAACTTTGCCGCAGACTATGGCTTGATCAGCCAACAGTGCAGAGGAGAAGTCTCCAGTCCTTCAGGGAACAAAAGGGGAAGTTAGTTTGCAAATGAGAATGTGCAGGTAGAGTGTCCTGCGGAGGCGGGGTCTTCTCCCCAGGCTGAGGCCTATGGTGTGGGATGACCGATTTTATTTCCTGCTACAGGATTTTTTGGGGGCTGCTGCCTTGGCTTTCGTTTCTCCTGCTTCTTGGGATCTTGGCCTTTTGGCTGGGATGACGTTTTTCAGGCTATGGAAATCAATCTTGCTCATATGCAGCTGCTTCCTTAAGGTCTTTTTTCTCTCTCTCTCTTTTGTTTTTTTTTTGTTGTTGTTAGAGTTTCGCTCTGTCCCCCAGTCTGGAGTGCAGTGGCACGATCTTGGCTCACTGCAACCTCCGCCTCCCGGGTTCAAGCGATTTTCCTGCCTCAGCCTCCTGAGTAGCTGGGATTACAGGGGCCTGCCAAGACACCCAGCTGATTTTTGTATTTTTAATAGAGACGGGGTTTTGCCATGTTTGCCAGGCTGGTCTTGAACTGCTGACCTCAGGTGATCCGCCTGCCTTGGCCTCGGAAAGTGCTGGGATTACAGGCGTGAGCCACTGCTCCCGTCCTGAGGTCTTATATTGTATGGTTAGAGTTTGTTTCTTATTAATCTCCCAATCAACCTGTGTGTCCTTCCTCGCAGGGCACCTTTATTTTCTCTTTTCTTTTTTTTTGAAACGGAGTTTCACTCTCGTTGCCCAGGCTGGAGTGCAATGGCGCGATCTCGGCTCACTGCAACCTCCGCCTCCTGGGTTCAAGCGATTCTCCTGCCTCAGACTCCTGAGTAGCTGGGTACAGGCGCGCTCCACTACGCCCGGCTAAGGGCAGTTTTATTTTCCTCTGCATCTGGCCTAGTCACTGGGTGTTGAGCTCATAGGGGCAGGGACAAGCCTTTTCCTCCTTTGTGTTTCTCCCTCCACTTCCCCTTCCAGTTTGGCATCGTCCTAGCCTTGCCTGGGGTAACAATGCTGCTTACATTTGAATGTCTTCCTTGCCCCCCATGGCTCTTGAGCACTTTCGATGTACAGTATTTTTCTTATTTAATCCTTGTGACAAGTCTGTAATTCTATTCTATAGAGCGGAACAAGTCTAGAGAAGTTGGAGGGTTCTGTACTCTTGCTTACCTAGCACACGAACCTGGCCGGTGTGACTCAACCCTTAAGCCGAGGTTCTGAAACCGCCGCGCCTGGGCGTTCCCAGGAGCGCTGGCATGTGCAGACTCTGCTTGCTGGGTCCTACTTTCCAGGCTGATTCTGCACGTCTGGGGAGTTGCCCGAGAATTTGCATTTTGATTAGCTCCCTGGGTGGTGGTGATGGTGGCTGCTCCCCGGACAGCCCTTTGAGAACCATTCACAATGGTGCAAAATGAAGGGAGGGAAATTTATCGGAGATGTTTGCTTTTCCTTACTTTAAAATTAGATCTTGGCCGGGTGCGGTGGCTCACACCTGTAATCCGAGCACTTTGGGAGGCTGAGGTGGGTGGAACACCTGAAGTTAGGAGTTCGAGACCAGCCTGGCCAACGTGGCGAAACCCCATCTCTACTAAAAATAGAAAAAGTAGCCGGGTGTGGTGGCGTGCATCTGTAGTTTCAGCTACTTGGGGAGGCTGAGGCAGGGGAATCTCTTGAACTCGGGAGGCAGAGGTTGCAGTGAGATAAGATCTCACCACTACACTCCAGCCTGGGTGACAGAGCGAGACTGTCTCAAAAAAATAAAAATAAGGCCGGGCGCGGTGGCTCAAGCCTGTAATCCCAGCACTTTGGGAGGCCGAGGCGGGTGGATCACGAGGTCAGGAGATCGAGACCATCCTGGCTAACATGGTGAAACCCCGTCTCTACTAAAAATACAAAAAACTAGCCGGGCGTGGTGGCGGGCGCCTGTAGTCCCAGCTACTCGGAGGCTGAGGCGGGAGAATGGCGTGAACCCGGGAGGTGGAGCTTGCAGTGAGCCGAGATCGCGCCACCGCACTCCAGCCTGGGCGACAGAGCGAGACTCCGTCTCAAAAAAAATAAAAAAAAAAAAAATAGAAAATAAAAATAAAATTAGATCTTAAAGAATCAAAAATAATTCGGACGACTGACCGTAGATTGCTCAGAAAACTGGCTGAGAGTTGAGAATTCCTGTTAGCCATGATTAGAAGTTAAAAGTTTCGTAAATCTCCGGTTTAAAAAGGGGTCATGGTTTAAGTGCGGAATAAAATGGGAAATCTATGGAAGTTTGACTTTTTCCCCACTCTGATTTATTTATTAATTTAGTCGCAGCACGGGCGTTTGTTACATTATCTTCTTCAGATGCCCAAAGTCTGCCACACCCACCACACAGAAGGTTTGAGTGATAGGACCACAGCTTGTAGTTTTGGTCCTTGGAGGTATGGGGGTTGGGGAGCATTGTGTGCTGATGCTCCTCTGCCACATGCCCCTCCAACAATTCAGCTTACTCAAATATGACTACAGAGACTGGCATTTAAATGTAGGCTTTGGGGGTTCTTTTTGCCAGATGGGGTTGAGGGCAATTCTTACTGAGAAAGATTTTTAGGTTTTTTCTTTCTTTCTTTCTTTTTTTTTTTGATGGAGTTTACCTCTGTCGCCCAGGCTGGAGTGCAATGGCACAATCTCGGCTTGCTGCAACCTAACCCACCCCTGCCCGGTTCGAGTGATTCTCCTGCCTCAGGCTCCCGAGTAGCTGGGATTACAGGCATGCGCCACCACGCCCGGCTAATTTTCTATTTTTAGTAGAGACGGGATTTCTCTGTGTTGGTCAGGCTGGTCTCGAACTCCTGACCTCAGGTGATCCGCCTGCCTTGGCCTCCCAAAGTGCTGGGATTACAGGCGTGAGCCACCGCTCCTGGCCGGTGGTTTTTTTTTTTTTTTTTTTTTTTTTTTGAGACACAATCTCACTCTATCGCCTAGGATGGAGTGTAGGGGTGCAATCTTGGCTCACTGCAACCTCTACCTCCTGAGTTCGTGATTCTCCTGACTCAGCCTCCTGAGTAGCTGGGATTACAGGCATGCACCACCACGCCTGGCTAATCTTTTGTATTTTTAGTAGACATAGGGTTTCATAACGCTGGCCAGGCTGGTCTCGAACTCCTGACCTCGTGATCCACCCACCTCAGCCTCCCAAAGTGCTGTGGGGTTACTGGCTTGAGCCACCGCGCCTGACGATTTTTAGGTTCTTAAAATTATAATGTATTTTTTTCTGGGGAAAATAACCGCAGATTAGGTGGGAGGAATGGTTTTAGTTTACAGTTAATGACCCCCCTCCTTTCCCCAGCCTACACCCTTAGGCGAGTTGTACACACTCCTTAGGGGACCCCAACTTCCATGGCCACTGACTGTCCTGCTATATTCTAGCATGTTCGATGACCCATAGGTGGACAGGTTATTATTATCTAAAGGAGCTGAACACTGAACAATTACTAAACACTTAACCTTTTCTGTTATTACTGGTTACCAGCTATTTGCACTGCATTTCACCTAATTCATTTCTACCATTGTTTCATTCTTTATTGAGGACATGAATGTTTTATATAAACATGAGTTTTTGCAGTATGCTTCATAACTGGGGTGGTATAATTAACATGAAATTGTCTTACCACTGGCTTAAATAGATGGATGTCAAATCGTTTTTATGTCAGTCTAAGGGAAAGTATGTATGTATGTATGTATTTATTTATTTGAGACGGAGTCTCACTCTGTGGCCCAGGCTGGAGTGCAGTGGCGCCATCTCAGCTCTCTGCAACCTCGGAGTCCTGGGCTCAAGTGATTCTTGTGCCTCAGCCTCGTGCATAGCTGGGATTACAGGCATGTGCCACCATGCCCAGCTAATTTTTTTGTATTTTTTTGTAGAGATGGGGTTTCACCATGTTGGCCAGGCTGGTCTCCAACTCCTGACCTCAAGTGATCCACCCGCCTCGGCCTCCCAAAGTGCTGAGATTACAGGCATGAGCCACTGCACCCAGTTCATTTACTGAGTGAAGCTTATTCATTGTTATAATTGAAGGAAAATAGAAAATACACCTAATCAGTTGCTTATTCTAATTGTAAAGTTGAGATACCTGGGAAACAGTAGGCTTAAACTGGCAGCATAGCTCTATGAAGACTCATACTCATTTAACTAAAGTGTATTGGGGCTACCTACCTGGGGAAGCGAAACGCCTTAATGTCTTAGAGGATGTGTTTTTTTTTTAATTGTATTGTATTTTATTATTATTATTATTATTATTTAGACAGAGTCTTGCTCTTGTCACCCAGGCTGGAGTGCAGTGGCGCGATCTGGGCTCACTGCAACCTCCGCCTCCTGGGTTCAAGCGATTCTCCTGCCTCAGTCTCCTAAGTAGCTGGGTCTACAGGCACCCATCACCACACCCGGCTAATTTTTGTATTTTTAGTAGAGACGGGGTTTCACCATGTTGGCCAGGTTGATCTCAAACTCCTGACCTCAGGTGATCTGCCCGCCTTCGCCTCCCAAAGTGCTGAGATTACAGGCATGAGCCATGGTGCCCAACCGAGGATGTGTGTATCCTGTAAAAATTGTGTGGCTACGTCATCGGAAGAGGTGAAGGTATTTATTGTCTTGATAATTCTTCATTCTCCATTCTTCCCCTGTCGCCCTTTACTGTTGTCCTTTTGTTCTGGAACTTTCCCTGCCGTCTTCCTGTTTGTTTTCTCCTCTTCCTTTTTTTTTCCTTGTAAAATTCTTGTTTTGGTATTCCATGCCTGTTTCTGGCAGTACTCATTTGCTTTTTACCACTTTGGCCTACTGAGAATGTAAGAGAAAGTTCAATATTGCCAGGAACTGTCAGAGTTGTTGGAGGATTGACTCATTCTTCTTTGGTTGTAACTTGAGTAAAAACTCTATAGGATTTTTTTTTTTTTTTGAGGAGTCTCCCTCTGTTGCACAGGCTAAAGTGCAGTGGCGCGATCTCGGCTCACTGCAGTCCCCACTTCCCAGGTTCAAGTGATTCTCCTGCCTCAGTCTCCTGAGTAGCTGGGATTACAGACATGTGCCACCACACCCGGCTAATTTTTGTGTTTTTAGTAGATGGGGTTTCACCACGTTGGCCAGGCTGGTCTCAAACTGCTGACCTCAAGTGATCCACCTACCTCAGCCTCCCAAAGTGCTGGGATTACAGGCGTGAGCCACTGCGCCTGGCCAACACTCTGTGTAGGATTTTTAAAGAACTAATATACTTAAAATGTATATCATGAGAGGGAAGACAAATTTATAAATTGGGGAGAGGGTTTATAGCTATGACTAGCGACACAAGTTTGAAGTCTGACTGCCTGGATTCCAATCCTGGCCCTTGCCATTTCCTGGCTGTGCGACCTTGGGCATTTCACTTCATCTTTGTGTGTTTCCCTGTTTTTTTGTTTTTAGACAGAGTTTTGCTCTTGTTGCTCAGGCTGGAGTGTAGTGGCGTGATCTTGGCTCACCGCAACCTCCGCTTCCCGGGTTCAAGCGATTTTCCTGCCTCAGCCTCCTAAGTAACTGGGATTACAAGCGCCTGCCACCACACGCCCGGCTTATTTTGCGTTTTTAGTAGAGACAGGGTTTCACCATGTTGGCCAGGCTGGTCTCCCAACTCTTGACCTGAAGTGATCTGCCCACCTCAGCCTCTCAAATGCTGGGATTACAGGCCTAAGCTACCGCGCCTGGCCCCTATTTTTAAAAATGGAGTTGATGATAATAGAATATGTTTCACTTCTAAGAGCTGTTGTGAGGATAGAGTTTAAGTGCTTAGGTTGCTGTCTGGCATGTAGTAGACACTCAAGAAATAGTAGTCATAAAGATACTATTGTAAAGACTTTTGGGAAATTGAGGAAGTGAAAATTTTACTAGTAATATTGATTACAATGTTAATCTCCAAGAACTCTGGAGAATATGAATTGCAAGGGCAAGGACTTGTTCCTCTGTGGGATTTTTCCCCTGTGACTGTTACATTGTTTTTGTTTTGTTTTGTTGAGATAGAGTCTCGCTCTCTCACCCAGGCTAGAGTGCTCATTGCAGTCTCCACCTCTGCCTCGCTAGTTCAAGCGATTCTCCTGTTTTAGGTTCCTAAGTAGCTGGGACTACAGGCGTGCACCACCATGCCCAGCAAATTTTTGTATTTTTTAGTAGAGAAGGGGTTTTACTATATGTTGGCCAGGCTGGTCTGGAACTCCTGACCTCGGGTGATCTACCTGCCTCAGCCTCCCAAAATGCTGGGATTACAGGCGTTAGCCACCACGCCTGGCCAGAGCTTGACAGTTTGATTGATGAAACCTGAGAATGTATGCTTTCTATGTATGGTTCATTATAATTTGTTACATCTAGATATTTAGCTCTTACTGTTGACCATAACACATACATGACGTGAGCAGAATTTTATCGAGATTGAGTTTTCACACGGTAATTGGTTTCAAGAAAATAAATAAGGTATTGGAAGTGAACTAAAATTAGTAACTGGCTTTGGCATTAGACTTTATTGCACTTAAATTACATGATCTCATCTGTGAAATAATTTGACGGAGGATGATGGCATGTATTATATCCATATGAGGAAACGGCAGACAAATAGACCCTGCAAGATTCAATAGTTTCACTCCTTCCTCCTGTTCATTTTCTTTCTTCTTTTTTCTCCATGGTAAGCATTAAAAAAAATGTTTGTTTGGCCAGGTGTGGTGGCTCACTCCTGAACTCCCAGCACTTTGGGAGGCCATGAATCACTTGAGGTCGGGAGTTCCAGACCAGCCTAGCCAACATGGTGAAACCCGTCTCTACTAAAAATACAAAAAATTAGCCGGGCATGGTAGCGCGCACCTGTAATTCCAGCACTTTGGGAGGCTGAGGCAGGTGGATCACGAGATCAGGAGTTGGAGACCAGCCTGGCCAACATGGTGAAACCCTGTCTCTACTAAAAATACAACAATAAAAAAATTAGCCGGGTGTGGTGGCACACGCCTATAATCCCAGCTACTTGGGAGGCTGAGGCAGGAGAATCACTTGAACCGAGGAGGTTAAGGTTGCAGTGAGCCAAGATCACGCCATTCCACTCCAGCCTGGGCGATAGAAAAAGACTATGTCTTGAGGAAAACAAACAAACAAAAAAACATGTCTCTACTAAAAATACAAACATTAGCTGGGAGTGGTGACAGGTGCGTGTAATCCTAGCTGCTTGGGAGGCTGAGGCATGAGAATCACTTGAACCCGCAAGGCGGAAGTTGCAGTGTACTGAGATCTTGCCACTGCTCTCCAGCCTGGGTGACAGAGCACAACTCCATCTTAAAAAAAAGAAAGAAAGAAAGAAAGAAAGAAAATCTTGTAAGATGAATTTGTTCCTTTATGAAGAATAAATTTGTGGCTGCCATTTACACCGTGAATGCCTTTCTTTAGAGTGGTTCCTTACAGTGTTTTTGTTTTTTGTTAAATTGTGGTAATATATACTTAACACAAAAATCACCATTTTAACCTTTTTTTTTTGGGGAGGAGGGATGGGATGTCACTTTGTTGCCTAGGCTGGAGTGCAGTGGTATGGTTTTGACTCACTGTAACCTCCGTGTCCTAGGGTCAAGACATCCTCCCACTTCAGCCTCCCAAGTAGCTGCGACTACAGGTGAACACCACCACGTCTGGCTAGATTTTTTATTTTTTGTAGAGATGGGGGTCTCACTGTGTTGCCCAGGCTGGTCTCGAACTCCTGAGCTCATACCATTTGCTTCCCAAAGTGCTGGGATTAGAGACATGAGCCACCTTACCCAGCCTGATTTTACCAATTTTTTTTTTTTTTGAGATGGATTCTCGCTTTGTCACCAGGCTGGAGTGCAGTGGCACAATCTCGGCTCATTGCAACCTCCGCCTCCCGGGTTCAAGCGATTCTTCTGCCTCAGCCTCCCGAGTAGCTGGGACTACAGGCACACACCACCACGCCCAGCTAATTTTTGTATTTTTAGTAGAGACGGGGTTTCACCATGTAGGCCAGGATAGACTCAATCTCCTGACCTCGTGATCCACCTGCCTTGACCTCCCAAAGTGCTAGGATGACAGGCGTGAGCCACCGCACCCAGCCTTAACCATTTTTAAGTGTATGTATATAGTTCAGTGGTCCCAAACTTTTTCTTTTTCTTTCTTTCTTTTTTTTTTTTTGAGGCAGAATCTTGCTCTGTTGCCCAGGCTGGAATGCAGAATATTATCAGGTTCATCTGTGTGTTAGAATTTCCTTCTCATTTAATCCTTTTGGTGGTTTTTGGGGGTTTTTGTTTTGTGGCATGGCACAGCACATTGTGTGTGTGTGTGTGTGTGTGTGTGTGTGTAAGAAGTATACATAATTATATTATGGTGTACTTGGAAGAGTGTGATCCGTCATATAACTGGTTATGCTGAACCTTGTTTAGCAGACAGAGCCTAGGAAGTTTTCTCATTGTATAGGTTCTATGCTTTTGAGAATTGCTGCTTGTATTTTGATCTCATTTCCATACATAGTCCTTAGAGATCATAGTTATTTATTTATTTATTTATTTATTTATTTTTTTGAGACGGAGTCTCGCTCTGTCGTCCAGGCTGGAGTGCAGTGGCGCGATCTCAGCTCACTGCCAGCTCCGCCTCCCAGGTTCCCGCCATTCTCCTGGCTCAGCTTCCCGAGTAGCCGGGACTACAGGCGCCCACAACCGCGCCCGGCTAATTTTTTGTATTTTTAGTAGAGATGGGGTTTCACCGTGGTCTCGATCTCCTGACCTTGTGATCCGCCCGCCTCGGCCTCCCAAAGTGCTGGGATTGCAGGCGTGAGCCACCGCACCCGGCTGATTTATTTATTTTTTGAGATAGAGTCTCACTCTGTCACCCAGGCTGGAGTGCAGTGGCATGATCTTGGCTCACTGCAACCTCCACTTCCTGGGTTCAAGTGATTCTCCTGTCTCAGCCCCCTGAATAGCTGGGATTACAGGCGCCGACCACCATGCTTGGATAATTTTTGTATTTTTAGTGAATATGGGGTTTCACCGTGTTGGCCAGGCTGGTTTCGAACTCCGGACCTCGCGATCCACCTGCCTAAGAAGGGATCCACCGGCTAAGAAGGGATCTTTTAAATTTTTAAAAATACATTAATTTATTTTTATAGAGATGGGATCTCGCTGTGTTGCCCAGGCTAGTCTCAAACTCCTGGGCTCAAGCGATTCTCCCACCTCAGTCTCCCAAAGTGCTGGGATTACAGATGTGAGCCACCATGCCCGGCCCAAAAGAAGAGATCTTTTATCACGTCGGGAACAGTAACTATTTATTCATTTATTCAACATACTGATGGGCTCATCATATGAGGCCTCAGAACACAGCATGTTTCTTGGAAAATACTGCCATGGGCAAATGACATTGTTGAGAGCTTCAGGATAAAGAATCTTTTAGTTTACTTTGCATATCAAGACTAGTTTACTTTTTTTTTTGGAGACAGTCTCTGTCTCCCAGGCTGGAATGTGGTGTCACGATCTCAGCTTAACGCAACCTCCACTTCCCGGGTTCAAGCCATTCTGGTGCCTCAGCCTCCTGAGTAGCTGGGATTACAGGCATGCACCACAATGCCTGGCTAATCTTTGTGTTTTTTGGTAGAGAACGGGGTTTCATCACTTTGGCCAGTCTGATCTTGAACCCCTGACCTCAAGTGATCCGCCAGCCTCGGCCTCCCAAAGTGTTGGGATTACTTTACAGGCGTGAACCACGCCCCCCGGAAGGTGACTTTTTTTTTTTTTTTTTTTTTTGAGACAGAGTCTCCCTCTGTTGCCCGGGCTGGAGTGCAGTGGCGCGATCTCGGCTCACTGAAACCTCCACCTCCTGGGTTCAAGCTCTTCTTCTGCCTCAGCTTCCCAAGTAGCTGGGACTACAGGTGCATGCTACCACGCCCAGCTAATTTTTGTATTAGTAGAGACGGGATTTCACCATATTGGCCAGGCTGGTCTTGAACTCCTGACTTTGTGATCCACCCACCTCAACCTCCCAAAGTGCTGGGATTATAAGCGTGAGCCACCGTGCCTGGCCAAAGTGACTTTCTAAAGTTAAATTTTAAAACGATCTTTGAGGAGTAAATTTGACATAAGCAGGTGTTCATGCACAAATGCCTTAAAAGGTACACATACTTCATTTCACAGCAGTTACTTATTTTGACACTTGTCTCATTAATTTTCCTGCTCTCTCAGAAAATAGGTTATTTTATTTAGCAGTGATAATTAAAGCAGTTTGTTGGGAAATAAGCTATTTTCAAGCCTTTGGTGAGTTTTTATGTAAATTAATAGATATATACACATATATTTTAAAAATAACTATTTTAGTAAAGTTTAAATTATAAATGCTTGCTCAATTCAGTGAATGCTTTTGTGATGCACTTTATTAAGTATTGACATGCATTCTGATAACAACTTTGTAAGGTAAGTATGCAGACTATTGTCATTTTCCAGACTAGTAAATTTGGGATTAAAGAATTCCAGGGTCACCTGTAAGATTGGAGACAGAACTTGAATTCAGAACTTTTGCCTAATTGCAAAGCTCACGTTTCCTAATAGCTTTGCTCTGTTGCCTGCCTTCTGTGAACAGTGCTTTTAAAAAAGTAAAGATAGCCGGGCGCGGGTGGCTCACACCTGTAATCCCAGCACTTTGGGAGACCAAGGTGGGTGGATCATCTGAGGTCAGGAGTTTGAGACCATCCTGGCCAACGTGGTAAAACCTCATCTCTACTGAAAATACAAAAAATTAGCCGAGTGTGGTGACAGCTACCTGTAGTCCCAGCTACTCGGGAGGCTGAGGCAGGAGAATTGCTTGAACCTGGGAGGTAGAGGTTGCAGTGAGCCAAGACCATGCCACTGCACTCCAGCCTGGACGACAGAGTCTTTCTCAAAAAAAAAAAAAAAAAAAAGAAAAAAGAAAAGAAAAACACCTCAAGGACAAAGTAAAGATGGACCTTTAGATAATAGCTACTTGATTTTCATTTTCTCTTCCAAATGGTTTTTCCAAATCCAACTGAGTTTTAAATTTGGAGTCATGTTAAAGGGACATATTCCTTGTGTGCTGGCAGAGCAAGCTGCTGCTGTTTAAAAATCTGGGCTATCAATTTAAAACTATAATTAATACACATGCAAAAATGGTGTCTTAAACTGTGGTACAAGGAAAATGTCTTTCTGAATAGCTGATAAAGATTTTTCCTTGTTTGTTTTTTAAGGATGTTGTTTTGGCTACTGTGAAACTCAGAACTCAGAGCTGAGCTTGTGATCCACTGATTGGGCAGATCCTTTTTTTTTTTTTTTTTTTTTTTTAATTGAGACAGAGTCTTGTTCTGTTGCCCAGGGTGGAGTGCAGTGGCATGATCTCGGCTCACTGCAACCTCCGCTTCCTGGGTTCAAGCGATTCTCCTGCCTCAGTCTCCCAAGTAGCTGGGATTACAGGCATGTGCCACCACACCTGCCTAATTTTTGTATTTTTGGTAGAGATGGAGTTTCACCATGATGTCCAGGCTGGTCTTGAACTCCTGTCCTCAGGTGATAAGCCCACCCTGGCCTCCCAAAGTGCTGGGATTACAGGCATGAGCTGCTGTGCCCAGCCTAGATCCTTTCTTTATTATTTCGTCATTCTTTCCTTCACCTGGCTTTTTTAAAGAGTTAAATTTAGCTATTAGCTGTCTGAAGTTTTTTTTTTTTTTTAATGGGGTCACCATACTATAAAGCTTTAAGTATGAATACAACACAGTTGTAAATCATTTCAAATCTTAACCCTTAAAATTTATTTTTTCTTGAGAGATATTTGTTATTTACTGAGGTAAGTGCCAGCTTCATTTCAGCAGATAGAGATGAACAATTTAGTATCTTAAAATGTTTGCATACACTGCTAGAAAAATTTCACAGCCAGCTGGCCAGGGTGTCTCACACCTGTAATCTCAGTACTTTGAAAGGCCACGGTGGGAGGACTGCTTGAGCACAGGAGTTTGACACCAGCCTGGGCAACATAGTGAGACCCTGTCTCTACCAAAAAATCAAAAGAATTAGCCGGGTGTGGTGGTGCATTCCTGTAGTCTCAGCTATGATGAAGGTTGAGGTGGGAGGATTGCTTGAGCCCAGGAGGTTGAGCTATAATGAGCCATGTCCCTGCCACTGCATTCCAGCCTGGGTGACAGAGCAAGACCCTGTCTCAAAAAAAAAAAAAAAAAAAAAAAAAAAAAAAATTCAAACCCTTGAATTAAAAATCAATCCTGGCTGGGCGCGGTGGCTCACACCTGTAATCCCAGCACTTTGGGAGGCCGAGGCAGGTGGATCACAAGGTCAGGAGATTGAGACTATCCTGGCTGACACAGTGAAACCCTGCCTCTACCAAAAATACCAAAAAAATTAGCCGGGCGTGGTGGCGGACGCCTGTAGTCCCAGCTACTCGGGAGGCTGAGGCAGGAGAATGGCATGAACCTGGGAGGCGGAGCTTGCAGTGAGCTGAGATGGCGCCACTGCACTTCAGCCTGGTGTCAGCGCAAGACACCGTCTCAAAAAAAAAAAAAAAAATCAATCCTGATCAAAAATTTGGCTTAGGGATTTCTTATTTTATTAGTAAGTACTTGCCATATATATATATTTATATATATATAGATATAGATATGAGTTAAAAATTAAATGAACTATAATGGGTTCTTTGGCTCTATTTCTTGTCTGCTGAAGTGTATATGTTAACATACATTAATATAAATTGTGATAGTTTATATCCTGCTATTAAATATTTGTAAAACAGAACCTCTGGCCAGGAATGGTGGCTCACGCCTGTAATCCCAGCACTTTGGGAGGCCGAGATGGGCAGATATTGCCTGGGCTAGGGAGTTTGAGACCAACCTGGGCAACATGGTGAAACCCTGTCTCTACTAACATTACAAAAATTAGCCAGGCGTGGTGGTGCACCCCTGTAATCCCAGCTACTCGGGAGCTGAGGCAGGAGAATCGCTTGAACCCAGAAGGCAGAGGTTCCAGTGAGCCAAGATCGTACCACTGTACTCTGGCCTGGGCGACAGAGTCTCACTCTATCTCAAAAAACAAACCAAAAAAAAAACAAAAAAAACCAGAACCTCTGAATTGCTGACCTAATTTATTTTCCTTGGGAAAATACCTAGTAAGCCTGTGGAGATAAACTCTTAGAATTAAAGTATTGTTCAGTATAAGCAAGGCATACAGAAGTCCTGCCTATTCCAGGTCTAGTGTAGTCTCCGGTGAACTTATCTTTTCTAAGATATTATGTACAGTAAACAGGAAGCTCTCTGTTAGAGAATATGTCAGAGCTGGAGATTGGACTAGAATACGGAAGACAATATCAACAACAATAACTGACATTTTTTGAGAGTTTATGAGTTTACTGGGTTTTTTTTTTCTTTTCAGATGGAATCTTATTCTTGCTCAGGCTGGAGTGCACTGGCACAATCTCAGCTCACTGCAACCTCTGCCTCCCGGGTTCAAGTGATTCTCCTGCCCCAGCCTCCCTAGTAGCTGGGACTACAGGCGTGTGCCAGCACATCCAGCTAATTTTTTTGTAATTTTAGTAAAGATGGGGTATCACCGTGTTAGCCAGGATGGTCTTGATCTCCTGACCTCGTGATCTTCCCGCCTTGGCCTCCCAAAATGCTGGGATTACAGGCCTGAGCCACCGCCCCCGGCCGAGTTTACTGTTTTAAGTGCTACCTGCATTAACATATTTAATCCTCATAGCCATCCTGAGATGTGAGGTAGGCACTATTATGATCCCATTTTAAAGTTGAGAAGAATGAGGCTAACAAATCTGAAAAATATAGTAAGGGACAGTGTTAATATAAAACTAGGCAGCCAGACAACTCCTACTCTTAACTGCCATGTGGTTTTTGGATTTGTTTGTTTGTTTGCTTGTTTTTGTTTTGTTTGAGATGGAGTTTTGCTCTTGTTGCCCAGGCTGGAGTGCAGTGGCGTGATCTGACCTCGACTTACCGCAACCTCTGCCCCTCAGTTTCAAGCAGTTCTCCTGCCTCAGCCTCCTGAGTAGCTGGGATTACAGGCATGTGCAGCTACGCCTGGCTAATTTTGTATTTTTAGTAGAGACGAGGTTTCTCTGTGTTAGTCAGGCTGGTCTCGAACTCCCGACCTCAGGTGATCCACCCGCCTTGGCCTCCCAAAGTGTTGGGATTACAGGCGTGAGCCACCACGCCTGGCCTTTTTTTTTTTTTTTTTTTTTGAAAAAAGTCTTGCTCTGTCGCCAGTCCAAAGTGCAGTGGTGCGATCTCAGCTCACTGCAACCTCTGCCTCCCAGGTTCAAGTGATTCTCCTGCCTCAGCCTCCTGAGTAGCTGGGATTACAGGCTCCCACCACCACACTCAGCTAGTTTTTGTATTTTTAGTAGAGACGGGGTTTCACCATGTTGGCCAGGATGGTCTCCATCTCTTGACCTTGTGATCTGCCCACCTTGGCCTCCCAAAGTGCTGGGATTACAGGTGTGAGCCTGGCCTAAAAACTATTTTTTAAAAAAGAAAAATAGCTACGAAATTTAAAGAGCAGGTAAAATGTACAACTAATATAAACCAGCTAGTGATCTATGGCTTTTTTGTTTTTTTGACAGGGTCTTGCTCTGTCTCCCAGGCTGGAGTGCGGTGGTGTGGTCATAGCTCACCGCAGCGTCCAACTCCTAGGCTCAAGTGATCCTCCTGCCTCAGGCTCCTGAGTAGCTCGGACAACAGGGGTGCACCACCACACCTGGGTACTTTTAAAATTTTTGGTAGAGAAGGGATCTCACTCTGTTGCCCAAGCTGGTGTCGAACTCTTGGTCTTAAGCAGCCCTCCCATGTCAGCCTCCCAAAGTGTTGGGATTTCAGGTGTGAGCCACGGTGCCCAGCCTGTCACTTTTAAACTTAGAAAATAGTTGCAAGAACAGCAAATAAACAAAAATTGCTTACGTATCTTTCTTTTTTTTTTGAGACGGAGTCTCGCTCTGCCGCCCAGGCTGGAGTGCAGTGGCCAGATCTCAGCTCACTGCAAGCTCCGCCTCCCGGGTTCACGCCATTCTCCTGCCTCAGCCTCCCGAGTAGCTGGGACTACAGGCGCCCGCCACTGCGCCCGGCTAGTTTTTTGTATTTTTTAGTAGAGACGGGGTTTCACCGTGTTAGCCAGGATGGTCTCGATCTCCTGACCTTGTGATCCGCCCGTCTCGGCCTCCCAAAGTGCTGGGATTACAGGCTTGAGCCACCGCGCCCGGCCGCTTACGTATCTTTCATGCAGAGACTTGCATTCAAGTTCTGCCCATCGTTTTGGTGACAGATGTCCTTTATTGCAAGAGTGTAATCTAGGATCACCTTTCCACCCAGTTTCCTTGCCTCTCTAATATACTTTTGCTAGTGATCTATGGCTTTGAGACGGAGTTTTGCTCTTGTTGCCCAGGCTGGAGTGCAATCATGCAGTCTCGGCTCACTGTAACCTCCGCCTCCTGGGTTCAAGCGATTTTCCTGCCTCAGCCTCCCGGGTAGCTGGGATTACAGTCATGTGCCACCATGCCCAGCTAAATTTGCATTTTTTTTTTTAGTGGAGACGGGGTTTCTCCATGTTGGTCAGGCTGGTCCTGAACTCCCTACCTCAAGTATCTGCCCACCTCAGCCTCGCAAAGTGCTGGGATGACGGGCGTGAGCCACTGTGCCCAGCCCTCGAATGTGTGTGTGTATATATATATAAAATTTTTTTTTTTTTTGAGACAGTTTTGCTCTTTCGCACAGGCTGGAGTGCGGTGGCACCATCTCTGCTCACTGCAACCTCTTCCCCCCGGTTCAAGCGATTCTCCTGCCTCAGTCTCCCAAGTAGCTGGGATTACAGGCGCCTGCCACCATGCCCAGCCAATTTTTGTATTTTTAGTAGAGACGGGGTTTTGCCACGTTGGCCAGACTAGTCTCGAGCTCCTGACCGCAGGTGATCCACTCGCCTTAGCTTCCCAAAGTGCTGGGATTACAGGTGTGAGCCACCAATCCCAGCCTAATATACTTCATTTTAGAACAGTTCTTCAGTGTTTTGAGTTTCATTCAAACCTTTAACCTTTTTGAAGACTGGAGGCATTTTTTTTTTTTTTTTTTTTTTTTGAGACTGAGTCTGGCTCTATCGCCCAGGCTGGAGTGCGATGGCCGGATCTCAGCTCACTGCAAGCTCCGCCTCCCGGGTTCACGCCATTCTCCTGCCTCAGCCTCCCGAGTAGCTGGGACCACAGGCGCCCGCCACTTCGCCCGGCTAGTTTTTTGTATTTTTTTTAGTAGAGACGGGGTTTCACCGTGTTAGCCAGGATGGTCTCGATCTCCTGACCTCGTGATCCGCCCGTCTCGGCCTCCCAAAGTGCTGGGATTACAGGCTTGAGCCACCGCGCCCGGCCAGACTGGAGGCATTTTTATAGAATGTCTCTCAACTCGGGTTTGTCCAGTGCTTCCTCGTGCTTATATTGAGGTTAAGCATTTTGAGCAGGAATATCCATGTTTTCCTTGCATTTTGTTGGGTGGGACCTGGTGTCTGTCTGTCTGGAGACTAGCGTTAACTTTGATGACTTGGTTACGATGAAGTGTACCATGTTCTCCTTTTTTTAAAAGAATAAATTTTTTTTTTTTTCCTTTTTGAGACGGAGTCTTGCCCTGTCGCCCAGGCTGGAGTGCAATGGCACGCTCTCAGCTCACTGCAACCTCTGCCTCCTGGGTTAAAGTGATTCTCCTGCCTCAGCCTGAGTATCTGGGATTACAGGCGTGCACCTCCACGCCCAGCTAATTGTTGTATTTTTAGTAGAGACGGAGTTTCACCATGTTAGCCAGGCTGGTCTCGAACTCCTGACCTCATGATCCACCCGCCTCGGCCTCCCAAAGTGCTGGGATTACGAGTGTGAGCCACTGCGCCCGGCCCAAGAAGAAATATTTTTTAAAAGAAGAAAAATAGCTATGAACTAGTATTTTGTGGTACAATACTTTGGGACAATGAAAATAACTCTTTTTAGTATTGAGGGAATCCTATTTCTTTGAGATGCTGTTTTTTTTGCGGGGCAGAAGGTGAGTTCATGGACTTAAATACCATTATAGTTGTTGTCTAAGCCCTTGAAAACTTAAATGTTTTTCTAAAGTTTAAATTTGTAGATAATGGAATTTGAAAAATACTTAAAATCTGATTAAATTTTACAGTGTATGGTGTGATTTGAAAGAGAATTGGGGGCTGGGCGCGGTGGCTCACGTCTGTAATCCCAGCACTTTGGGAGGCCGAGGCAGGCAGATCACTAGAGGTCAGGAGTTGGAGATCAGCCTGGCCAACATGGCAAAACCCTGTCTCTACTAAAAATAAAAAATTAGCTGGACGTGGTGGCAGGTGCCTGTAATCCCAGCTACTCAGGAGGCTGAGGCAGGAGAATTGCTTGAACCCAGGAGGCAGAGGTTGCAGTGAACTGAGATCGTGTCACTGCACTGCAGCCTGGGTGACAGAGCAAGGCTCTGTCTCAAACAAACAAACAAAACAAAAGAGAAAGAGAATGGGGAATTGAGGTCATCCAGTCAGTTGGATAGATCTGGATTCTATTCTTAGCAATTCTGTGATCTTGGGCAATTTACATTGTCTTTTAAGTTACCAGCTTTTCTTAGGTTATAAAAAGATCCGTTTTGTAAATTGTGTCAAGCAGATGTCGACCATTTATAATAAACATATCAAGATACGAAGTTAATTTCTTTGCTGTCATTCGAAAGACAAACTAATAAGGTCAGCAAACTACCTTAAACATGTTCTCATTAAAAAAAAAAAATTAAAAACACGTCTCCTATAGCCAGAGGTGGTGGCAGATGCCTGTAGTCCCAGCTGATTGGGAGACTGAGGTAGGAGGATCCTTTGAGCCCAGGAGTTTGCAGCCATCTTGGGCAACATAGTGAGACCCTTATCTAAAAATAAAACAAACAAACAAAAAAAACCCAACAAAGCATATTTTCTATAGAAGCTACTCAGTGGACATAATTAGAACAAATGGTAATATGTTGAAAAAATTAAGACACTTAGTGTGAACCACATGTCCAGAAAAAAATTAAATAGAAAACATTAAGACATTTACAAAGTCTGTGTTTACAATCCAAACTGATTACATTAAATGTATACTGACATTTTAGGGATGAATAAATTTCCTTCTGAAAAACAGATTTTAGTTTTGGCTTTTAGTACTTAATAATTATAGGGAGAACATGGAAATATTAAATACCAACAACTTGGCTGGGCGTGATGGCTCATGCCTGTAATCACACCACTTTAGGAGGCTGAGGCAGGCGAATCACTTGAGGTCAGGAGTTCAAGACCAGCCTGGCCAACATGGGGAAACCCTGTCTCTACTAAAAATACAAAAAAAAATTAGCTGGGTGTGGTGGCAGGTGCCTGTAATCCCAGCTACTCTGGAGGTCCAGCCAGGAGAATTGCTTGAACCCAAGAGGTGGAGGTTGTAGTGAGCCAAGATTACGCCCCTGCACTCCAGCCTGGGCGACAGAGTGAGGCTCCATCTCCAAAACAAAACCAAAATAAAACAAAAAACCAAAAAAACCCCAACAATTTCAGAGATAAAAAAATTTAGGTGGCCTGAAAGATTGCCAAAATATAGTATTACATGATAATCTAAACTAGTTTTAATGCAACTGAATCCTGGTTTAGAATAAAGTCAGCCGATTCAACTATTAGTATTAGATCTTTTGCATTTATTTTAAGCACCATTTTAGGACAAAATATCTAACATTTTACTTGATGAATTTTAACTTTTTCTTACCACTCATTGTTTTGAAGAAATTACTTTTTAAAAGTTTGTGATGTCACTAATTTTTCCCCTAGCATTAGGAGATACATGAATTCATTTTATTCTTCTGACTGAAGATGTTTCTGTTAGTGTATACATTCAAGAATATGATATGCCATTAGTCATTTAATTTTGTTGAAACTTGGCTTTGGTGGCTGTTAATAAAATGAATTGGTCGGCCAGGTGTGGTGGCTCATGCCTGTAATGCCAGCACTTCGGGAGGGTGAGGTGGGCAGATCACCTGAGGTCAGGAGTTCAAGACCAGCCTGGCCACCATGGTGAAACCCTGTCTCTACTGAAAAAAAGAAAATTAGCTGGGCGTGGCGGCAGGCACCTGTAATCCCAGCTACTTGGGAGGCTGAGGCAGGAGAATTGCTTGAACCCAGGAGGCAGAGATTGCAGTGAGCCGAGATTGTGCCACTGCACTCCAGCCTGGGTGACAGAGTGAGACTCCGTCTCAAAAAAAAAAAAAAAAGTAAATTTGGGTTTTACAGTTTTTCCTCTTATACAAAAAATAACTGGAGACTAGCTCTCAAAGAATGAAGACAGCTGGAAAGCTAGAAGACACCAGAAAACCAAGAAAGAGAGAACTTCCCTGAAATACTGGCCCAGGCAGAAGCGCATCCATCAGTACTACAGACTCACCGCTGTAGTCCATTTTTTTGGAATAGGGGGTCAAAAACTTAAGTTGGGATGGAAAATTTATCTGGTAAAAGTATTCTTTCTGTCTGTCTGTCTGTCTCTCTCTCTCTTTAATGGACACAGGGGCTTGCTCTGTCACTCAGGCTGGAATGCAGTGGTGCCATCATGGCTCACTGCAGCCTTCACCTCCTGGGCTCAAGCCATCCTCCTGTCTCGGCCTCCCAAAGCGCTGGGATTATAGGTGTGAGCTACTGAGCCCGGCTTTTTTTTTCTCTAACTCTTAAGGCTGTTGAATAATTACAGAATTGAATATTATTACCTGTCTTAAATACTGTCTTCCAGGGACAATATCCTTGTCGTAGTTATTTTAGCTAATTTTGAAGGCTTTTCTCAGTTTTTATTATCTAAGCATCTGGGGGTTTAGTGATTATTGTTTGAATGCAAAACATTGAGTTAGAAAAGATACTGATTTCCGCAGTCTTGAAGTTTATCTCGCCTTCCTTAAGTAAAGGTACAGTGTAGATCTTCATTGCTTATTACAAGTAAAAATAGTAGCCTGCAGAAATTTGTGCAGAAGAAAATAAAATAATGGGCCTGGTGTTTCTCATCAGTTTTAAATCCATTTCACCTTCGTTGAGACTGAGTCTTCAGTCTTTTAGGTAGTGAGTCAAGGTTTTACTAATTTAAACTATTGTCTCAATTGAGGGCTGTCTTTCATTGTTAAAAGACAGTTTGTCTGACAGTACCTGGAACCAGTTTTTGTGACATAAGTAATGTGTTCACCTAGATAATCGGTCTGTAACCTACTCTTTTTTTTTTGTTTTATTTTTTGTTTTTGGTTTTTGTTTTTTTGAGATGGAGTCTCGCTCTGTCACCCAGGCTGGAGTACAGTGGCACGATCTCAGCTCACTGCAACCTCCGCCTCCCGGGTTCAAGCAATTCTCCTGCATCAGCCTCATGAGTAGCTGGGATTACGGGCGTGCACCACCACACATGGCTAATTTTTGTATTTTTAATAGAGATGGGGTTTTATCATGTTGGCCAGGCTGGTCTCGAACACCTGACCTTGTGATCTGCTCGCCTCGGCCTCCCAAAGTGTTGGGATTACAGGCATGAGCCAACGTGCCCAGCTATATTTTTAAAAATTTTTTAGTTTTTTGAGATGGAGTCTCACTCTTGCCCAGCATGATCTTGGATCACTGCAACCTCTGCCTCCCGGGTTCAAGGGATTCTTCTGCCTCAGCCTCCTAAGTAGCTGGGGTTACAGGTGCCCACCACCATGCCCAGCTAATTTTTGTATTTTTAGTAGAGATGGGGTTTCACCATGTTGACCAGGCTGGTCTCAAACGCCTGACCTCAAGTGATCCATCTGACTTGACCTCCCAAAGTGCTGGGATTACAGGCGTGAGCCACTGCCATATACATATATATATATATATATATATATATATATATATATATATATATATATATAACCAAATGCCTTATTTTCTTAGAATGTGATACAGAAAGTTTAGCGTCCACTATCACCTTTGCTTTCTAATGAAAAGGATGTTTATACTTTTGCTTCAGTCAGTTCGTTTATGGTGAGTGGCAGTTAATTCTCTGTTGAAAAGACTGCATAGTATTATAGTTGCAATCACTGTCTAATTATTTACCTTGTGTTGATTCTGTTTTTAAAACCTGCCATTCTTTGATTGTTATTATGCATTAAAAAGGCAGTTTGGTCTTGAACTCTAGACCTCAAGTGATCCTCCTACCTTGGCCTCCCAAAGTGCTGAGATTACAGGTGTGAGCCACCACGCCTGGCTGTAAAGAGGCAATTTGGAATTTAGAGAGAGATTCTAGTCCTTTGTTAAAGAACTAACTATAGGCTGTGCACAGTGGCTCTCGCCTGTAATCCCAGCCCTTTGGGAGGCCGAGGCAGGCAGATCACCTGAGGTCAGGAGTTTGAGACCAGCCTGGCCAACATGGTGCAACCCCGTTTTTACTAAAAATGGAAAAATTAGCTGGACGGTGGTGGGCACCTATAATCCCAGCTACTTGGGAGGCTGAGGCAGGAGAATCGCTTGAACCCAGGATCCGGAGGTTGCAATGTCCAGCCTGGGTGACAAGAGCCAGAGTCCATCTCAAAAAAAAAAAATATATATATACACACACACGCATAATTTTTATATATTTATAACATGAAAAAAAAAGGACATGAATGTAATTTAAATAAAAGAGTGTTCTAGCACTTCCCCACTTACCAGTCTGACTGGAACCTTGTTTTGAAGCAGAAATGTTCAGAAGTATTTCAGAGAATATCCTAAAAAATATTAAGAATCTCAGTTTTTGTTAGAGTAATGATAAGGTTTGTAAAAATCTTCAACACGCTCTTCCTTTCACTCACTATAAAATGTATTTTTTTGTCTGGGTGCAGTGGCTTAAGCCTTTAATCCTAGCACTTTGGTAGACTGAGGTGGGAGGATCATTTGATCTCAGGAGTTCGAGACCAGCCTGCGCAACATATTGAGACCCGATCGCTACTAAAAATACAAAAAATTAGCTGGGCATGGTGCTGCGAGTCTGTAGCCCCAGCTGGTAGGGATGCTGAAGTGGGAAGATCGCTTGAACGCAGGAGGTGGAGGCTGCAGTTCGCGGTGGTGGTGCCACTGTACTCGTCCAGGCAACAGAGTGAGACTTTGTCTCATAAAACCCAAAACCAAATGTTTTTGTGTGCTGTTTGGTATTAACAGCAAGGAATCAGTTAATTAAAGCAGAAGTAGAGTCAAAAAGAAAATTTTATGGAATTAGTTATTGGCTTATTTTGAGGAAGAATGGATCAGAATAGCAAGGACACGGATAAACCTAATACCTGAAATGGATCTCCAACAGGAAACTCAAGAGGATTTTAAAGAATGGCTAGAGTCTGGTTTCAGAGATAAAGAAGGCATCACGTATACAGTAGCCGACCAGAATCAGAGATAACCAGTGAAACAGCAACAGGCCAGTTGAGTTCATCTTTGAAACTCATGAAGGAGAATTAAAATCAAATCAGGGAAACGAAAGATGAAGTCAAAAAACCTTCAGAATAGAAGAACTGAGGAGATTGAAAAAATGGAAGGCCGGGTGCGGTGGCTCATGCCTATAATCTCAGCACTTTGGGAGGCTGAGGCGGGCGGATCTCCTGAGGTCAGGAGCTCAAGACCAGCCTGGCCAACATGGTGAAGCCCCATCTCTACTAAAAATACAAAAATTACCTGGGTGTGGTGGCGGGCGCCTGTCATCCCAGCTACTTGGGAGGCTGAGGCAGGAGAATTGCTCGAACCCGGGAGCTGGAGATTGCAGTGAGCCAAGATCACACCACTGCACTCCAGCTGGGGCAATAGAGTGAGACTCCTTCCCCCCATCAAAAAAAAAAAAAAAGTAAAAATCATACCTAGTTGCATTCCTTGTGAGCACAGAGCAAAATGTCCTCATTTTACCTGGTTTAATTCTGTTTGTTTTTTGTTTAACAGCCTCTTTTATTGGGAGACCTCTGAGTTTTGATGTGTCATGACAGATAGGATAGGTCATATCCTGGTGATTTGTGGTTCATTGCTGGTGACATCAGAAAGTAAAGTCAACCAGGAAAAGACTCCATGGGCCCGGCTCAGGTGGCTTCTGAAGCACCACCTCCATCAAGGAGCTCTTCCTGGGGTCCATGTGGACTCCATGTTGCCTGCTCTCCCACTCGGGGTTGCTGTGCTTATTATACAAGATGGCCAATAAAGCATGACATATTCAATAAATGTTCATTTCCTTCTCTTTGTCCAACCCTTCTTAAGTTGAGGGCATTCATAAAAGGTATTGAGCATTTCCATTTATAGACGAGGCGACTGAGTACAGCCCCCGAGGGCACGCAGCGAGGTGGTTGTCTGCTGAACCCATACCTCAGCTCTCTAGGCGTGTGGTCCCGTGAGGACCAGTGCATCAGGTGCTTCCTAAGCTGGCGTCACCTGCCTGGCCCGATGCCTCCCTCCTCAGGTGTTCATTGTTAATTAATGCCACCTCCTGATGGCAGTTTTTTTCTGGGAAGAGAAGAAAAGAGAGGAAGCCTCCCCCAAGTGAAGGGTGCAGCGAAGGCTCCACGAATAGTTTCAACTAAGGACTGTCCCACGAAGGAACTTCGGGACGAGCAAAGAACAGTGAACTTCCGGTGTGACCCGGATGCACCCATTTCTAGAGAGCAGGAAGCACAGAGAAGGCCCGTGGGTCGCCCCCAGGGTACTTTCCATCCTGCAGGGCTCGCTGCCTGCCCTGTAAGTTCTTTTTTTTTTTTTTTTTTTTTTTTTTTTTTTGTAGGGGTGTCTTTTTCTGTCTCCCAGGGTGGAGTGCAGTGGCCGGATCTCAGCTCACTGCAAGCTCCTCCTCTCGGGTTCACGCCATTCTCCTGCCTCAGCCTCCCAAGTAGCTGGGACTACAGGCACCCGCCACTTCGCCCGGCTAGTTTTTTGTATTTTTTAGTAGAGACGGGGTTTCACCGTGTTAGCCAGGATGGTCTCGATCTCCTGACCTCGTGATCCGCCCGTCTCGGCCTCCCAAAGTGCTGGGATTACAGGCTTGAGCCACCGCGCCCGGCCCCCTGTAAGTTCTGATAAAGACATAGGACCTTCATCACCAGGGGCACCCCGTGGGCTGTTGCTGTGGCGTCTGTCCCCCATTTCTTACACACATGGAGTGTGATTGTTACTAATGGAGCGTGTCCAGGTTCTTGGCATTTTGAACAAAGAATTGGACAAAAGGCACAAAGCAAGGAATGGAAGAAGCACCTAAAGCCGAGATTTACTGAAAGTAGAAAGTACACTCCAGGCCGGGCGCCGTGGCTCAAGCCTGTAATCCCAGCACTTTGGGAGGCCGACGGGCGGATCACGAAAGTCAGCAGGATCGACCATCCTGGCTGCTAACACGCAGCCCCCGCCTCACTAAAAATACACAAAAACCTAGCCGAAGCAGTGGCGATGCCTGTAGTCCCAGCTACTCAGAGGCTGAGGCAGGAGAATGGCGGAACCTGGGAGGCGGAGCTTGCAGTGAGCTGGAGATCCGCAGGAGAACATGGAACCTGGGAGGCGGAGCTTGCAGGAGCTGAGATCCCGCCACTGCACTCCCAGCCTGGCGACAGAGCGAGGACCCGGGCCTCAAAAAGAAAGTACACTCCACAAAGGGGTGGGGCTGAGCCTAGGGAAGATCCCCTTCACAGAATTTCCTGGGGTTTAACTACCCTCTAGAGGTTTCCCATTGGTTACCTGTTGTACACCCTATGTAAATGCAGTAGTGGCCTGCAAGCAGTCTGATTGGTTGTGAAAAGCAACCAATTAGAGGCTGACTTGAAGTTACAAAGGTTATACCCTATGCAAGCATCTGGTTGTGGAAAGCAACCAACCAGAGACTAAAGTGAAGTTACAAAGTTACAGTTGATGCAAATGACGACTTGCCCTGCCGGCCTCCTATAATCCCAGCACTTTGGGAGGCCGAGAGGCGTGGATCACCTGAGGTCACAAGTTCCAGACAAGCCTGACCAATATGGTGAAACCCCATCTCTACTAAAAATACAAAAAGTTAGCCGGTGTGGTGGCAGTTGGCTGTAATCTCAGCTACTCCGGAGGCTGAGGCAGGAGAATCGCTTGAATCTGGGAGGCGGAGGTTGCAGTGATCTGAGATAGCACCATTGCACTCCAGCCTGGGCAACAGAGCCAGACTCTGTCTCAAAAAAAAAAAAAAAAAAAGGCCGGGCATAGTGGTTCACGTTTGTAATCCCAGCACTTTGGGAGGCCGAGGTGGGTGGATAACCTGAGGTCAGGAGTTCCAAACCAGCCTGGCCAACACGGCGAAACCCCATCTCTACTAAAAATACAAAAATTAGTTGGGCGTGGTGGTGGGCACCTGTAATCCCACGTACTCATGAGGCTGAACAGCAGGAGAATCACTTGAACCCGGGAGGCCGAGGTTGCAGTGAGCCCAGAACATGCCGCTGCACTGCAACCTGGGCGATAGAGCGAGACTCCATCTTAAAAAAAGAAAAAAAGGCCGGGTACGGTGGCTCATGCCTGTAATCCCAGCACTTTGGTAGGCAGAGGCGAGCAGATCACGAGGTCAGGAGATCAAGAACATCCTGGCTAACACGGTGAAACTCCGTCTCTACTAAAAAATACAAAAAATTTGCCGGGCGTGGTGGGGGGCGCCTGTAGTCCCAGTTACTCCGGAGGCCGAGGCAGGAGAACGGCATGAACCCGGGAGGCGGAGCTTGCAGTGAGCGGAGATCGCGCCACTGCACTCCAGCCTGGGCGACAGAGCGAGACTCCGTCTTAGAAAAAGAAAACGAAAAGACTTGGTCGCAGTCAGTCTGATTGGTTGCAGGAAGCAACCATCAGGGGCTGAAGTGAAGTTACAAAGTTATGCTCCTGTGCAAACGTCTGATTGGTTGCAGGAAGCAACCAATCAGAGATACTTTCAATTTTCCGTCTGGGACGCAGCAAAAGTGGGAGTGGTGGTTTGCAAACTGAGTAGCCTCCTATCCTTTTGTTTGTTACTTAAGTGTGGAAAGTTAGGGTTTTCCTGTTGATTTAGTTCTGGAAGTCAGCATGAAAATTGGCCTTAGGTTCCCTGCCTCCAGACCTTATTCTCCGGCCTCATGATGACTTGATAGCAGATTTATGGCGATTAAAGATGAGAAGAAATGGTAACAGCAGTAGGCAGAAAATTGCCCTAGTTTCATGTTCTGACTGTGATAGTGGCTACATGACCTTGACAAATCACTGCATTTGTAAAATAAGAACACATCTCTGTTTCCTTTCACTGGGGAATTAAAGGAAAAGTGAGATTATGAAGAAATACCATGAACTTTCAGAAATAATGAAATTGTATGCTAAGTGAATGTCTAATTATAGAAACGTATAATGCCTTTGTTGTCCATTTTGCCCTGAGCCACATTTTAATGCAAATTTACTTAGACTTGGGGGAGAAGGAGAGGGAAAGAAAACCAAACAAATTCACTTAGTCTTATCCAAGAGAAAAAAGAATGGGACCTACCTAGGCTGTTAGACCAAATAATTTCTGTAATTTACCTATTCACTTGCTTGATAACTGCTGTTACTTCCGTCTCTAGTCAGGGAACCTTGTTTTGGGAATCAGATTTGCTTCCGTTTGTTCAAATATATGGGGATAATTGTTTTGTTTTTTTGTTTTGTTTCTTTTTTAGAGTCTTGCTTTGTTGTTCAGGTTGGAGTGCTGTGGTGCGATTTTGGCTCACTGCGACCTCCACCTACAGGACTCAGGTGATTCTCGTGCCTCAGCCTCCTGAGTGGCTGGGATTACAGACGGTACACCACCATGCCTGGCTAATTTTTGTATTTTTAGTAGAGACAGGGTTTCGCCGCATTGCCCAGGATGGTCTGGAACTCCTGGCTTCATGTAATCCACCTGCTACGACCTCCCAAAATGCTGGGATTACAGGCATGAGCCACTGTGCCTGGCCAAGTGTCAATTATTTTTTGACTGTTGTTTGTATTTATTTATTTATTTATTTATTTATTTTTGAGATGGAGTCTCACTCTGTTGTCTAGGCTGGAGTGCAGCGGTGCAATCTTGGCTCACTGCAACCTCTGCCTCCTGGGCTCAAGCAATGCTCCTGCCTCAGCCTCCCAAGTAGCTGGGATTACAGGTGCGTGCCACCATGCCCGGCTATTTTGAATTTTTAGTAGAGACAGGGTTTCACCATGTTGGCCATGCTGGTCTCGAACTCCTGACCTCAAGAGATCCACCTGTCTCGGCCTCCCAAAGTGCTGGGATTACAGGTGTGAGCCACCACGTCCAGCTGATTATGGTTTTTATTATAAAGCATAACTTCCTAAGTGTGTATGCTTCATTACTTGTTGATGGGTAATCTGGGCTAGCAGTTAATTCACATGGTAACAGATGGTAAAGCTAGATCACAGTCTTTAATAATAGGGAAATAGAGCATCCTCTTTAATAATAGGGAAAAGATTTACTGACATTTTTAGGCATAACAGTTTTCTGTTGACAGCTCCTCAATAGCTTGTCCATGTTCTCCAGAATCCTGGGGCTTTCCTTAAGGAATACTCGGGTGTTGTCAGTAAATTAATTTATGTTTTTACAGTTACTATTCTTGTTTCCAGTGTTTAATTTTTAAATTTTTCAGTTATCCTTCCAATTAAGTTTATTTAATTATTCAATACCTCCCTAAAAGTAGAATTAATTCAACTAAATTAAAAGGGAAAGTTTTTAATAGGCATCTAATTTGCATGCTATTTACAGAAAACCTTTTTAGTATTTCAGTTTTAGAAATTTGCTTTAGATTTTGCCATCTTAGTATGTCTTTATATGGTGTATTGTTTTGGTTTTATTTTGGTAAAATATACATAATTTTTTTTTGTTTTTTGTTTTTTATTTTTGTGACAAGGTCTCACTCTGTCACCGAGGCTCAAATGAGGTGGGATGATCTCGGCTCACTGCAACCTCCGCCTCCTAGGTTCAAGTGATTCCCCTGTCTCAGACTCCTGAGTAGCTGGGATTACAGGTGCCCACCACCCTGCCTGGCTAATTTTTGTATTTTTAGTAGAGACGGGGTTTTGCCATGTCATCCAGGCTAATCCCGAATTCCCGACCTCAGGTGATCCACCTGCCTTGGCCTCCCAAAGAGCTGGGATTGCAGACATGATCCACCACAACTGGCCAGTATGTTTTTTTATGGTATATTGTCTTGGTTTTATTTTGGTAAAATATACATAAGATAACGTTTACACTACTAACTGTTTTTTTTGTGTGTTTTGGTTTTTGTTTTTGAGATGGAGTTTTGCTCTTGTCACCCAGGCTGGAGTGCAATGGTGCGATCTCTGCTAACTGCAGCCTCCGCCTCCTGGGTTCAAGCAATTCTCCTGCCTCAGCCTCTGAGTAGCTCGGATTACAGGTGCCCGCCACCACACCCAGCTAATTTTTGTATTTTTAGTAGAGACGGGGTTTCGCCATGTTGGTCAGACTGGTCTCAAACTCCTGACCTCAGGTGATCTGACTGCCTCAGCCTCCCAAAGTGCTGGGATGACAGGTGTGAGCCAACGTGCCTGGCCAGAATATGCTGTATTATAAAGAATCTTACATGTTACTTGATGCCTGTGATCTGTTTTCTTAGTAAGAAGAGGAACTCTCCACTCAGCCTCAGTTCACTGCACCCACTCTTTTCTGTATCAGGATGTTCAGGGGAGAAGAGAGCTTGGCACCTCTTTCCTGTGTTGAGTTGTGGTTGCCTGTCACTGGGTTTTAAAGTGCCTTGCCTCCTCTTCCTGTTACTTGGGAGAAATTTCACTGATTCTGGGTGTTACCTGGATTTGTTTGGGGTGTGATATTGACCCAATTTTCTGGAAATAACAATACATAGAAAGTTAGGGGATGGATCTTTATCTTATGAGGGTGTGGGACAAGTCTAACACTTAGTTTCTGAACCTTATTTTTTTCTCTAGTGCAAGAAAACTGCAAATTAGGCCACCCATGAGGGGCCCTCACAGCTTTGGCTATGGGTTTAGGACACCGGTTTTCTACCACTCACTTTCTTCTTACTTCTCTTGCACAGGGATCATGGCCCAAGTTGCAATGTCCACCCTGCCCGTTGAAGATGAGGAGTCCTCAGAGAGCAGGATGGTGGTGACATTCCTCATGTCAGCTCTCGAGTCCATGGTGAGGTCTTGTGTTCCATCATTCCATAGTTGGGTAGGCCTGCGCTCTAGATAAGGTTGATTTGTTTTTGTGGAAGATAGAATTTTATGGTTTTTAGTTTTAATGAATAGTTTTTCTTTTCTTTTTATTTTGAGACAGAGTCTTGCTCTGTCGCTCAGGCTAGAGAGCAGTTGCAAGATCTCAGCTCCCTGCAACCTTTGCCTCCTGGGTTCACACGATTCTCCTGCCTCAGCCTACTGAGTAGCTGGGATTACAGGCACCTGCCACCACACCAGCTAAGTTTTGTATTTTTAGTAAAGATGGAGTTTCACCATCTTGGCCAGGCCAGTCTCGAACTCCTGACCTCTTGATCCACCTGCCTCAGCTTCCCAAAGTGCTGGGATTATAGGCGTGAGCCACCACCCCGACCAATGAATAGTTTTTCTTCTTGAATAATAGTTACGGATTTAAGCCTTTCACATCACATTTTATTATTTATTTATTTATTTGAGACAGAATTTTGCTCTTGTTGCCCAGGCTGGGGTGCAATGGTGTGATATCAGCTCCCTGCAACCTCTGCCCCCTGGCTTCAAGCAATTCTTATGCCTCAGCCTCCCGAGTAGCTAGGATTACAGGCACGTGCCACCATGCCCAGCTAATTTTTTGTATTTTTAGTAGGGACGAGGTTTCACTATGTTGGTCATGTGGGTCTCGAACTCCCGACCTCAGGTGATCTACCTGCCTTGGCCTCCCAAAGGGCTGGGATTACAGGCGTAAGCCACCGCACCCGGCTGAAATCACATTTTTATTACCATGCTTCAGAATCTTCTTAACTTACCTAAATGTTTAATTTTCCTATTTAATCTCTAATTTTTTTCTGCCATCACCTTAGGCAGTCATTTGTTTTGCAAGTGTTAACTTTGAATTTATGTATAATATTAGCAATTACTCAGAGTGAGATTGTATCCTAGAATATGGTGCTTGAGGTTTTTTGTTGTTGTTGTTATTAATGGTTTTTTTTTTTTTTTTTGTTACGGAGCCTCACTCTGTTGCCAGGCTGGAATGCAGTGGCGTGATCTCAGCTCACTGCAACCTCCATTTCCTGGGTTCAAGCGATTCTCCTGCCTCAGCCTCCCAAGTAGCTTGGATTACAGGCGGCTGACTGCCACCACTGCCGGGTAATTTTTTGTATGTTTAGTAGAGATGGGGTTTCACCGTGTTGATCATGCTGGTCTCGAACTCCTGACCTCCGGTGATGCGCCCACCTCGGCCTCCCAAAGTGCTGGGATTACAGGCGTGAGCCACTGCGCCCCGCCTATGAATCTTATTAGGAAGCAAATTTCAGTAGATTTTGAGAATTCAGAGTATTTACTGTCAATGTGTTTTGTTTTTGTTATTTTTTTGACTCTCATGTCTCTGTATGTATTTTGAGAAAGCCATTCAAGATGCACATAAGGCCAGGTACGGTGGCTCATGCCTAATCCCAGCACTTTGGGAGCCCGAGGCGGTGGATTACCTGAGGTCAGGAGTTCGAGACCAGCCTGGCCAACATGGTGAATCCCTGTCTCTACTAAAAATACAAAAAAATTAGCTGGGGTAGCAGCATGTACCTGTAGTCCCAGTAACTTGGAGGCTGAGACAGGAGAATTGCTTGAACCCGTGAGGTGGAGGTTGCAGTGAGCCGAGATCGTGCCACTGCACACTAGCCTGGGCGTCAGAGTGGAACTCCGTCTCAAAAAAAAAAAAAAAGTGCCCATAAATATTTTGTTCCCAGGTTATTATGGTGGTGTTATTTTTTGGGGGGAAGACTGGAATCACCAACCTTTTAAATAATGTTATCAGTAAATGATCCAAGGTCTATTCATTAAATGGAATACTATATACTCTATAACGTTTTTAAAGAATATTTAATCTTACAGAAATATATACTTAGTTAAAGTCAGTAAATACTCTGCCCACCTAAAAGTGATTCTGGCTGTGTGTACACAGGGGAATACTTCTGGAGGTAGGGATTATGTAATGAATGCTGTAGTGTGGGTTTCAGATCCCTCCTCCTTTTGTACTGATGGCACATATTGCCGCAGGTGCCATGACTGTTTGAGCCACCTTTCACAAGTTTCTACTCTTTCCTTGGGGAGGGCCACGCCAGCTCCTAGCTCTGGGTGCAGCTACATCAGTGTTCAGTGCTTCCGCTGTCCAGCCCCGCCTGCATCCCACCTCCCAAGAGCTGTAAGACAGTGACCCCCAGCAAGCCTGTGTAAACTCTGAGTCTGCTTCTTGGGGGAATCTGATCTATAAGAGATTACAAGGGAATTCTGCTTTTTTTCCTTATAAATTCTGTGTTGTCTTTTGTTTAAAATCAGGCCAAAAACTATTTTGAAAGCGAAGTACCTTTAAAAAATGTTGTTAGATTTTTTTAATTCATCGAGCAGAAACAGTGCCCTTAAATGTCTGCATGTAACATAATATTTGCTGTTTGTATTATAGTGTAAAGAATTGGCCAAGTCCAAAGCCGAAGTGGCCTGCATTGCAGTGTATGAAACAGACGTGTTTGTCGTCGGAACTGAAAGAGGACGTGCTTTTGTCAATACCAGAAAGGATTTTCAAAAAGATTTTGTAAAATATTGTAAGCATTGTATTTTTATCTTTTGCATTTCATTAATTTTAAGCCTAAATATTTATAGGTAAGACAATTATATTTTCTTTCTTTTTTCTGTCTTTTTTTTTTTGAGATGGAGTTTCGTTCTTGTTGCCTAGGCTGGAGTGCAGTGGTGCAATCTCGGCTCACCACAACCCCTGCCTCGTGAGTTCAAGCGATTCTCCTGCCTCAGCCTGCCTAGTAGCTGGGATTACAGGCATGCACCAGCATGCCCAGCTAATTTTGTATTTTTAGTAGAAACGGGGTTTCTCCACGTTGGTCAGGCTGGTCTCGAACTCCCAACCTCAGGTGATCCGCCCACCTCGGCCTCCCAAAGTACAGGGATTACAGGCGTGAGCCACTGTGCCTGGCCAAGTTATATTTTCTTCTAAAGCAGGATGAGGTTTAAACTAGAAAAGATTTTCTGAAATGTTTATGGAGACATTTCAAAATGCTCCAAAGGAATCACTGAAATATGTCAGGATAGATACTGAAGAGTTAAGAAAAATGGTAATGTTTATTGTCCAGTGTTCCTTGCCTGGCTTTACTCTGGATTAATGAGATACATTAGAGAGAAGGTAATGAAGGTAGAGAAATTTTGAATAGATTAAAAGTTTTACTTAGGTAAGGAGTTACTTTCTTTTTTCTTTCTTTTTTTTTTTTGTGAGACGGAGTTTCACTCTTATCACCCAGGCTGGAGTGCAATGGCGTGATCTCGGCTTACTGCAACCTCTACCTCCCGTGTTCAAGCAATTCTTCTATCTCAGCCTCCTGAGTAGCCGGGATTACAGGTGCCCACCACCATGCCTGGCTAATTTTTGTAATTTTAGTAGAGACAGGGTTTTGCCATGTTGGCCAAGTTGGTCTCAAACTCCTGACCTCAGGTGATCTGCTTGCCTTGGCCTCCCAAAGTGCTAGGATTTCAGGCATGAGCCACCACTCTTGGCCTTTTTTTTTTTTTTTTTAGAGATGGGGTCTCGGTCTGTCACCAGGCTGGAGTGCAGTGGTGTGATCTTAGCTCACTGCAACCTCCACCTTCCATGTTCAAGCAATTCTTCTTTTTTTTTTTTTTTTTTTGAGATGGAGTCTCGCGCTGTCGCCCAGGCTGGAGTGCAGTGGCCGGATCTCAGCTCACTGCAAGCTCCGCCTCCCGGGTTCACGCCATTCTCTGGCCTCAGCCTCCCGAGTAGCTGGGACTACAGGCGCTGCCACCTCGCCCGGCTATTTTTTGTATTTCTTAGTAGAGACGGGGTTTCACCGTGTTAGCCAGGATGGTCTCGATCTCCTGACCTCGTGATCCGCCCATCTCGGCCTCCCAAAGTGCTGGGATTACAGGCTTGAGCCACCGCGCCCGGCCTCAAGCAATTCTTCTACCTCAGCCTCTGGAGTAGCTGGGATTACAGGTGCGCCCCACCATACCTGGCTAATTTTTTGTATTTTTTAGTAGAGACAGGGTTTTGTCACGTTGATCAGGCTGGTCTTGAACTCCTGACTTAGGTGATCTACCCACCTTGGCCTCTCAAAGTGCTGGGATTACAGGCATGAGCCACCACGCCCAGCCAGGAGTTCTTTTCTAGATAAAAATTTGGTGTGTTGAAAATCAGTTATTTACTGTGCAAATGAGTTTGTTTAAGCATATGCAAAATTAAACAGTTCTCCTCCATTCCCTCAGTGGAATCACCTTCTCACAGCCTTCAGTGAGTTTTGTAATTCTCATTTAGAGCAGTGGTGAGGTTACCTGACATTAGAATACAGTGTTGAAATTTACTATAGGGTGCTAATACTCACAGCCTTTCACAGTATGACAATTTTCATATCTGTGTTTAACCTAACACTGTCTGTAGGTTTTATGTTAACTCATTGATACAGCATTTTCTTTTTTTTTTTTTTTTTTTTTTTTTTGAGATGGAGTCTTGCTCTGTCGCCCAGGCTGGAGTGCAGTGGTGTGATCTCAGCTCACTGCATGCTCCGCCTCCCAGGTTCAAGCCATTTTCCTGCCTCAGCCTCCCAAGTAGCTGGGACTACAGACACCTGCCACCATACCTGGCTAATTTTTTATATTTTTATTAGAGATGGGGTTTCCATCGTGTTAGCCCACATGGTCTTGATGTCCTGACTTTGTGATCCGCCTGCCTCGGCCTCCCAAAGTGCTGAGATTACAGGCGTGAGCCACTGCGCCCAGCCTGATACAGCATTTTCT
The DNA here is from genome assembly GCF_008728515.1 of Papio anubis. NCBI lineage: Eukaryota > Metazoa > Chordata > Mammalia > Primates > Cercopithecidae > Papio > Papio anubis. The sequence continues at coordinate 135,203,167 of NC_044979.1, read as the reverse complement.
TAAAAACATGGAAAGGGAACAAAAAAGCTAGGGTATCTATAGGCACATAATATATATAAGCATACCTCATTTTTTTTGCTGTTGTTTTTGTTTTGAGATGGAGTTTTGCTCTTGTTGCCCATGCTGGAGTGCAATGGTGCGATCTCGGCTCACCACAACCTCGGTCTCTTGGGTTCAAGTGATTTCCTGCCTCAGCCTCCTGAGTAGCTGGGATTACAGGCATGCTCCAGCACGCCCGGCTAATTTTGTATTTTTGGTAGAGACGGAGTTTCTCCATGTTGGTCAGGCTGGTCTCGAACTCCTGACCTCAGGTGATCTGCCCGCCTTGGTCTCCCAAAGTGCTGGGATTATAGGGGTGAGCCACTGTACCCAACTGGGCATACATCATTTTTTTTTGTGCCTGGCAGATACTGCGGTTTGCATAAATTGAATATTTGTGGCAACCTTTTGTCAAGTCTGTTGGTGCTGTTTTTCTGGCAGCATGTACCCACTTCGTTCTCTCTGTCACATTTTGTTAACTCTTGACATAGCACTAGTTCAGACTTTTTCATGACTATTGCTTCCGCTGTGGTGGATTTTTTTTTTTTTTGAGACGGAGTCTCGCTCTGTCACCCAGGCTGGAGTGCAGTGGCCTGATCTCAGCTCACTGCAACCTCCACCTCTTGGGTTCACGCCATCCTCCTGCCTCAGCCTCCAGAGTAGCGAGTAGCTGGGACTACAGGCACCCACCATCTCGCCCGGCTAATTTTTTGTATTTTTTAGTAGAGATGAGGTTTCACCGTGTTAGCCAGGGCAAGTGCCAGTCTCCTGACCTGGTGATCCACCCGCCTCGGCCTCCCAAAGTGCTGGGATTACAGGCGTGAGCCCAGCCACGCACCCAGCCTTTTTTTTTGAGACGGAGACTTGGCCGGACTGCAGTGGTGTGATCTCGGCTCACTGCAATGTCTGCCTCCTTGGTTCAAGGTATTGAGATCAGTGATGTTCGATGTTACTGTTGTATTGGGAGTCCTCAAATGCACGCATATAAGATGGCAAACCTAATTGGTAAATATGTGTCCTGACTGCTTCACTAATCGCCTGGTCCCCCATCATTCCCTCTCCTCAAGCCTCCCTGGTCTCTGAGACACAATATTGAAATGAGGCCGGCCAGGCGCAGTGGCTCACACCTGTAATCCCAGCACTTTGGGAGGCCGAGATGGGTGGACCACGAGGTCAAGGGATCGAGACCATCCTGGCCAACATGGTGAAACCTCGTCTCTACTAAAAATACAAAAATTAACTGGGTGTGGTGGCGCACACATGTAGTCCCAGCTATTCAGGAGGCAGGAGAATCACTTGAACCTGGGAGGCAGAAGTTGCAGTAAGCCAAGATTGTGCCACTGCACTCCAGCCTGGGCAACAGAGCGAGACTCCGTCTCAACAAAAAAAAAGAAAGAAAAGAAAAAGAAATTAGGCCAATTAATAGCCCTATAGTGGCCTCTGAGTGTTCAAATGAAAGGAAGAGTTGCAGGCTGCTCACTTTATATCAAAAGCAGAAATGATGAAGCTTAGTGAGGAAGGCATGTCAGCAGGTGAGGTAGGCTGAAAGCTAGGCTGAACAGTTAGCCAGGTGGAGAATGTATAGGAAAAGTTCTTGAAGGAAATGAAAAGTGCTGCTCCAGTGAACGCTCAAATAATAAAGCAAAACAGCTTATTACTGACAGGAAGAAAGTTTGAATGGTCTGGATAGAAGATCAAACCATCCACAACATTCCTTTAAGCCACAGCGTAATCCAGAGTGAGGCCCTAACTCTCTTCAATTCTGTGAAGGCTGAGATGAGTGAGGAAGCTGCAGTAGAAAAGTTGGAAGCTAGCAGAGGTTGACTTATGAGGTTTAAGGAAGGACACAGTCGGCTGGGAGTGGTGGCTCGCGCCTGTAATCCCAGCACTTTGGGATGCCAAGGCGGGTGGATTGCCTGAGCTCAGGGGTTCAAGACCACGCTAGGCACCCTGGTGAAACCCCGTCTCTTCTAAAATACAAAACATTAGCCAGGCCTGGTGGTGTGCAACTGTAGTCCCAGCTACTCTGGAGGCTGAGGTACAAGAATTGCTTGAGCTCAGGAGGCGGAGGTTGCGGTGAGCTGAGATCGCGCCATCACACTCCAGCTTGGACTCTTGAGACTGTGTCTCAGAAAAAAAAAAGGAAAGACACAGTCTCTATAACATAAAAGTATAAAAGTGCAAGGTGAAGCAGCAAGTGGCTTGATGTAGAAACTGCAGCAAGTTCTTTAGAAGATCTAGGTGAGATAATTTATGAAGATGGCTACACTGACAAAACAGATTTTCAATGTAGACACAACAGCCTTATATTAGAAGATACTGTCTAGGACTTTGCTAGCTAGAGAGAAGTCCATTCCTGGCTTCAAAGCTTCAAAGGACAGACTGAATCCCTTGTGAGGGGCTAATGCTGCTGGTTACTTTGAAGCCATGCTCATTTACCATGCTGAAAATCCTGGAGTCCCGAAGAATTACACTAAATCTGCTCTGCCTGTGTGTGCTCTCTTGATAGAACAATAAAGCCTGGATGACAGCATATCTCTTGATAGCATTGTTCACCGAATGTTTTAAGCCCACTTTTGAGGCCTACTGCTCAGAAAAAAAGATTGCTTTCAAAATATGACTGCTCATAATCACTCACAGAGTCCTGATGGAGGTGTATAAGGAGATGCATGCCATTTATTTTTATTTATTTATTTATTTATTTATTTATTTATGTATTTTTTGAGACAGAGTTTCGCTCTTGTTGCCCAGGCTGGAGTGCAATGGCGCGATCTCAGCTCACTGCAACCTCCGCGAACATTGTTGAAATGATAACAAAGGATTTAGAGTATGACATAAACTTAGTTCATAAAGCAATGGCAGGGTTTTGGAGGATTGACTCTAATTTTGAAACAAGTTCTACTGTGGGTAAAATGCTATCAAATAGCGTCATACTACAGAGAGATCTTTCATGAAAGCAAGAGTCAATGTAACTTTATATGCATTGGGAAACCAAAATAGTTGTGTGACCTTACTTTATACTTGCGTTATTGTGGTGGTCTGGAATTGAACCTACATCTCCCGCAGATGCCTGTATACCACTCAGGTCTAAAGTTAAACTTCTGATGTCAGTTTAGATTAAATTGGGATACATTCAGCAAATTATTAGTGAATAAAAAGTTTTGTTAATTCACGAATTTTAATTCCCAATTGTATTTTTAATTTCTTTTAAAAACTATCCCCGCCGGGCGCGGTGGCTCACACCTGTAATCCCAGCACTTTGGGAGGCCGAGACGGGCGGATCACGAGGTCAGGAGATCGAGACCATCCTGGCTAACACAGTGAAACTCCGTCTCTACTAAAAATACAAAAACTTAGCTGGGCGAGGTGGCAGGCGCCTGTAGTCCCAGCTACTCGGGAGGCTGAGGCAGGAGAATGGCGTGAACCCGGGAGGCGGAGCTTGCAGTGAGCTGAGATCCGGCCACTGCACTCCAGCCTGGGTGACAGAGCGAGACTCCGCCTCAAAAAAAAAAAAAAAAAAAAACTATCCCCTGCCACTGTATTCCTCCCTCGTCCCCCACCCCCATGCTATAATCTTCTGAGCTTTATGTTAGTAACCTATTTTTAAAATGTTGTCAATATTATAATGTTGAGAAATGTTCAGGCATTGATTATGTTTCTGTGTTTCTTTATACTAATAATGAGGTTTTGATTGTGTGTGTATCAGCTGCCATCTGCCCCATCGATACCATAAGCCTGCTTGCAGCTGTGCTTATTCTCCCCTTCCCTGTCCTGCCTAGCTTACATGGTTCTCCACTGGTTAGAAGTAAGCATTAAGGGCGCTGTCCTCAGTTGCAAGCTGTGGTCACTGTCCATCAGTATTCATACTTTGTTTTCGTTGCTAATAATTTATTTTTTTTTATTTTTTGTACTTTTTTTTTTTTTTTTTTGAAAAGGAATCTTGCTCTGTCACCCAGGCTGGAGTGCAGTGGCGTGATCTTGGCTCACTGCAACCTCTGCCTCCCAGGTTCAAGCGATTCTCGTCTTAGCCTCCCGAGTAGCTGGGATTACAGGCACGCAGAGCTAATTTTTGTATTTTTAGTAGTAGGGTTTTACCATGTTGGTCAGGCTGGTCTCGAAATCCTGACCTCAAGTGATCCACCCGCCTTGTCCTCCCATAGTGCTGGGATTACTGGCATGAGCCACCATGACTGGCCTCATAGTTAATAATTTGATCCATGGAGAATGGTTTCTGTAATTCTCCTTTTTCTCTCTCTCTTTTATTTTTTAAATTCTCCTTTTTCTCTTTTTTTTGAGACAGAGTCTCACTATTGCCCAGGCTGGGGTGCAGTGGGGCGATCTTGGCTTATTGCAACTTGTGCCTCCCAGGTTCAAGCAAGTCTCCTGCCTCAGCCTCCCAAGTAGCTGGGATTATAGATATGTGCCACTACACCTAGCTAATTTTTGTGTGTGGTTTTTTTTTTTTTTAAGTAGAGACGGGATTTCACCATGTTGGCCAGGCTGATCTTAAACTCCTGACCTCAGGTGATCCGCCCTCCTTGGTCTCCCAAAGTGCTGGGATTACAGGCATGAACCACTGCATCCAGCCTAATTCTCAAGTACCTCTTACTTGTTTGTATAAAGTACTTTGCAGATAAAGAGCAATTACTGGCCTTCTGAACATAATCAATAGGTTTAGGAGGCAATCACAGAAATTCTTCAGGAGAATTCTGAGCCCTTTTCTGAGATTTAGAAAAGCGTTGTTCAGCAGAAAGAAGTGTCATGTGAGTTACTCACATAATTTAAAACTTTCTAGTTAGAACATTAAAGAAGAATAAAGAAAAACAAGTGAAATTCATTTTACTGGTAATACTTTAACTTATCTAAAATATTTCAAATGTAATCAATTTAAAAATTATTAAAGGAGTGGGTGCAGTGGTTTATGCCTGTAATCCCAGCACTTTGGGAGGCAGAGAGTGAAGTAGAATCATGAGGTCAGGAGATTGAGACTATCTGGCCAACATGGTGAAACCCTGTCTAATCCAGAAGCAACAAAATTAGCTAGGAGTGGTGGTGCACACCTGTAATCCCAGCTACTTTCGGGAGGCTAGAGCAGAATAAGCTTGAACCTGGGAGGCGGAGATTGCAGTGTGAGCTGAGATCATGCCACTGCACTCTAGCCTGATGACAGAGCAAGACTCTGTTTCCCAAAAAAAAAAAAAATTAATGGATTAATTTGTCATACTTTTTTTGCACTAAGTCTTCAAAATCCATTGTGTATTGTACACTCATGAAACATCTGAATTTGGACCAGCCATGTTTCAAGTGCTACTTTTATCTATTTGTTATCCTGCTAGACTTTGTAAGCCTAGAATTTTTTTTGTGTTGATAATCTTCTCATTTAAATTTGTAGCCAATACAAATTTTCTTTTTAAAACTAGTACAAGGGTACTAGTATGTAGTATTTTTAGCTATAGCTACACTTATTTCAGAGATGGTCACTATTTCATATTACTTCCATTCATCTCATTTACGTATTTTAGATTTTTATTTGAAGAGTTCCCTTTTAAATCTCTGTCTCCCTGCCTTTTATTTTTTATTTTTTGAGACGGAGTCTCGCTCTGTCACCAGGCTGGAGTACAGTGGCGCAATCTTGGCTCACTGCACCCTCCACCTCCCGGATTCAAGCGATTCTCCTGCCTCAGCCTCCCAAGTAGCTGAGACTACAGGTGTGCGCCACCACGCCCAGCTAATTTTTGTATTTTTAGTAGAGACGGGGTTTCACCATGTTGGCCAGGATGCTCTCGATCTCTTGACCTTGTGATCTGTCTGCCTCGGCCTCCCAAAGTGCTGGGATTACAGGCGTGAGCCGCACCTGGCCTTTTTTTTTGTTTTCCTTTTTTAAAAATTTACGAGACAGTCTCCCTCTGTCACCTTGGCTGGAGTGCAGAGGTATGTTCTTGGCCCGGTCATAGCTCACTGCAGCCTTAAACTTCTAGGCTCAAGCAATCACTTCAGCCCTCAAACAGCTAGGACTGCAGACACGCACCACTATACCTGGCTAGTTTCATTTTTTTGCAGAGATGGGTCCTTGTTATGTTGCCAAAGCTGGTCTTGAACTCCTGGGCTCAAGCAATCCTCCTGCTTCAGCCTCCCAAGGTGGTGGGATTACAGGCTTGAGCCCTTGGGCTTAGCCTCTTTTTTGCTTTTATTACAAATCACAAATGACTAATAAATGTTAAAGAATACTTAAGAAATATTTTTTCCTGTTAGAATACATGTTAAAAATAGTTTTCCCTGTTAGAATACAGGAAAACGATTTTTACTAAAAAACAAATATTAAGGTAATGGATATGGATCTTTTTATTATTATTATTATTGTTTTTTACAGGTGTTGAAGAAGAAGAAAAAGCTGCAGAGATGCATAAAATGAAATCTACAACCCAGGCAAATCGAATGAGTGTAGATGCTGTAGAAATTGAAACACTCAGAAAAACAGTTGAGGACTATTTCTGCTTTTGCTATGGTAAAAACAATACTTAATTTTTCTAAAAGATACATTATATAATTGAGTTTTCTAAAGGGGAGATTAATTGATTTGAAAATTATATGACACACATTTTCACTGATTGAATGGATTAGCAATAAATAACTTTACTTTCTTTTTTTTTTGTTTTTGTTTTTGTTTTGAGACGGAGTCTCACTCTGTCACCCAGGCTGGAGTGCAGTGGCATGATCTTGGCTCACTGCAAGCTTCACCTCCCGGATTCACACCATTCTCCTGCCTCAACCTCCCGAGTAGCTGGGACTATAGATGCCCACCACCACACCCGGCTAATTTTTTTTTTTTTTGTATTTTTAATAGAGACAGGGTTTCACTGTTTAATAGAGACGGGGTTTCTCCTGACCTCATGAGCCGCCTGCCTTGGCCTCCCAAAGTGCTGGGATTACAGGTGTGAGCCACTGTGCCTGGCCCTAGCCACCACACCCGTCCATAGCCACCGTGCCCAGCCCTGCAATAACCTTACTTTCTTCCACTTCCATTTTGAAGGAACCCAGGAAGAAATGTCACCAGTAGAGCTGTTTCTTTCTTTTTTTCTTTCTTTCTTTCTTTCTTTCTTTCTTTCTTTCTTTCTTTCTTTCTTTCTTTCTTTCTTTCTTTCTTTCTTTCTTTTCTTTCTTTTCTTTCTTTTCTTTCTTTCTCTCTCTCTCTCTTTCTCTCTTTCTCTCTTTCTTTCTCTCTCTCTCTTTCTTTCTCTCTCTCTCTTTCTTTCTCTCTTTCTCTTTCTTTCTTTTCTTTCTTTCTTTTTTTGAGATGGAGTCTCGCTCTGTCACCCAGGCTGGAGTGCAATGGCACGATCTCGGCTCACTGCAACCTCCGCCTCCCAGGTTCAAGTGATTCTCCTGCCTTAGCCCCCCCAAGTAACTGGGATTACAGGTGTCCGGCACCATGCCTGGCTAATTTTTGTATTAGATTTTAGTAGAGATGTGGTTTCACCATATTGGCCAGTCTGGTCTCGAACTCCTGACCTCAGGTGATCCGCCCACCTTGGCCTCCCAAAGTGCTGGGATTACAGGCGTGAGCCACCATGCCCAGCCTAGCTGTTTCTTTCTAATATGCATGCTCATCTCTCCAATTCCCTGCAAAGCCACCTTTTGTTACTCTTGTCCCATCATAAAACGAAGCTCTTAACACGAAAACAGTCAAAGGAGGAGATTGAGGTTTTACTGTGGGGTCATAGGTGTAAATCAATTCTCTGGAATGGGATTTTCAGTATGTGTGAGGCTCGCTGCCCAATAGGTTGACAGTATATACTCATTTGTGAATGGGAAGCTTGTGTTTACCTGATAAGTTTTCAATGAGAATATTAGCTGAGGCCGGGCGCGGTGGCTCAAGCCTGTAATCCCAGCACTTTGGGAGGCCGAGACAGGCGGATCACGAGGTCAGGAGATCGAGACCATCCTGGCTAACACGGTGAAACCCCGTCTCTACTAAAAAATACAAAAAAAACCTAGCCGGGTGAGGTGGCGGGCGCCTGTAGTCCCAGCTACTCGGGAGGCTGAGGCAGGAGAATGGCTTAAACCCGGGAGGCGGAGCTTGCAGTGAGCTGAGATCCGGCCACTGCACTCCAGCCTGGGCGACAGAGCGAGACTCCGTCTCAAAAAAAAAAAAAAAAAAAAAAAAGAGAGAATATTAGCTGAAATATTCCTGATATTTTATGGTAATGGTTGGATGTGCTGGGCTTCTATATTCTGAGGCCAAATTGTACCTGAGAATATGCCAGGATGGGACCATCTTCAAGAAAGGCAATAGTGCAAGAAACCAGCCATTGCTCTTTCTGTGTAGTTTTTAAAGTAAAATATTGTATCTACTTTTCATTTTGGCCCTTTGGATCAGTTTCAGGTTTAGACCTTCTGCTGATATGGGGAGCTAGAATGCTGTAGTATTAATTAATTTTGAAATCACATATTATAAGAAATCATGGATGTCCTTATTAAGCCACAATAAGCTAGCGATGATTTCGTTTTTTAATCTTACCATTGAATGATGTTCATCTGCTTTTCACCTCCCCCAGGGAAAGCTTTAGGCAAATCCACAGTGGTACCTGTACCATATGAGAAGATGCTGCGAGACCAGTCGGCTGTGGTAGTGCAGGGGCTTCCGGAAGGCGTTGCCTTTAAACACCCCGAGAACTATGATCTTGCAACCCTGAAATGGATTTTGGAGAACAAAGCAGGGATTTCATTCATCATTAAGAGGTGAAGTGCTTTCTCCCTTTGTAGCCATCAACAGTTGATTCATATAAATTTGAATATTCAGCTTATGTTAATAGAGTTTTAAAATTCATATTTAACACAGAGGTCATTTAAATGTATGTGCTACAATAATTTTGTGTATTCATATGGAGTTTTGTTTTGTTTTGTTTTAATGCAGACCTTTCTTAGAGCCAAAGAAGCATCTAGGTAAGTAAGAGATTCACTTCCTTGATAGCTGGCTAGCCTCCGTTTTGCTAGATTTTAATACACTTCAATGGTTTCTGTTTTATTTTCTTTGAGAATATGATGTCAGACATTTTTGGATGGGCTGTTTAGATGTTTATATAATCCACGAAAGGTTCTTTGAGCTAAAAAAGCGGATATTTGTTTTTTTGTTTTCTTTTTTTTGAGATGGAGTCTCGCTCTATCGCCCAGGCTGGAGTGCAATGGCGCGATCTCGGCTCACTGCAACCTCCGCCTTCCAGGTTCAAGCAATTCTCTGCCTCAGCCTCCCGAGTAGCTGGGATTATAGGTGCTTGCCACCACACCCGGCTAATTTTTGTATTTTTAGTAGAGACGGGGTTTCACCATCTTGGCCAGGCTGGTTTTGAACTCCTGACCTCATGATCCACCTACCTCAGCCTCCCAAATTTCTGGGATTACAGGCGTGAGCCACTGCGCCCGGCTGTTTCTTTGTTTTCAGCTCCGCTGCTTGTTTTCTGTAGAAGATCATATGTCTGCCCTCACTTAGCAGAATTATGAGTAGGATTTAATTGACCTAATGTCATTGACTAGGCAAGGCATTGTTGGGCACAGCATTGGGTGGGGAGGGGATATGCATCTGTGTATCAGCATTACAACTTTTTAGAGCTGAGAGTCTCACGAAGAGAGAAAAGTCTGTAAAGTGAACATGGCAGGAGCATCACATCCCTACTGCAAGAATGGTTCTGAGAAAGGGCTGTGGATATTATTGGAGGTTGGATACCTTTATAGTTCAGGGAAGAGTTCATGAGGAAGAGAGCATTTCTATGGGCCCTTGAGGAATGATGAGGATTTCAGCTTCCTTTAGGGAAGTCTAGCCATTTCATTTGAAGGGAAAACAGGATAAAGAGTGGTATCCTTTAGAGCCAGGTTTATTTGAGACTTTCGGAAGTAAATAACCAGTATCACTGGAATACTCTTAACCATGTAAGGATGAAAGGAAAAAATTATATATACATAAACATACACATTGTATTTTCTATTAACCTTTGTTTTATTCTCATTGTGGTGAAAAGATTAATTTTTTAGCAGATTTATTGAGGTATAATTGATACACCATAAAATTCACTTGTCTTATTTTATTATTATCTTTTTGAGACGGAGTCTTGCTCTGTCGCCAAGGCTGGAGTGCAGTGGTGTGATCTCAGCTCGCTGCAGCCTCCGCCTCCCAGGTTCAAGTGATTTTCCTGCCTCAGTCTCCAGAGTAGCTGGGATTACAGGTGTGCGCCACCACGCCTGACTGATTTTTTTTGTATTTTTAGTAGAGATTGGGGTTTCACCATGTTAGCCAGGATAATCTCAAACTCCTGACCTCAAATGATCCACATGCCCCAGCCTCCCAAAGTGCTGGGATTACAGGCATGTGCCACTGCGCCCAGCCAAATTCACCTGTCTTAAGTATATAATTCACTAATAGTAGATTTACAGTCTTAAAATGTTTTTAAGGGTTTTTCATCCTTCATCACAGTCTAATTTTGGGATGTTTTCATCATCCCTCTGTTATTTCATGAATGTTGTAGAAATGGAATATGTAGTATGTATCCTATTGAAATGAGCTTTTTACACTGAGCATCATTCACTCGAGGCTCATTGAGCTTGATGGGTGTATCCGTAGTTTCTTTTTATTGCTGAGCACTAATTATTCTATGACAGGAACATATACCGCCTGTTGATCCAATCATCAGTTTATAGATATTTTGGTTGTTTCTACCTTTGGGTATTGGGAATAATGTTACAGTGAACATACTTGAGCAAGTTTTTGTCTGGACATATTCCTTGATATCTCTTGGATTTACATAGGAGTGCAATTACTAGGAATAGGGTAAATTTACGCTGAACTTTTTTTTTTTTTTTTTTTTTTTTAATGAGATGGAGTCTCACTCTGTCACCAGGTTGGAGTGCAGTGGCACGATCTTGGCGGCTCACTGCAACCTCCGCCTCCTGGGTTCAAGAGATTCACCTGCCTCAGCCTCCCAAGTAGCTGGGATTACAGACACGCGCCACCATGCCCGGCTAATTTTTGTATTTTTAGTAGAGATAGGGTTTCACTATGTTGGCCAGGATAGTCTCAATCTCTTGACTTCATGATCAAGGGAGGCCTCCCAGAGTGCTGAGATTACAGGCGTGAGCCATCGCACCCTGCTACACTGAACTTTGAAGAAACTGACAAGCTGTTTTCCAAGGTGGCTATACCGTGTTATACTCTAGCAGCAGGATAGGAGGGTTACCCCCACATTTCTGCCAACTTACTTCTTGATTTTAGCCATTGTAATAGGTATGATGTGGTATCTCATTTTTGTTTGACTTTTTAAAATTTCTCTAGTGATTGTTGATGTTGTGTTATCTTTTACCTTCTTTCACTCTGTTGCCCAGGCTAGAGTGTAGTGGTGCCATCTCAGCTCAGTGCAGCCTCAACCTCCCAGGCTCAAGCAATCCTGCTGCCTCAGCTTCTCAGTAGCTAGGACTACAGGCGTGCACCACCATACCCAGCTCATTTCTGAACCTTTTTTGGTAGAGAAAAGCTTTTACGTGTTGGCCAGGCTGGTCTGGAACTCCTGAGCCCAAGTGATCCACCTGCGTCGGCCTCCCAGAGTGCTGGGATTACAGGCTTGTGTTATCTTTCATTGTGCTTATTGGTCATCCATACATATTTTTTGGATAAATATCTATTTAGGTCCTTTTAGGTCCTTTTCCCATTTAAAAATTGCGTTTATTTGTCTTTTTATTATTGAGTCTTAAGAGTTTTTTATATAGTCTTGATATAAGTCCCTAATTGATGATTTGTTAAATTTTTTTTTTTTTTCTTTTTGCGATTGGTGTCACTCTGTTATCCAGGCTAGAGTACAGGATTTGGGAATATTTTCTCCAATTCTAATAAATCTACATTATTCTTACTGTGTAACTTGTCTTTTTCACCTGCTTGGTAGTATCTTTTGAGGCAGAAACGTTTTAAATTTTGATAAAAACCAGTTTATTCTTTTGTCACTTATGCTTTTTTGTTGTTGTTGTTGTTATTGTTTTTGAGACAGAGTCTCACTGTGTCACCTAGGCTGGAGTGCAGTGGCGTGATCTCAGCTCACTGCAACCTCCATCTCCTGGGTTCAAGCAATTCTCCTGTCTCAGCCTCCTGAGTAGCTGGGACTACAGGTGCCCACCACCATGCCCGGATAGCTTTTGTATTTTTAGTGGAGATGGGGTGTCACCATATTGGTCAGGCTGTTCTCAAACTCCAGACCTCAGGTGATCTGCCCACCTCGGTCTCCCAAAGTGCTGGGATTGCAGGCATGAGCCACTGCGCCCGGCCCTCACTTATGCTTTTGACTTCATGTTTAAGAAACCATTGCATAGCCGGGCGCGGTGGCTCAAGCCTGTAATCCCAGCACTTTGGGAGGCCGAGACGGGCGGATCACAAGGTCAGGAGATCGAGACCATCCTGGCTAACACGGTGAAACCCCGTCTCTACTAAAAAAATACAAAAAACTAGCCGGGCGCAGTGGCGGGCGCCTGTAGTCCCAGCTACTCGGGAGGCTGAGGCAGGAGAATGGCGTGAACCCGGGAGGCGGAGCTTGCAGTGAGCTGAGATCCGGCCACTGCACTCCAGCCTGGGCGGCAGAGCGAGACTCCGTCTCAAAAAAAAAAAAAAAAGAAACCATTGCATAACCCAAAGGCATGAAGATTTGACTTCTATGTTTTCTTCCGCAAGTCTTATAGCTTTGGCTCTTATATTTAGATCTATGGTTCATTTTGACGTCATTTTTGTATATTGCACAAAGTAAGGGTGTAAATTCATCTTTTTGCACGTGGATATCCTTTGATTCCAGGACAATTTGCTGAAAAGACCGTCCTTTCCCTCGGGATATCCTTGTCATCTTTGTTGAAAGTCATTTGACCCTATGTTTATTTCTGGACTTTCTATGTAGGAGATCAAGTTGTGTGAGAATCAAGACAATTTACCACTTCCTTTGCAATCTGAGTGCCTCTTATTTCTTATTCTTGTTGCTCTGGCTAGAATATAAATGTCAAACAGCATTGGTAATAGCAGACATCATCTTGTGATATTAGTAGGAAAGGATTTTGACCATGAGCTATGATGTTAGTGGTAGGATTTTTGTGTAAATCTCTTTTAAGAAGGAGAAATATTTGTCATGTTTATGTTAAATTTTAGACTTAAAAGTTTTTTTATTATTTTTATTTATGTATTTATTTATTTTGAGATGGAGTCTTGCTCTGTCGCCCAGGCTGGAGTTCAGTGGCGCATTCTTGGCTCACTACAACCTCCACCTCCCGGGTTCAAGCAAATCTCCTGCCTCTGCCTTCCGAGTAACTGGGATTACAGGCACCTGCCACTACCCCCAGCTAATTTTTATATTTTTTAGTAGAGATGGGGTTTTACCATGTTGGCCAGGCTGCTTTCGAACTCCTGACCTGAAGCAATTTACCCATCTCAGCCTCCCAAAGTGCTGGGATTACAGGTGTGAGCCACCGCGCCCAACCTAATCTCAGCACTTTGGGAGACCACAGTGGGAGTCTCCCTTGCGTCCAGGAGTTTGAGACCAGCCTGGGCAACATAGCAAGATCTAATTTCTACAAAAAATAGAAAACAATTAGCTGGGAGTGGTAATGCATGCTCCTGTAGTCCCAGCTGTTCAGGAGGCTGAGGTAGGAGGATTGCTTGATCCTCGGGAGTTGGAGGCTGCAGTGAGCTATGATCATGCCACTGCACACCAGCCTGGGCAACAGGGTAAAACCCTGTTTCTAAAAAAAGAAAAAAAAAAAGAAAAAGAAAAATGTGTATCGTCATTTATACGTCAGCAGAGTCATATTCTCCATATTCCATCTTACTAGACAAATGGTATGTGTCTGCATTTCTCTCACTGATGAAAATAGAGCTTTTTCATTCAAGGAGGGTGTGGTTGGGTGAAGGGATGAAAAGCAGTGTTTGTTCTGGTGTGATCCAGAGCTGCAAAGCCTAGTTCTACCCCATTCATTCTATATTTAAAGGCTTTAGAAGTATTATATTTGAAATGTTGCAAAACTAACGCGAATTTTTTTTTGTACGTAGGTGGTCGTGTGATGGTAACAGATGCTGACAGGTCGATACTATCTCCAGGTGGAAGGTAAAACCTAATTTCATTACTGCTGTTTAACTCCCACATCTCAAAAAGTTTTAGTTGTTAGATAATTGAAATATTAGAATATTAAAAAGGCCTTATGTCACACATCTTAAAGTTTAATAGGTAAGGATATCATTTGGAGATCTTGTGAACATGCCCTCTTTGACTTGGTATTTCTGAATAGTAGAGTTCTTGGGAAAAGCCAGCGGCATTGGTCACACTGTGAATTGGCCTTAGAGTGGTATTTGGAAGTTAATATGCTATTCTGTAGTATTGTATTGTACTGTTTTCCCCAAAAGATAGATAGAAATTAAAGTACTAAGTTCAGTTGATAGCTCTTTTTTTTTTTTTTTTTTGAGATGGAGTTTTGTTCTTTTTGCCCAGGCTAGAGTGAAGTGGCGTGATCTCAGCTCACTGCCACCTCCACTTCCCCCTCCCCTGGGTTCAAGTGATTCTCCTGCCTCAGCCTCCCAAATAGCAGGGACTACAGGCATGTGCCACCACACCCGGCTAATTTTTTTCTATTTTTAGTAGAGACGAGGTTTCACCATGTTGGCCAGGCTGGTCTTGAACTCCTAACCTCAGGTGATCCACCCGCTTTCACCTCCCAAAGTGCTGGGATTACAGGCGTGAGCCACCGCGCCTGGCCCTATAACTCTTAATATGCTACTCTGTAGTATTTTATAGTACTTTTTTCCCCAAAAGATAGATAGAAATTGAAGTCCTAAGTTCAGTTGATAACTTTTTTTTTGGAAACAGAGTCTCCCTCTGTCACTCAGACTGGAGTGCAGTGGCATGATCTCAGCTCACTGCAAGCTCCGCCTCCTGGGTTCAAGCAATTCTTCTGCCTCAGCCTCCTGAGTAGCTGGGACTATAGGCAAGCGCCACCATACCCGGCTAATTTTTGTATTTTTAGTAGAGACGGGGTTTCACCATATTGGCCAGGCTGGTCTTGAACTCCTGACCTTGTGATCCACCTGCCTCGGCCTCCCAATGTGTTGGGATTGCAGGCGTAAGCCACTGCGTCCGGCCTAATAACTCTTATTTATGCAAGAAATAAATATGCCAGTTTTAAGCTGAGTCAGGTTGGCACCTGCCTTGGTCAAGGGAGGGATCTTACACTTTGAGACCCAGAGACTTTGAATGTTGTGGGAGTGACTGTCACCAGCACATGGCTTGATCAGGGCTTTCTTCTCCTTGCAGTTGTGGTCCCATCAAAGTGAAAACTGAACCCACAGAAGATTCTGGTACGTACTAGTGCTTTTAGAGTCAATGGTGAAATTAAGGAAGACTTTCCCTTAGTGTAGAAGGTTATAGTTTGACTCAATTATTGCTTTGTTTTGATAAGAAAGAGGCAGTCACTACTAATGTATTCCAACTGTGACACTATTTGTTAATGTTATCACATTAAGACCCAGAAAGGTAATTTGCTCAGTAAGTGGTAGGCAGAGTTCTTTGCCAGTTACACATGTTTGTAGATAAAATGTATTGTCTTCTTTTCCAGTTATACAGACATATAATGTAAGAGGTCGGCTGTTCTGTAGTGCTTTTTACAAAAATCAATAGAATGCCACCTTCGTCTCCTCCTTCCCTCTGCACTCCCATTTTCCACTCTCCAAGGAGACCATTTTCAATTCTCAAATAAAAGTGCTATTTAATTCCTTATTTATTTGTTTATTTATTTTTTGAGACAGGGTCTTGCTTTGTCACCCATGCTGGAGTGCAGTCTTGCAACTTCAGCTCACTGCAACCTCTGCCTGTGGGTTCAAGCAATTCTCCCACCTCAGCCTCCCGAGTAGCTGGGATTACAGGCATGCACCATCACGCCTGGTTAATTTTTATATTTTTAGTACGACGGGGTTTTGCCAGGTTGGCCAGACTGGTCTTGAACTCCTGACCTCAAGTGATCCACCCGCCTCAGCCTCCCAAAGTCCTGGGATTACAGGTGTGAGCCAGTGCGCCCGATCCCCTGTTTATAATTCGGTTCTGTCCTAGAACCATGGCACCCAGATGTTCTCAGCATATTTATTTATTTCCTCATTTCCCCAGTGTTACTCTGTATCCCAGTGCCACTGTCAAGCCTCCCGCTGCTCGGCCCTGTGCCCCTTATTCACACGAGACGCTCCTTAGTGGGCTGTCACCATCCTGCTGGCCCCCTCATCTCCCTCTGTCTGCCCAGGCCCTCGGCAGCTTCCCCAGCCCCTTTCCCGGCCCTTCGTCAGCCTTCTCATTCTGCCATGCTTTCTGGGCAGCCACCTACCCCGCTTGACCCCGTCTAAGGGCATCTCGAATGAGTTTTTGGGGAGGCGGCAAGGGGGTGTTAACATGTGTGCGTGCATGTGAATGAGAGCTTCTATGTGTGTAAGTGTATTTTGGGAGAGCTGCAAGAAAAGTGTTGAATTATCCTTTTTTGGAAAAGGTATTTGAGTCTTTTACACTGTTTGCTGGTTTTACAGAAGGTTTTTCTTTTTTCTTTATTTTCACTCCATAGGAAATCTCACATTTTTGTGTAGTTTTTAGTAGATTGTGCCAAAAAAAAATCATCATTTTGCAAATTTTTCCCCTTAATTCATGTATTCATCTCCTGAATATTTAGTTTGCTTCCAAAAAGAAACATGCTGAATTGGGAAACCCCATGTATTTAATCGAATTCTTTCAACTGTCTTTATGTACGCATCAGCATCATTATAGGTTTCTGTTTTCTCTTTTACACTTTGCATCTTTATATTCTTAATTTATCCTCCAAATAAGATTTTATTTACATTTATAGCCAGGGTGCAGTCAGGAGACAGAAACCATATCAGTTATTGGAACAGAGAAAATTTAACATAAAGATTGTTGGCCGGGTGCGGTGACTCACGCCTGTAATCCCAGCACTTTGGGAGGCTGAGGTGAGTGGATCACCTGAGGTCAGGAGTTCGAGACTGGCCTGGCCAACATGGGGAAACCCAGTCTTTGCTAAAAATGCAAAAAAATTAGCTAGGCATGGTGGTGGGCGCCTGTAATCCCAGCTACTCAAGAGGCTGAGGGAGGAGAATTGCTTGAACCCAGGAGGTGGAGGTTGCATTAAGTCAAGATCGTACCATTGCACTCCAGCCTGGGCAACAAGAGTGAAACTCCGTCTCAAAAAAAAAAAAGATTGTTAACTAGTTATAAAGTTGTTTAACTTTGTAACCTAAAGGAGAATACTAAGGTTTTCTTTTTTTTTTTTTTTTTTTGAGACATAGTCTCGCTTAGTCGCCCAGGCTGGAGTGCAGTGGCGCGATCTCGGCTCACTGCAAGCTCCGCCTCCCGGGTTCACGCCATTCTCCTGCCTCAGCCTCCCGAGTAGCTGGGACTACAGGCGCCCGCCGCCTCGCCCGGCTAACTTTTTGCATTTTTAGTAGAGACGGGGTTTCACCGTGTTAGCCAGGATGGTGTCGATCTCCTGACCTCGTGAGCCACCACGCCCGGCCTAAGGTTTTCTTTAAGGAACAATTCTAGGCAGTGACTGCCACCCCGTCAGCTTTCCATCTGACTTCTGAGGTGGGGTAGTGTTTGGCTGGTGCTGGTGGCTGACAGGCATGGCGAGGCTGCTTCTGGTAGTGTCAGAGACATTGCCAACCAGGCCCAGCTGTTGTGATGGGAGGGCCTGCTTTGGCCAGGCTGATTGAGGATACTGAGGAGTCACCTTTTTGGGATGAGAATGCAGACAAGAAGCCAAAAGGAAGGCCCAGATCCCTTCCCCTCCTCTAGCCTGTCTCTCTGTAGTGTATCCTTGTGGCAGAGACTCACACAGAGGCAGCTGCTGTGCAGAACTCAAGCTTCAGCAGAAACCCAGAGGATGGGTTTGCAACTGAGAGACATCAGTTTTGCGGCTGGCCCAGGCTGTTCTCTTTGGCTACTCAGCATATATACACACCCTTCCCTGCACATTTGACCTTCTGTACAACAACGAGACAACTCTTCCATCTAAAGAGATGTAATTTGACTTCCTACAAAGAAATCCATTTTTACCCTCTCCTCAAAATGGGGAGACACAGTGTTCCAGCAGTCACACCCATCGCTGGG
This sequence comes from Papio anubis, assembly GCF_008728515.1. Classification (NCBI taxonomy): domain Eukaryota; kingdom Metazoa; phylum Chordata; class Mammalia; order Primates; family Cercopithecidae; genus Papio; species Papio anubis. The sequence goes on along the minus strand of NC_044979.1, from coordinate 135,184,967 downwards.
AGACTGACTTAAAAGTCGCGAGCTATATTACCTGCTCTTTAAATGCAGCCCAAACCTAATTGAGTAATCTCTAGTCTAATGGACAAATGGAAAGGAAACCTCCAACCAAACTATTGTGAAATACTACTGCACAGAAGAGAATAGTTAGTATATGTAAACGCATAATCTTTACACAAACATATTTGTAACAGACAAGGAAGAGGGTAGGCATAGTGGCCACAGTCTACGCTTCTGCAGCTTACCAGACTTTTTTTTGGATTTACCTTTTACTTTATTTATTTATATTTTTTGAGACGAAGTCTCACTCTGTCGTCTAGCCTGGAGCGCAGTCGTGCGATCTCGGCTCACCGCAACCTCCGCGGCTCAGGTTCAAGTGATCCTCCCACCTCAGCCTCCCGAGTAGCTGGGATTACAGGCGTGTGCCATCCAGCCAATTTTTGTATTATTTATTTATTTATTTTAGTAGAGACGGGGTTTAACCGTGTTGGCCAGACTGGTCTTGAACTCCTGACCTCAGGTAATCCATCCGCCTCAGCCTCCCAAAGTGCTGGGATTACAGGCGTGAGCCACTGCACCCAGCCAGTATGTGTGGGGTTCTGTAGCCGATTGGAGTGACCCAAATTTTTATCCCTGAAGGGTCTGAATCCCCAGTGGATCTGCCTTGTTTGTTAGCTGTAATGCTGTAATTTATTGCCTTCCTGCCTGCCTGCCTGCCTGCCTGCCTTCCTTCCTCCCTCCCTCCCTCCCTCCCTCCCTCGTCTTGCTGTACCACCCAGGCTGGAGTGTAGTGGCACCATCTCTGCTCACTGCAACCTCCGCTTCTTGGGTTCAGGCGATTTTTATGCCTCAGCCTCTCGAGTAGCTGGGACTACAGTTGCGTGCCACCACTCCCGGCTAGTTTTTGTATTTTTAGTAGGGATGAGGTTTCACCATGTTGTCCAGGCTGGTCTGGAACTCCTGACCTCAGGTGATTCGCCCACCTGGACCTCCCAAAGTGCTGTGATTACAGGCATGAGCCACCGTGCCCGGTTGTTAGCTGTAATTTTCTATTCGCTTTTACTGATGGACATGAAAGTGCTAAGTTAGCCCAGAGAATCGCAGAGGTCTCAGATGCAGTGTTCTCTGCCACCACTGTGTAGCAGCAAAACACTTTCCCCTTGGTGATCGAAGGCAGTGGAGTAACTCCTTTGTTTGCTTGTTGCTTCAGGGATGCATACCCTTTGTGTATCAATGTAACTCTCTAGAGTTGAAAATATTCTTTACAAAGTTGCCCAAGTCAGAGCTCACGATTTCGTTCGTGTTAGGGTTGGTATGACTGTGGTTGAATATTTCAGCCTGAAACGTGTATGTGCACCTATGCATTGTTCATTTCTTTTTCTTTCCTTTTTGTTTTTTTGAGACAGAGTCTGCGTGTCCTGAGCCTCGGCCCGGCCAAAGTCAGCTTTTTTTTTTTTTTTTTTTTTTTGAGGCCGGGTCTCACCTTCGCCCAGGCTGGAGTGCAGTGGCGGGATCTCTCAGCTCGCAAGCTCCGCCTCCCGAGTTCACGCCATTCTCCTGCCTCAGCCTCGAGTAGCTTCTGGGACTACAGAAGCGCCCGCCACCACGCCCTGGCTAGTTTTTTGTATTTCTTAGCAGAGACAGAGGGTTTCACCGTGTTAGCCAGGATGGTCTCGATCTCCTGACCTCGTGATCCACCCGTCTTGGCCTCCCAAAGTGCTGGGATTACAGGCTTGAGCCACCGCGCCCAGCCAAGTCAGCTTTTTAATAACATCGATTGCTTTTGCCTGTTTTGACCTTCCTACGAGTGGAATTTACACAACACATACTCTTTTGTATCTGGCCACAAAGGTCTGCTTCGAATCATCTGTCCTAATTGTGGACAAAGCCTTGTGCAGAAAGGTGTGCTTTGTACCCTGGCACAAATCCTTGTAATAAAAGGGATTTATTAGGTGAAAAAAAAATCAATGTATCTCGTTATTGAAATTGTTAACCATGATGCTGTCTCTCCTTTGGAATACTGAGTTATTAAAGCTGATGTTTATAAGTGTATTTCAATTGTTTATAAAAGTATTTTTAACATTAAGTGAAAAGGGAGTGTGGCAAAATTTTCTTTGATTCTAAAGATAAGAATTTGCTGGAGAAAAGAGCAGCAAATAATTGCAGAATATTAATGAATGGTTAAAATTTTGCACTGACTGGGATTATAGGTGATTTTTACCTTCTGCTACCTACTTTTGTCTTTTCAAAGACCTAAAGTCTTTATTTAAAGTAAATACGCATTGCTGTATTTATAGGGAGGGCAGCAAGGATATCCCTACACAATCTAGCTGAAAGTTCTGACATGCAATCATATCATTGCATTTGCTCTTCTAGGCATTTCCCTGGAAATGGCAGCTGTGACGGTAAAGGAAGAATCAGAAGATCCTGATTATTATCAATATAACATTCAAGGTAACTCGAATTAATGCAGTTTTTCATTCTAAAAATTATTCGTGGTTAAAATTAAAATTTGCTCATCAATTGCTTTAATTTCTTAAATAGAATTTTATTGATCAGTTCTTGATTAACATATATATTTATAATTCAGTCACTGGGATAAAACATTTTAAAAATGGGGCTATAAGATCGACTCAGACAATCCATAGGGGATATGTAAAATAGCCATTCATGTTCTTAAAAGGATGAGCAAAAGTTGTGGCACAATTTAGAATTCAATCCCAGGTTGTAGTGTTGCAAAATAAACCTATTAGGCAAATGCAGATATATTCAGCTTAATTTTTTCTCACTGCGTAATTATAGTATATTAAACACTTAAAAAAACCTGGTTAGCTTTGCCATGTACATACCTAATACATCATCTTCACTGCATCCAAGATAATGAAATATCTATAACCCCAAAAGTTTCCTGTGTCCCCTTGTCATTCATTGCCCTGCCCAGTATTCAGGCAACACGGATCTGTTTTCTGTTTTAGGTTAGTTTGCATTTTCTATAAAGTCTTATAATGAAATAATAAAATGTGGACTATTTTCATGGGGCGGGGAGCAGTGTGGCTTCTTTGATTTCACATGATTGTTTTGAAATTCAAATTCATCCACAGCATTGCATGTATCGGTAGTAGATTCCATTTGATTGTTAATTTGTGTTCTTTTGTATGCCTGGGTCAAAATTTGTTCATCTCTTTGCCTGTTGATAGCCATTTGGGTTCTTCCAGTTTGGGGCCATTACAAATAGAGGTACTGTGAACATTTGTGTACAAGCTTTTGTGTGGACATAGGCCTTCATTTCTCTTTTTTTTTGTTTGTTTTTTGTTTTTTGAGACAGAGTCGCACTCTGTTGCCCAGGCTAGAGTGCAGTGGCGCGATCTTGGCTCACTGCAACCTCTGCCTCCCGGGTTGAGGTGATTCTGTTGCCTCAGCCTCCCAAATAGTTGGGATTAAGATATGTGCTGACACACCTGGCTAATTTTTGTGTTTTTTAGTAGAGATGGGGTTTCACCATCTTGGCCAGGCTGGTCTTGAGCTCCTGACCTCAGGTGATCCACCCGCCTGGGCCTCCAAAAGTACTGGGATTACAGGCGCTAACATGCTTTATTAAAATGAAATATTTAGAACCTAAAAGTATAGTATCAATCTGCCCAGGTTTAGGGAACCATAGTATTCGTCTCTTCTCTCCTCTCTCCAAGAAGTAACGTGTAACTATTTCATTGAAGCCCTTCTTGGGGCTTTCCCAAATTCCCACTTCTCTCTCTATTCTTCTTAAGTTGACCATGATCTTGAAAACTGAGAATTGTCCTTCCTGATGGTGATGTTGTGGTTTACTACGTAAATATTCTTGCAGGACTGTGTGTGTGTGTGTGTGTGTGTGTGTGTGTGTGTGTGTGGCATGTCCATGCTTGTTGTTTTATATATGCCACTTCCTGAGTTAAGCTTACACAGTGGTACACTGTATATGTTGTTGAGTATAGTCTGTCACTCAATTTAAGTTTTCAAGATTTATCTTTTTTTTCTTGGGGGTGGGGGATGGATTTTTGCTCTGTCGCCCAGGCTGGAGTGCAGTGGCGCAATCTTAGCTCACTGCAACCTCTGCTTGCCAGGTTCAAGCAATTCTCTGCCTCAGCTGGGATTTATCTATTTTGTCACAACTAGATTTAATCATGTCATCATGGTAGTTACACTGTGTGATTATAATACAGTTCATTTCTTCGTTCTTTTACATAAGGACATTGATGTTTTCTTCTAAAACCTTTTGTATTCCAAAATAGGCTTGGATATATTTCTCTGTGCACCTCAGTGCTCCTGTAAAATAGTGGCATTCAAATGTGAGTGTTGGGAATGTGTTGGTTTTCTCAATGAGTGGTAGGTACCTCAAGCATTTGAGAGGTGGAGTATGTTTTAGGGTGAATAAAATCAAGTACCATTTTTAGGGTGAATAAAATTCAAATACGTGACATTAAAATAATTTGGAAGTATAGTGATACATGAAGGTAGGCTGTGTAAATATCAACTAAAAAATATATAGTTTAGCAATATTGGAGGCCAAAAACAGTAGTAGCAGTGGTAGAATAAGACTATGTAATATTTAAAGGAATCAGTCACTAAGTTGATACAACAACCATTAGTTTGTATGTGCCTAACAATGTATCCTCAAAGTAAAAGTAAAAATGATTTACAAGTTATAAGTCTCTATAGATATGTACAGTCATGTGGGAGATTTTAACCAATGATATATGTCTAACTGATGAATACTTTTATAACATTTATATGTTACATAGAATATTTTAACTATAGTTAATATATTTAAGCTAACTAAAGAAAACTATGTACCCAGGAAATAAGTTTATTTACAAAGCATGAATCATTTATAAAAATTGACTGTATACTTGTTCACAGGTAGTCTTAATAAATTCTCTGAACATACTGAAATTAAATTATTAATAGAAAACATAATACAGTGGGAATCCTAGGAAACATGCTCATAATTGACTTAATGAGGGCCTCATTAAAAATATTTAGACCAGAATATCGAGAATGCCACATAAACTTGTGAAGAGCAGCTAAAGCAGTACTTAGAGGTCAATTAGTAGCCTTCACTAACATTGCATTTTTAAATCCTGTAAATAGCACATCTTCCTTTTCACGAGTTCTGTATGTTTTACTCAGAGTCAGAAGACTAGGAAGCAGTGGATCTAGCATTTGAATTTAGGAGTCTACATTCAAAGACTTTCTCTCCTTTGAGATTCTAAATAGAAACGATTTCTTTATTTCTCATGCAATTGATTTTTTTCTCTGATGTGTCCTTTGCCTGTAATGTGTAGTGTGGTGCATCTTTGTGAAATTTCTTAGGCTTTAATGAATGAAGCGTTTCAAACGACTTAGGATGTTTTCTCAGTTCTCTTCAGAGATAGTTAACTGATTTGTGGTCTTATTAATGCCAAAATGTGTTTTATGTTAAATAGCCATTGAAAACACAATGTTTTGTTTTCTACTTTAAAACTATTACTACTTTAATCATTAAAAAGTTTGATGATAACATGTAAATGTGTTGTCAAAATATAGCAGTTTGTGAAGTTAAATTTAACTCAGAGTACGTTCTGTGTTTTGGAAAGAACCTTATTAGAAAAAAATGCCCGTGGTGCTGGAAGAAAGGGAGAATGAATTAATAGCTGTTAGTTTGTCACATTTCTATTTGAGTAGAGATGCAAGGAGATGGTTTACGTTATTTTAGAGATTCTAAGGAAGGTATATAACATTTGGTTCTGCATTTTTCTTCAGTATGACAAAAGCGTAAGCAAATTTTTGCCAAAGAAGAAACATATACACCTGTGAGATAAACCTGCATTTGTAATCTGTATGAAGTAAAAGTTACAGTTTACTGTTATAAACATTGTACTGTTTTAAAAAACCCATATCTTCCATTTTAGACATACCATTCCCATTCAATCCATATGTCCAGTCATCTTCAAAATTTCTTTTGACTGTTTACATATGAATTTACCTGATTACATTTTTCCATTCACCAAGATCATGAATTGACATTGCTCATTTTGTCAGTCTTTTTAAAAATTTTTTTTTCTTTTTTATTTATAAAAAGGCCATTCCATGTATCTCACCCAAATTTGTTGACTAAAGTCATCCCACATTTTTTGGGGGGGGGCGGGGGATTACTTTTGAAGTATTATCTTTGTATCCCAAAGCAGGCCCTTCTGAAACCGATGATGTTGATGAAAAACAGCCCTTATCGAAGCCTTTGCAAGGTATAATCTTTTCACTCCCATTTTCCCACATACTGCTCATATTTAATGTTTCCTTATATTGCACAGACTGTGTTTTAATATTTATAAGTATCGTGTTACTTTTCTAAATGGAAAAGGAAAAAAAAATGTATTGGCCTTTTTTTTTTAACATATAAATGAACTTCACAAGCAACAATTTTTCAAAATCAATTTTCCCTTTTGTGAATCTAGTAATGAATCTCGAAATGGGTACATGACACACTTTCCTATTGAAGGTAAAGTACACATTTATACCTTATCTCAGAACAGTCAGAAGCCAGGTTACTGTTGTATTGGTTAGCGATGCGAATATTGATAAGGTCATGTTGATACTTAGTATTTAGAAGAATTCTGAAATAGCACTTGTTAATCTGTAAGTTTCAAGTTGATTGCTTTTTTGGCAATTTTTTTAGTGTTCCCAAACTTGATACTCATAGGCTGTTAGTAATGGCGTTTACTTCTATCTATTCTGGCTTTGAGTGCATAAGATGTATTAGGTTTAGGCTTAGCATATAATGTAAATGTAATTGTTTATTTCGGATTTTAAAAGACATAGAGAATTATTGCTTACAAGAACAATCATCTTAACTGTTATTCTTTGCTGAAATTTTCCTTTTTACCTACTGACCTCGTCGTTTCGCTCTCATTCCTTTGACCTCACATCTCTTTTTTCTTTGACTTTTACAGTCAAAGAACTTAATGCTCCATAAATTCAAATATTAAGATTAAAAAAAGAGGCCGGGCGCGGTGGCTCAAGCCTGTAATCCCAGCACTTTCGGAGGCCGAGACGGGCGGATCACGAGGTCAGGAGATCAAGAACATCCTGGCTAACACGGTGAAACCCCGTCTCTACTGAAAAAATACAAAAAAAAAACTAGCCGGGCGAGGTGGCGGGCTCCTGTAGTCCCAGCTACTCGGGAGGCTGAGGCAGGAGAATGGCGTAAACCCGGGAGGCGGAGCTTGCAGTGAGCTGAGATCCGGCCACTGCACTGCAGCCTGGGCGACAGAGCGAGACTCTGTCTCAAAAAAAAAAAGATTAAAGAAAGAGAAAGGAAGTGTGTAGAGAAAGCATATTTTAAAAATGAATTAAAGATTGACTCGTAGGTATAGGTTTTTAGATTTACTTACAGTTTTGAGTTCTGGTGAGTTTTCACAATGTAAAGGAAATGGAAAAGAATCCCCAGATAATTGTGACATGCTAAAGCTAGATACTGAGAACCAAAAAGATGTGACCTCAGTATGGTACTTTGAATTTAAGGATATTAGCCACCAAATGACAGTTTTTCAGACTGTAAGCATTGCTCTTTAAAAATCAAGATAAAATACGTTTATAACTTAGATCTTACTTTTAGTATAGCTTCTGAACTTAGTTCTCAATAGATAAGACAAAATAGATGAGCATCTGCTTCCTTTCCCCTCAAGCGATGTATTCTTACTGATAGGTAATATGTTTGTATTGGTACTTAAAGGCAATGTTTTTCCATCTTTTCCATGTTAGTAGCTCAGATCTTTAAGGACAGAGGATACCAATTAGGGGGCAGCTTGCGTTCTTAATCCTAAGTGGCTCTCTGATGTCTTAGATTCTTTCTTTCCTTTTCGTGAGTAAAACTTCTGCTCTAGTAGGATGAGCCTGTTTACCTTGTGACTGCCTAACTGATCATGCTTTATGTTCCAGTTTTTAGAAGCAGGCAGATTATATTACCTGACTTAAAATGCTTTTGAGACTAAAGGTAGTATCTTAAATTTTAACTTACGAGTTTCCTTTAAGTACAACTTTGATGAAATGACGGGGATTGAGTTTCCATGGCTTTCGCCCTAGTGAAAATGGAAAGCATGAAACGTTTTCCACAGCAAACCCTGAGCTTCCTTACAAGAGTTAATTAAGTGTCTGAGCACAGCAAGCATTTACTCTGATCCGTGTGTGTATGTGTGTCACTGACAGATGAGCGTGGTACTTGAAGCATAATTCTACTTCCTCAGATTCCAATATCTAGTAGTTTTATCATGTAGTTATAGTAACTAATATTAAATCCCCAAACCTACTTAGGTCTGCTCTGTATTTGCGTTTTAAAACAGTTCTTTTAGCTTCCAAATAGAAGCGTTGTATTCTTTTCTGAATTAGAAAACATTGTTTGACTTAATGGCTAAAGAGTAAGACAATCATTTTGCATATGTTTATTACGTCTTACATTGTTTGCATTGTTACCTAGATTCTCTTTCATCTTTCAGTGTCAGTTTTTATTGGTTTATTATATGTTGTTTATTTTCTTTTTAGGAAGCCATCATTCTTCAGAGGGCAATGAAGGCACAGAAATGGAAGTCCCAGCAGAAGGTTAGGAGAAAAAGAGATTGCATATTTTACACTATTTGTTGTATGTTTATTCTATTTTATAGATTCTATTATCCTTAAAACACCTCATTTGGAAATAAAAGGTGATTCCTTTGGTATGCCTTCCTAGCCAACAGGTTATTTTTTTTTTTTTAAGTTCTAAGATGTAATATGCTTCTTTGACCATACTGATTAATAAAGCCTATGGGATTGAAAACTAAGTGGTAAGTAAAGCTCTTACATGATGCAAAATGCTACTTTTTTTTTTGTCCTGGTTTTCTTGTGCCATATTAAAGATCTTTTAAGGAAGAATAGCTTCAGTGTTTCAGAATTAAAATGACTAGCTCCATTTGTATTTTATTTTCAAATGTGCTTTTTAATACTTCTAGTCTTTCAGTAGGGTAAGAATATAGTCTACATAAAATTTATAAAGGAGAGAGTTTCTCCCTTTATTTTATACCCACAACTACTCCATAAATGACTCTGTCAGTTTACCAGCTCTACAGCTTTGGTTTTAGGATGGAACACCTGACTGAGGTACAGTTCTTTTTCTTTAGAATCCTGAGTTAAACTTATCATGCAGGGTGACTTCTTACTTCCAAGGGGTTTAAACGGTTCCACACAAATTTTTGTAGATTTCCCCCAAGGAAAATGACTGGTAAGGTAACCGAATCTTGTTTTAGGATTATTTCTCTCATAAATCGGTCACATTATACCTTATTTTTCTAGGATGAAGAGAGGGGTCTACTGTGTAACTGCTTATATTCCATTGTATTTACATTTGTATTTTAATTAAAATAAATCATTTGTTTGATCTTTTACCTTCTTTGAGGGAAAAGACAATCTTAAAAGTCCCCCAGTAGAGGCTGGTTTCTCCAAATTCAGTTACAGAATTAGGGTTTCTCCCTGGAATACATTTCTCTCAGAAATACTGATATGCTCATTTTAAACTGTTGGTTACATTTCCCTGTCAGCTCTTTTTATAGAAGATTGTGTGGGTGAATGTTGTATGCTTTACCGTGTAGAGGTGGGTATTTTCTCTGTGACAGAGTTTTCAGTTTTGAATAGGCAGGATTTAGAACAACAAGACCTGGGTAATAGATCACAACTTTGCAGTACGAGGGCTCACCGCCTTGCAGCCCCGTCGGCAGGTACTGCATCTTGAAGACTGCGTTTTTAGGACATTTTTACTGTCATCTTCCAGTGTTAACAAAGTGGAATCGAATCTGGGTTCTGGCCTTTATTCCTCTACTAACAAGTAAACATAATCTTTGGCAAATCAATTAATCTCTCAACCTTTGCACAATGAAAGAGAACTAATGAAAATACTCTCTAAGCTTCTAGCACTAACATTCTGATGTACATTTGTCTTGTGTAGGAACAAATATGAATGAACTTTTTAATTTTTGAAATACGTTGCATACAAAGCCAGAGGATGTAGTCCTGTGTGCACTTGTGACACTCAGTCTCTTGATAGGAAAGTCTCCATTGCAAAGCCTGGGTTGTGGTTTTATTGAACAGTAGAAACCACTCCTCACATTTCTGAAAGGAGAGAAGTTCTAACTCAAGTAGAAAGCATTTGTTTCTATCCGAGCATCTTCTAGCTGTGGCAGGAAATTCATTGTGACTTTGTCAGATCCTCATTCCTCCAAGACTATGGGATTTTTTTGAGTCAATTTCTGCAGGTAACATGTTATTATCTAAATTTTTCCAGAGTTTTTCTAATTTTTGTTTTCTTTTATCCCTATTTATAATGAAAAGGGTCAAATTTTAATTTCATTAATATGAAATGAATTAAAATGCCAGTGAATTTTTATAGTAGGCTGCTTCTGGAGTTATCAAATCAGTAAAATGTTGGAACATATGGAAAAATGCTTAATAATGAATGTCATTTTAGAATTTTATTTTTTTCAAGATTCTACTCAACATGTCCCTTCAGAAACAAGTGAGGACCCTGAAGTTGAGGTGACTATTGAAGGTTAGTTATCTAAAAGCCTTGATTCCAAAGTTTACTTCTGGTCATAAAAATATCTGTCACATTCACATTGCTAAATATGCATTTCATTCATTTTGAAAGGAGACTTGGGGGACGAATACATGTGTTTGTGTGACCAAAGCAGCCCACTCCCCAGCAGTGCACCCCAGTGCTTTGGGAGTTTTAGATGACAGAATGAAGCCGTGAGAATTAGCATTGGCCCACAGGTGGCCCAAGCTATCCTTGCTATCAGTGGGAATTGAAAAGAGAAAAAGAAAATTATGACCAGACTTGATACACACAGAAACAGATTCTATAATCTATGGGGTTGTGATAGAAGAAGACTTATTTGGAGCTGGAATCCCTAATTTCTAATTAAGTAAAGTGGAGGAGAAAGTGTTGATAGTTTAGTGAGTAATTTTTAAAGCAAGTTCCCCCCGCCCCCGACCTGCAAATACTACTTAGAGGCTGACATACAATTTATCTTTCAGAACTGTTATTCTACAATACTCTTCTATAGCTAAGATTGCTTCAAACCTAGTTTTTTTTTTTTTCTCCAAAGATAAGCATGAACCTGATCAGCTGAGACAGTTTATCCTGAATTATTTGCAAATTCAGCTAATAGAATTATTAACTATCACTTCATATTAATAATTATTAAATGAGCATTGCGTTTTTCCTTTTAAATTAATGTCTCACGGCTGGGCACGGTGGCTTGCACCTGTAAACCCAGCACTTTGGGAGGCCAAGGTAGGCAGATCACTTGAGGTTAGGAGTTCAAGACCGGCCTGACCAACATGGTGAAACTCCATCTCTACTAAAAATACAGAATTAACTGAGTGTGGTGGTGTGTGCCTGTAATCCCAGCTACTTGGGAGGCAGAGGCAGGAGAATCACTTGAACCCTGGAGGCAGAGGTTGTAGTGTGCTGAGATCACACCATTGCACTACAGCCTGGGCGACAGAGTGAAACTCCATCTTAAAAAATAATAATAATAAAATTAATGTCTCACAGTACTTTGGTAAGTTTCTTCCCCTCAAAGTACTTGTTTCTTGTGGTAAAATGTGAAAATGGTACAGTAAATTGCACAGTGGAACGTCTTCTTCACCCTCACTCTGCTCCCAAGTCCCAATACCGAGGGATGTATGTCAGCTTATTGTGTCTACTTCAAGAAATAATTGCAGTATATATCTTGATTTTTGCAAAAATACACTGATGTTTTCAGCACACATTACAAAGCAAATTTTAAAATATCACATATTCCATAGGCCTCACCCTCCCGTAACTGTACATCTTGGTACTTTATTAGTTTTTTTCCAGCTGCTGCGTAACCTTTCTTGGTTTGCTGTCTGTCTCTCTTTCTCTCTTAACAACCTGTCGCCTACTGATGTCACTTGGTTATTTCTAGTGTTTGACTACTCCAAACTACTCAACGTGTCTGTCTTCATTGCTTCTAAAATATAAGTCCATTAGTAGCTTCCACCTAATATAAGAAATCTTTTCATATTTCATGTGTTAATATACAGATTTCTTTTTTCATTAATATAATTTTTCTAATCTAAAACATTTTGAATTGTTTACAGTCTAGCAATAAATAGTTGAAATTTAATTCCTTTTTAGTTAGAAACCTTATTAACAGGAAAAAAATTTAAGAACATATAAATATTATAAATACTCAGCTATGCCCTTTCTATGGAGATGTTAATATAGGAGGTTATTAAAATTATAAAAATAAAGCTTTTAGGTGGGACTAATAACCATTTTGATTTGTCAAATCTTAAAGCAGATAGAGGCTGTATTAAAATGGTTTAGAATGTAAATACTTGCTTTTATAGCAAGTATTTTAAGAAAATCCAGAAATAAATGGCTCATGAACCTGAAGTGTACATCAGTCTTTTTGAACTTTAACTGTTTTGGATGGAGTAATAAATCTCATTTATTTAATTTAATTTAATTAATTTATTTATTTTTGAGACGGAGTTTCACTCTTGTTGCCTAGGCTGGAGTGCATTGGCGTGATCTTGGTTCACCACAACCTCCGCCTCGCAGGTTCAAGCAATTCTCTTGCCTCAGCCTGCCTAGTAGCTGGGATTACAGGCATGCGCCACCACGCCCGGCTAATGTTGTATTTTTAGTAGAGACGGGATTTCTCCATGTTGGTCAGGCTGGTCTCGAACTCCCGACCTCAGGTGATCCTCCCCCCCCCACCTCGGCCTCCCAAAGTACTGGGATTACAGGCATGAGCCACTGCACCAGGCCATTCATTTCTTTTAAACTCAGACGTTGTGCTGTACGCCTGACTTAACGTTCACATTTGTGATTAAGTAGCAGAATTTTGCTATGTAGACTTCTTTCTTTTCAGAAGACCAGTGAAATACCAGGTCTGAGTAAAGTAATTCTTTTCAAAGGTAGCATTTTCCATGTCATATGTGCTTACACACATACACATTTTATATATGTACATATAAAAGATGTATATTATATAGAAATTATATCAACCATTGTATTCCTAATTTTTTTAGGAAGATAAAAAATTGTCTTGATACAAGGTCAAGTGAGAACTTACATGCACACCTCTGGTTAATAATGTGTATCGTATATTCTTTCTGAAAAGGTTACTTCCAGATGGTGGGAGCTATTTAGATAGCCATAGTTGGGAAATAAAATTTTGGTATATCTTCATAACAGAAAAATTTATAGCCATTGAAATGCTGATAATGTTTTCCAATAATCTACAAAAAGATCTCTAATATAAGATGTTCAGTGGGAAAAAAAAAATCCTGCCTTAAGAACAAGGCAACTTGAAAAGCAAAAGTGTATCTAGAGAATAATCTTAGTTTTGTTTTGGAAAATCTCGTGCTTGATAGGAAGATGGACAGAAATAAACTGAGATATTCCTGCTTGCCTGGAGACGACTTAATTTTAGATATAAATCTTTTCATATTTCCCAAATCATTGATAGAAAAGAAAAAAAAAAAAAAACAGAACTTTGTCATCAAATAAGTCTGTCCAGGCCCGGCACGGTGGCTCACGCCTGTAATCCCAGCACTCTGGGAGGCCGAGATGGGTGGATCACGAGGTCAGGAGATAGAAACCATCCTGGCTAACACAGTGAAACCCCGTCTCTACTAAAAAATACAAAAAATTAGCTGGGCGAGGTGGCGGGCGCCTGTAGTCCCAGCTACTCGGGAGGCTGAGGCAGGAGAATGGTGTGAACCCGGGAGGCGGAGCTTGCAGTGAGCCGAGATCGCGCCACTGCACTCCAGCCTGGGAGACAGCGAGACTCCGTCTCAAAAAACAAAAAAAAAAGTCTGTCCGATTTTTCACAGTGTTTTTAACCTGGATATCTTCCTTTGCAATTATGTGGAGTTCTGGAGTGGCTAATTTGACACTGACGTGGCCGTGTTCGTGGATACAGGGTCATTACTTAACCCCCTGCTGGTGCGCTCTGAGCTGTGCGCTTCCATTTGTGGCGTTTTATTTGTACTTGGAGTCGGTGGTAAACATTGAAAACATACGTGACTTAGGTTTGGGAAATCAGCCTTGGACTAATAGAACCGCATGCCTCAGTTTTCGTAAACACCGTGACTGCATTTCTGGGTTAAGGTGAATTGCTGTCAGGTATGTTATCTCTGATGTGTGCAGAGAAAACCTTATCAGACTTGTTTAGGTCTGGCTGTCAAGGGAGCGCTATGAACAGTGTAAAAGAGGTTTCTTTCTTAGGGCCTAGCTTCCCAAACCTGAGTCACTTACCTGTTACCTGTGTGCCTTCTGCTGTGGCCTCTCTGTTCATTACTTAACCTGATTTTTTTCCCTTAAATTGATTTTAAGTAAATTCATTTTGTGATGAATTTTACATCTTCCTAATAAGTCAAACTCTTTGACTTTTTAAATTTCTCATATTTTGAAAGGTATATGTAAATAATTTTAAATATAATTGACTCACGTGACCACACATGGCACACTTACCGCAGCTGGTACTGTAGGTTTTTTAGGATCTCTGTAACTGAGGAGGTTAGCGTTGGAAAACTTTGTGTTTTTTTATTTTTATAGCTGTGAATCAGACACTTAATGAATACATAATTATATATGTGAAAATAGGAGTCTCAGAGGAATTATGTACTAAGATTTGAATAACACTTTTTTAGAGTTTCAATATTTCAGTAGGGTTTATGATGGGCAGTTGGATTACCTACCATCTCTTTTTTGTGGAATTTATGTTTAAGATAGTGGCAGATACTTGGCTGCTGCATTTAATTAAGGACTATGCTATTCATATATTCATTTAATCCCTCCACAAATACTGAGCACATTGTATGTGCCAGGTGCTAAGAATTTTTTGTTGTTGTTTTTTTTGAGACGGAGTTTCGCTGTGTCGCCCAGGCTGGAGTGCAGTGGCTCAGTCTTGGCTCACTGCATCCTCTACCTCCCAGGTTTAAGCAATTCTCTGCCTCAGCCTCCCGAGTAGCTGGGATTACAGGCGTGAGCCACCACGCCCGGCCTCTTTTTTTTTTTTTTTTTTTAAAGACGGAGTCTTGCTCTTTTGCCCAGATTGGAGTACAGTGACATGATCTCAGCTCACTGCAGCCTCCGTCTCCTGGGTTCAAGGGATTCCCCTGTCTCAGCCTGCCGAGTAGCTGGAACTACAGGCGCATTCCACCATGCCCGGCTAATATTTGTATTTTTAGTATAGACAGGGGTTTCACCATGTTGGCCAGGCTGGTCTTGAACTCCTTACCTCAGGTGATCTGCCCTCCTTGGCCTCCCAAAGTGCTAGGATTACAGGCGTGAGCCACCATGCCCGGACACGGTGCTATGAATTTAGTAGTGAATAATTTAGTAGCAAATCCCCAGGAGTGTTTTGAAAATACGAGTGACACTTTCTGTCCTTCACTTCTAGGAACCGTAGCGACTATGTTGAGAAAAGGGGAGAAAAAAAGAAAATACCTACAGCAGTCAATAGTGTTGACAGAAAACTAGCTTGGGGACCTCTTGGAATTACCTAGGGCACAGAGAAGGGTGCTTTAGAGCAGGTTGGTGGCAGGGGAGCTAAGAAGTGGTTGATTCTGGGGAGATTTTTAAGACAAAGCCATCAGGCTTTGCTGTTTATTGTTTAATTCTTGTGTTTTCTTAAATGTCCCTGCAGCACTTTTAAAATTGACATAATTGCCTAGTTTAGCACTTGAACACTTTGTTTAAAAATTTTTATTGCTGCCAAATAGTCATTTAATGAATACCCAATTGTTTATGTAAAGAGTTTTAGAGGAGCTGTAAGTTGTATCCATGGGTGAAAGAATGAATCCATTTATTTGAAACGTGTAGGGTAATCAATGGCTCCGGGGGTTTTGAAATAGATACAGTACTTGGTTTTGATTGGTTTTTTTTTTAACTTTGAATAGATGTCAGATTTTATGATAACACATTACCAGTCTGATTATGTTGAAGATAAGAGTATCAGAAGACATTGTAACATAGTCTATTTAATTGAGTCACTGGCCAGAATGCAGTGAGAAACAGCGTTAGCTCTGAAGCCTGTATTATCTGTAGGCATATTCGTTAATATGTTGCAAAAAGGAAGTTGGTGTTTTCTAAATGCAAATTTTGAGTTAGGGATGGTGTTGCCAACTTGAAGGTATTGGCGGAGCGCTTTTGTTACTGTGGGTAGCATAACTATTGTAAATTCATGAATAGCACCTTTTGCATATTAAAATATCTTAAAATGGGCCAGGTGTGGTGGTGTAATCCCAGCACTTTGGGAGACTGAAGTGGGTGGATAATCTGAGGTCAGGAATTCGAGACCAGCCTGGCCAACATGGTGAAACCCCATCTCTACTAAAAATATAACAATTAGCCAGGCATGGTGGCGGGCGCCTGTAATCCCAGCTACTCCAGAGGCTGAGGCAGGAGAATTGCTTGAACGTGGGAGGTGGAGGTTGCAGTGAGCCAAGATTGTGCCACTGCACTCCCAGCCTGGGTGACAGAGTGAGACTCCATCTCAAAAAATAAAATGAACTATCTTAAAATGAATCTTAAAATCTTTACATTTTGATTATGGAAACACTTAAGAGTTGGGGCTTGAATTTGAAGCATGCTGAAACGTGTGTCTTGTTACACAAAAATGGTTGTTTATACTTTGGAAACAGCAGAATAATTGGAAGAGTAATGCCCAGTATGTGAGGGCAGGCCCTAGAGCTTTAGGTGATGTTTTATGCTTCAGAGTAAAAAGTAATTTTGATCCTTTGTGGAAAGATTTTAGGTCGAGAAACACATTTTTTCTTACTTTCTCAAAACCAATTAATTGCAACAAAGAGTTCATTGCAGAAAAAATTGAAGATGTGGTGAAGTTTATAGCTGTTCTGATGCCTGAATGCCATGTTCCATATGACTTAAAACACCCAAAATTAGTTAAAAAGTTTATGAAACAGGGTTTTAAAAATGGAATATATGGTGTGATGTTTTATCAATAACTACGTTCAGCTGGATGCTGTGGCTCACACCTATAATCCTAGCACTTTGGGAGGCCAAGGCAGGAGGATTGCTTGAGGCCAGGAGTTCAAGACCAGCCTGGGCAACATAGGGAGACCCCCATCTCTATTTAAAAAAAAAATTGGCTGGGCATGATGGTGCAGGCCTGTAGTCCCAGCTATTTGGGAGGCTGAGGTGGGAGGATCACCTGAGCCTGGGAAGTCGAGGCTGTAGTGAGTATTGCCGCTGCACTCCAGCCTGGGTGAAAGAGTGAGACCCGGTCTCAAAAAATAAAGTAACTACATTCATCTCTGGATTTGTTAACATTTAACAGATTGAACTTTATTATTTGTCAGTGAAGAAGAAAATGTGATATCCCTGATCTTTTCAATATTTTACAGTCTTTGTTGTATTAAAAAAGCACTCTAGTAGATTTGCCTTTTTCTCTCTTGTTTTTTTTTGTTTATGATCGATTGGATTACCTTCATAAAATATATTTATGCTATTAAATCTTTTGTGTTCTAAAATGTTTGCGTGGCTGAAAAAGTGAAGTCTATTCAGTAAGGAAAACCCGTCTTCCCCTCCCCCGGGCCTCAGCTGTGAAGTTTGGATTTGGACTGAGATTCATGGGATGGAGCTCTCCAGGTGTCCACTCCATTCCATCTACAGCTGTGTTTCCCTTCGCATGTCATTCTACTCTAGCAGCTTTCAGTTTGTCATTCAATGAATGGTCAGTTTAAATGATGATCTATGAGGATACTTAGGAGACCTTAACCTATAGGGGAAATACTTTCATTTTAGAAGTTACTACTTAGTTTGTAAAAAAAAAATAATAATAATATTAAGCATTTATAATGCTTTGACAGTATTCATAGGTGAAATGAGTGTATTTTGTTTTAACCTTTGGAAGCCAGCATAAAAATACTCTTAAGGTTTCTAAAATATGTATGGGAGTTGGAAAATAGGGTTTTTAAAAAAGTATATTTTCAGAATTGAGGTCCAAACTTACACACTTCTGTTTTCCAGATTGTTTTTACTTAGGTTGGAACCTTAATCTATTTATAGGGTGTCTCGACCATTTTTCATCCTTACAGTAATACAAACCCAGGTGACAGCCAAATCTTCTTTCACAGGTAGTTTGTCATTTTAAAATTGTTTTCTGTCCTAGCCCCATGGCTCATGCCTATAATCTCAGCACTTTGGGAGGCTGAGGCAGAAGGATCACTTGAGGCCAGGAGTTGCAGACCAGCCTGGGCAACATAATGAGATGCTGTCCCTACAAAAAATTAAAAGAAAAATAGCCAGGTGTGGTAGTTCCAGCTGTTTGGGAGGCCGAAGCAGGAGAATCATTTGAGGCCAGGAGCTCGAGGCTACAGTGAGCTACAGTCATGCCACTGCCTTCCAGCCTGGGCGATAGAATGAGACCCTGCTGAAAGATAGATAGATAGATAGATGGATGGATAGATAGATAGATAGATACCCTGCCGATAGATAGATAGATAGATAGATAGATAGATAGATAGATAGATAGATAGACAGAATGAGACCCTGCCAATAGAGAGAGAGAGAGAGAGAGATGAGACCCTGCCGATAGTTTTCTATCAGAAATTTTTTCCTAGATTTGAACGTTTTTCTAAAGTAGCGTTCAACACATCAGCATTTTATAGCGTCATTAATTGGTACTATGATTATGTTTTTCTGAAATAGTATCGTTTACAAAAGCACTTTTGTCTTTCTAAGCACATAAATAGGTCCTAAAATGAATTTGTCTGATGTTGGTGGCCTCGGTACCATTTTCTCCAGTTGATTGGCATGATCAGCCCAGTCAATAATTTCAGGTTACTGTTGGCCTTAGAGGAAGAGCCCAAAGGCAGCACGCAAGGGTGCTGGTGTCCAGTCGCCTTCTAGAAGCATTTTCACCTTCCCTTGATTAATACAGAAGTGTCTACAGAAGTGACCCAGTGCGAGCCCGGGCAATGTTGTATATTAGGCCGAATTTGCATTTCTTACCTTTATGAGATGCACCCTCATAGGCTAGTGGAGTTACACACACAGTCTGGTCTCAGCTGTGCTCTCCAGAGATACAACACGGTCCAATCAAATAACATTCTCTGAGCCCATTTCTTTAGCTGTAAAACAAGAATAACAATTACACCCATCTAAAAAGATAGCTTATTTTACTCACGTGATCTTTTTTTCCTATGATACTGTCTTTAACACAATAATTATTTTCTTTACCATACCACATTTGTTTTTAAATAAGAATTTCTTAAAATGATGTTTTCAGTATTTTATAAATGATGTTTGAGCAGCAATATTAATAGCATGTTACCTGACACTTTGAGGGACTAGAGATGACAGTGGCAGCTGATTTGACCCAGATGTCTCTAATCCTAACGTGAGGTGTATTGAAGGGTCACAGCAGAGTGAGTTGCTGGTGTGTATCCACAAGGAAATGAACACGGAACTCTCACGACAGCGTGTGTGCTGTGCGCTGTGCTTGAATAGCTGACTGCTCCTTTATACGCAGCCTCTGTGCCGATTGAATCAACAGTATCCATTTCATAATAATGCAGCCCTATTTCTTTAAGCCCATACATTTTGCACTTGTTAAAAGTATTTGAACAGGCCGGGCGCAGTGGCTCACACCTGTAATCCCAGAACTCTGGGAGGCCGAGGTGGGTGGATCACTTGAGGCCAGGAGTTTGAGACCAGCCTGGCCAACATGGCGAAACCCCATCTCTACCAAAGAAATACAAAAATTAGCCGGGCGCGGTGGCGGGTGCCTGTAATCCCAGCTGCTCTGGAGGCCGAGGCATGAGAATCGCTTGAGCCCAGGAGGTGGAGGTTGCAGTGAGTCACGATCGCACCTCTGAACTCCAGCCTGGGCAACAGAACAGTTCTCTGTCTCAAAAAAAAAAAAAAAAAAAAAAAAAAGTATTTGAACATAGTTACCCAGTTTCCCTTGCTTATGCATGCTTAAATTTTGTATAAGCTTAAATATTTTTTCCATCTAAGCTTTATTTTATCCCCTTTTACTTATTTGTATAACTTTAGGAGGCTGTCTTCATTAAAAGTTTTTTCTTGAAAGTCTTAAAACAATATAGTTCTTGGCAATTTGAAAGTTATTTGAGAAGGGGAAATTTATAATGACAATTCAAATGAAGCAAACTAAAAAATAATGAAGAAAGACAGAGGAAAAAGCAGTATTCACTTGAACACATTCCAAACAAATAGGAAAAAGCCTGCTAAAGCTCACAATACAGAAATAATTATTGAT
Source organism: Papio anubis (assembly GCF_008728515.1). Taxonomy (NCBI): domain Eukaryota; kingdom Metazoa; phylum Chordata; class Mammalia; order Primates; family Cercopithecidae; genus Papio; species Papio anubis. Next base: position 135,164,646 of record NC_044979.1, on the reverse strand, counting down.
ACTCAAAATAGCTTTCAAGTCCCGCTCACCTTTTCAATGTTGGGAATTGACCAGGAGGTGACTGTAACTCTTAAGACGGTTCTTCCAGTGATGACCATTTTCTTTTTCAAGATGATGATTATTCTCCACCTTCTAAGAGACCAAAGACCAATGAGCTACCACAGCCACCAGTCCCGGAACCCGCCAATGCTGGGAAGCGGAAAGTGAGGGAGTTCAACTTTGGTAAGTTCTCAGCGAAATACGTGACCTTTTCCTTCATCTTCTGGACTCTCAGTGTGACTGATAAATGTTGCAACATGCTCTGCAGGGGGAAATGCTTTAGCCTGTATTACTGCATTATAATCTCATCTTTGGAAAGCCAGGAGCATTTTGAAAGTTACATTACAGACATTGTTTAAACATAGTTTGGATTTACCAAAGCATAGGACATTGTCTTGTCTGATGATAATTAGTCGGCTCAAGATTAGTGCTAAAGACTTAGTAATTTATTTCTCTTAGCTTTAAAACCTTTATTTCAGAACTATTTCACCTCTTGGTTTTCTGTTTTTGCACCGTGTCCCTGCGGCTGCTAATCTGTGAGCTCCCAATGGATGATGTATCCTAGCAAGCGACTGAATGAGATATTAGTGGCAAATGATGTTGATGATTCATATTTTGAATAAATGGAACATTGAGCTTGTATACATTTTGAAAATAGTACTTTAATATTCCACTGTGTCATAGTCACAATGATTGGATATGAATTGAATTTTTGTACTTTTAAAATATGTTTTTCTTCTTTATTTTTAATTTTTATTATTAATTTTTTGAGACAGAGTCTCGCTCTGTCACCTAGACTGAAGTGCAGTGGCACGATCTTGGCTCCCAGCAACCTCCACCTCCCGGGTTAAGTGATTCTTCTGCCTCAGCCTCCCGAGTAGCTGGGACTACAGGCGCCCACCACCACGCCCAGCTAATTGTATTTTTAGTAGAGATGGGGTTTCACTGTGTTGGCCAGGCTGGAATCAAACTCCTGACCTCCGGTGATCCGCCTGCCTCAACCTCCCAAAGTGCTGGGATTACAGGCATGAGCCACTGCGCTTGGCCTGTTCTTTAGCATTCTAAGTTGCAACTATATATCCATAAAGTCTTATTTCCACACAATTAAGACATGTTTTAGGAAGTTTGTTAAAAGACCCCTGGAGACCTCTTTATCGTGGGCTCCCTTTTGCCATGTTTAATTCGCTTGATCTTTTCTGCCCTCCTGCTTTTCAGAAATTGAAAGGCTAAAAAGAGGCGCTAAATGCTAAAACTTCTCTTCTAGTCTCCCATGACACTATTAAAAGTAATGGCAAAAGCCGCAGTTACTTTTGCACCAACCTCATAATTCTAAGAACCACCAGAAGAAAAGGGAAAGGTCTTTGGAAAGCAGTAAAATGATATGGACAGTTGGGATGTAAAAATGTAGAAAATATGTCATTGTATGTTCAGTCAGCCCAAGACCCTAGTGCCGCCCCGATGGTAGGGACTTCTTAATGGGAATTAACTTTTGCTCAATTTTCAGAGAAATGGAATGCTCGCATCACTGATCTACGTAAACAAGTTGAAGAATTGTTTGAAAGGAAATATGGTATGTCTAAACAGGAAAATTCCTGTAATGCTTTGTTCATGAGCATTTACACAATGGCGTTACTGTTCACCATGGGGGTGATGTGGACAAGCCCAGCCCAGGGCTGCCAGTGAACCGTGCCACACTGACTTACACGTCTCTCATTGTAAGGTCCTTAGTGGTGTCTGTCTAAATATTAGAAACAGTCTTTGTTTCTAGATGACAGTAAAGATAAGGAAAAGTTGTATTTCTGTAGTTATCAGCTAACATTTCTTTTAAACTTTCAGCATGGATATTTGGGAATGGATTTACGTATTACAAAACTCCGGATCTTGGGGATTTCATTAAAAATTATTTTTTTAATTGATAGTTTCTCTTAATCTACTTTGTTAAATCCAGTATTCGCTGAGATCCCCCTATTGTCTCTACTTTTATCATTTTATTTATTTTGTTTTTGAGACAGAGTCTCTGCAGTGCAGTGGTGCGATCTTGGCTCACTGCAACCTCCACCTCCCGGTTTCAAGCAATTCTCCTGCCTCAGTCACGCAAGTAGCTGGGACTACAGGTGCCTGCCATCATGCCCTGCTAATTTTTATATTTTTAGTAGGGACAAGGTTTCACCGTGTTGGTCAGGCTACTCTCAAACTCCTGACCTCAAGTGATCCTCCCGCCTCGGCCTGCCAAAGTGCTGGCATTACAGGCATGAGCCACCATCCTGGCCACTGCTTTTATCTTGATGTATAACTGAGTTGATGCTAGATTTCAATTCCTTCTTTGTCCTTTTACTATTCTATCCTACAGCCACCTTTATATAATGATGAAAGAAATTCGCAATTTATCATTTTTTTAATAAAATATTTAAAATAATTTAAAAATAAGGCATTTTATTTTTATCATATTTGTTATCTATTTTATTATCATCTGTTATTATCATTTTTATTTGGATGACAACTTTGCCATTAACTAGCAAGCTGTAAAATTGTATGATATGCAGTTTTAACTGAATTACTATAAGTGAAAATTTAAACGCAGTAAGCCATATTGATGGTATTTGTGTTAATAAATTTAAAATGAGCATTTTTTCTTCATCATGAGTAATATGACCTACCCCTCAATGAAAATCTAGAATTAGAGTAAATTTGCTAATGAATTCAACAAATTTTCCGTATTTTTAGCGATTTACTTCAGGTTCTCTTAGTGTTTCTCCCAGTTTTTAATAGCTTACACCTTTTTTGCCCTTTTTTTTGTTTTGTTTTTTTGGTTTTTTTTTTTTTTTTGAGATGGAGTTTCCCTCTTGTCGCCTAGTCTGGAGTGGCGTGATCTCGGCTCACTGCAACCTCTGCCTCCCAGGTTCAAGCAATTCTCCTGTCTGAGCCTCCTGAGTAGTTGAGATTACAGGTGCCCACCACCATGCCTAGCTGATTTTTGTATTTTTAGTAGTGACGGGGTTTCACCATGTTGGCCGGGCTGGTCTCAAACTCCTGACCTCAGGTGATCTACCCACCCCGGCCTCCCAGAGTGCTGGGATTACAGGCATGAACCACTGCGCCCAGCCCCGTGTTCTTTATTGGTTCATTCTGAAGCAAAAACCTCATAGCATGTGCTACCTGGAAGCAATGTAACCTACTGGTAAGATCATAGGCTCTAGGGGGGGTCGGGCGCAGTGGGTCACGCCTGTAATCCCAGTACTTTGGGAGGCTGAGATGGGCGGATCACGAGGTCAGGAGATTGAGACCATCCTGGCTAACACGGTGAAACCTCGTCTCTATTAAAAATAGAAAAAATTAGCCGGGCGTGGTGGCGGGCGCCTGTAGTCCCAGCTACTTGGGAGGCTGAGGCGGGAGAATGGCGTGAACCTGGGAGGCGGAGCTTGCAGTAAGCCGAGATCGCACCACTGCAAATGTACTATATCAGTTTCATAAATGTCAGTGCTTTTCATGAAATCAAACAGGTTATGTTGTGGGGCTTTTGTTGTGATGGTGATTTATTAGATTATTTTGTATACAAGACAATAAATAATGTTCACCAACTGTTGTGAAATTATAGAAACATCTTCACATTTTATAATTTCAAAGCCATATTAATGGTAATTGCCTTAGGGAGTGATATTTTCATTGTGACATATAAATACGATATTCAAGTTTAGTGTACAACAGAGGATATTGACTAACTCAATGCTAATGTGTAATATGGTACACTTGAAGTTTCAGTACAAAGATTAATGTTTAGCAAATAGACTTTTACACACAATTATGGCAAAAAAAAATGGAGCTTTTCTTTTGGGAGTGCACATGTTGTGTTTGATTTTCATACTCCCCATACTCTTGACTGTTTATAGCTGTTGTATTATTTTACTGTTGGGTAAATAAATGTTAGCAGAGATGTTGTAGTTCAGGAGAATCTTCTACTTCTGTTATTTATTTATTTATTTATATTTATTATTTGAGACGGAGTCTTGCTCTGTCACTCAGGCTGGAGTGCAACGGCACGATCTCAGCTCACTGCAACATCTGCTTCCCAGGTTCAAGCAATTCTCCTGCCTCAGCCTCCCGAGTAGCTGGGATTACAGGCGCCCACCATCATGCCCGACTAATTTTCGTATTTTTTGTACAGACAGGGTTTCACCATGTTGGTCAGGCTGGTCTTGAACTCCTGACCTCAGGTGATTGACCTACCTCGGCCTCCCAAAGTGCTGGGATGACACTCATGAGCCACTGTGACCAGCCTGCCTCTATTATTTAACAGAAATTATTTTTATAAGTCCAATAGGGTTACACTGATGTTTATGTTTTTAAAATACTACTTCTTCCATTTAGTACTATATGTATTAAATGATATTACCTGGTGTGTTTTTCTGGCTTTGTAATGTGGTTCAGATTTCTGTAGAAAGTCTGGCTGTATTCACATTGCCTTAAAGTAATGGGCTACTTCACTGCAGGCTTTGATAAACAGAATATTAGAATTTTTGATGTTCTTTCTATTACCCTCATAGTATTTTTCTTCTGATTCAATCACAATAACAAGTAAAGATCAAATTATAAAAGTTAAAGAGCAATACAGATTCAATGATTTATTATTCTTTTCTACAAATCGTGTTTAAATGGTGTCTCCTCTTTTTGTCCTTATAGCTCAAGCCATAAAAGCCAAAGGTCCGGTGACGATCCCATACCCTCTTTTCCAGTCTCATGTTGAAGACCTTTATGTAGAAGGACTTCCTGAAGGAATTCCTTTTAGAAGGCCATCTACTTATGGAATTCCTCGCCTTGAGAGGATATTACTTGCAAAGGAAAGGATTCGTTTTGTGATTAAGAAGTAAGACTCTTGTCTCTTTTCTGAGTAATACGTCTTTTTTATTGTTGACAAATATTCATTCACCACTAGGGTTCTATGTGATGAAGTTTGAGTTATTTTGTGTATTTTTATCTTCTCCTTTTTAGCTGATGTGGGTCCAACATTGCATCAGTCATCCAGGGTTGGCATTTGAAGCATGAACAGTGCCCGCACTGGACTGGCATGCAACTGACATTTTCTTTCACAATTTTCTGCTACTTTTGCTAAAGAACATAGAATCCACGCCTTTTTTTTAGGCCTGAGATTTTTTTTTTTTTTTTTTTTTTTTCCTGAGATGGAGTCTCACACTGGAACCCAGGCTTGAATGCAGTGTCGTGATCTCAGCTCACTGTAACCTCTGCCTCCCAGGTTCAAGCGATTCTCGTGCCTCAGACTCCCTAGTAGCTGAGATTACAGGCGTGCGCCACCACGCCTGGCTAATTTTTGTATTTTTAGTAGAGATGGTGTTTCACCATGTTGGCGAGGCTGGTCTTGAACTCCTGACCTCAGATAATCTGCCCACCTCGCCCTCATAGGCCTGAGATTTTTAAAGCATGTGTGGGAATATATGATTGTTTACATAGATGTGTGGAGGAAGATGGTCTTGAATGCAATGTGACATTAAAGGATCCCATTTAAGATTTTTGGCCGGGCGCGGTGGCTCAAGCCTGTAATCCCAGCACTTTGGGAGGCCGAGACGGGTGGATCACGAGGTCAGGAGATCGAGACCATCCTGGCTAACACGGTGAAACCCCGTCTCTACTAAAAAAAAATACAAAAAACTAGCCGGGCGTGGTGGCGGCGCCTGTGGTCCCAGCTACTCGGGAGGCTGAGGCAGGAGAATGGCGGGAACCCGGGAGGCGGAGCTTGCAGTGAGCTGAGAGATCCGGCCACTGCACTCCAGCCTGGGCGACGGACCCAGGCTCGGTCGCCCAGCAAAAAAAAAAAAAAAGATTTTTGTAATATGCTTCAAAGAACTGTGGGTTGCAAAGTTACGTCTTTAGTTGTGAGGATACCTGCTCCATGAAGCATCTTATTAGACAATTTGCAATTATTATTTTGCTTTTTACTCTGTGGAAACCGCAAATTAAGCTTCAGTTGTGGGCTGGGTGTGGTGGCTCACAACTGTAATCCCAGCACTTTGGGAGGCCAGGGCGGGTGGATCACCTGAGGTCAGGAGTTCGAGACCAGCCAGGTCAACAATGGCAAAACCTCGTCTCCACTAAAAATACAAAAATCAGCCAGGCATGGTGGCGGGCGCCTGGAGTCCCAGCTACTTGGGAGGCTGAGGCAGGAGGATTGTTTGAACCCGGGAGGTGGAGGTTGCAGTGAGTCGAGACCGCACCATTGCACTCCAGCCTGGGAACAAGAGCAAAACGCCGTCTCAGGCAAAACAAAACAAAACAAAACGAAAAAAGATTTAGTTGTGCTCAAGCATCCAGATTATCTTTTCTTTTCAAAACCAGCCTTGCTGACTAAATGTTAAATATGTACTAGTGGTTATTAGTTTGCTGAATATTGCCTAGTGAATATTGAGTATTTATTCTCACCTTTCAGACATGAGCTTCTGAATTCAACACGTGAAGATTTACAGCTTGATAAACCAGCTTCAGGAGGTCGGTCTTCAATCTCGAGGCAGATCAGAAGATATGTGCAATAATTATTTCACGCTTGACATTGATTTCTTCTTTATGTTTCCTTCCATATGAAATAATATGTCTCTAACTATTAATTTTATGTGCCATTACAGGAGAATTCATGTTGTCAAAATTCTGTCTAATAATTTCTAGAAGAGTAGTGCATCTTTTTATTAACCCATTGTAAATACATGTAAATATTGCATTTATGGGTAGACAGAAGTAAAAGAAGAATATATGTTCTACTTTTGATGCAAGATTTATCTGGCATAATGCATTGAACAGTTTATTATTGAAGTCTACACGAGTCAATGGAACAAGCATTCATTGAATGTCCATGATGTACAGGACATAAGAAGGTTTCCTTTTAGAGCATGGAGCCATTTATATCATCTCTTGATTGTTAGATGTATTTGATTTTGTTTTGTTTTTTGAGACAGAGTCTTGCTCTGTCGCCCAGGCTGGGGTGCAGTGGTGCAATCTCAGCTCACTGCAACCTCCCGCCTCCTGGGTTCAAGCAATTCTCCTGCCTCAGCTTCCTGAGTAGCTGGGATTATAGGTGCCCGCCACCACGCCCAGCTAATTTTTGTATTTTTAGTAGAGACAGGGTTTCACCATGTTGGCCAGGCTGATCTCGAACTCCTGACCTCAGGTGATCTGCTCGCCTCGGCCTCCCAGGATTACAGGCATGAGCCACCGTGCCCAGCCTGTTAGATGTGTTTTAAAAGAAATAGAAATAGAATTGATTTTCTTGCGTGCTTTTGCTCTGGAGTGGAGTGGAGTGGGGACAAAACAGAATGGAATCACTGTTGATATTTAGTAAGATGGAAGGATTGCAGCAAGATCATATCTCTAATCTTCCTGTAGCAAGTGTTACCTGCTAGCTGTTCCTGAATACACTGAGTTTTGCTTTTTCCTAGCTTTAATGGATGTTCCGTTCTTCCTCTTTTGTACAGTGTCAGCATTGTTTTAGGAATAAATACATTCTACAATCTTAAGAATAATTAAGAATAATTTTATTAGTATGCTGTCTTTTTTGTTTGTTTGTTTTAAAGATAGAGTCTCACTCTGTTGCCCAGGCTGGAGTACAATGGTGCGATCTCAGCTCACTGCAACCTCTGCCTTCTGGGTTCAAGTGATTCTCCTGCCTCAGCCTCCCAAGTAGCTGGGATTACAGGTGCCTGCCGTCACACCTGGCTAATTTTTGTATTTTTAGTAGAGACGGGGTTTCACCATGTTGGCCAGGCTGGTCTCCAACTCCTGACCTCAAGTGACCCGCCTGCCTCAGCTTCCCAAAGTGTTGGGATTACATGCATGAGCCATCGCGCCTGGCCACAAATCTTAGAAATAATTTTAGTCACAGGAAAAGTAAAAGTTATACCTCTTATTTTATAGTAATAATATTTAATATTCAAAGTTAGTAAACCCATTAAATTGAGAAAACTTGTATTACTGTTATTTTGACAGTAAAGGAAGAATGGTATGCCAGAATCACTAAATTAAGAAAGATGGTGGATCAACTTTTCTGCAAAAAATTTGGTAAGTCTTGTTTTTTTAAATTACCACTTCAACGAAAATGTATTACTGCATAATGTTTTTTAAAATGTTGTTTTATTTTAGGAAAGTAAATACAGTGAATAGGACTCAGCTCTAGTATTCTCTGTTTTGTTTTTTTTTTGTTTTGTTTTTTTTGTTTTGTTTTTTTTTTTGAGAGGGAGTCTCGCTCTGTTCCCAGGCTGGAGTGTAATCGTGCTATCTCAGCTCACTGCAACCTCCTCCCGGGTTCAAGTAATTCTCCTGCCTCAGCTTCCCAAGTAGCTAGGATTACAGGTGCCCGCCACCACGCCTGGCTAACTTTTGTATTTTTAGTAGAGATGGGGTTTCACCATGTTGGCCAGGCTGGTCTCGAACTCCTGATCTCAGGTGATCCACCCGCCTCAGCCTCCCAAAGTGCTGAGATCACAGGCGTGAGCCACCGCACCCGGCCCCCATTCCATGAATTATTTGTGGGAAGTTATTTCCTTTAAAATGGCATGCTCATGAGGTTGAAGGGGTAAAGAACATTGATCTGGCTGCCATGCAGATGAAACTGTAGTCTGAAATGCGCCAGTTTGCCGCAGCCGATGGAGGAGGGTAATTACGGTCCTGAACAGTTAGTAGCAAAGGCTGCTTCCAGGTAGTATTTAGGTTGTGTCCTCTATTGTCCATGATGATTTTCTTTCTCTCTTTTCTTCCTAAGGATATTGAAAAACAAAGTTTCATCTTTTAAAGATCTCAGAGCTATTAAGATTGTCTTAGGACCAGGACACTTAACTCTGCCAAAATCTGGCTGTTGATGATCTGTCATCTCTACTTGTCTTTGCTGTATTAAGTGTATTCAATAGTTAATAAACATGTTTCTAGAAAGAGTTTTTTTCAATTAAAACAAAACTGACCTGTGCCTTTCTTTGGATTGTACTAAAATCTGATTTCCATACAAGTGTAGTCTCCTGAATTGCTTTGATTTTTGTCCAGCGGAAGCCTTGGGGAGCACTGAAGCCAAGGCTGTACCGTACCAAAAATTTGAGGCACACCCGAATGATCTGTATGTGGAAGGACTGCCAGAAAACATTCCTTTCAGAAGTCCCTCATGGTATGGAATCCCGAGGCTGGAAAAAATCATTCAAGTGGGCAATCGAATTAAATTTGTTATTAAAAGGTAAGATGATAATCTGCAGAAATAGTTGTGGTGTCTTCACTGAGAAGAGGTTAATTTGATGAAGAAGGGCCTTTTGTTTACCTTATCATGACTTCTTTATATCGACAATGAAGGCATTAATATTTAGATTCACTTAGTGAACCAGTATTTATTAATATAAGCATCAGATGTGCAAAACTGGGTCTAACAAGAACGCTGTCATTGGGGCCTTCATACACAGAAAAATGCACTGAAGGCTGGGCACAGCGGCTCACGCCTGTTATCCCAGCACTTTGGGAGGCCGAGGCGGGTGGATCACTTGAGGTTAGGAGATCGAGACCATCCTGGTAACACAGTGAAACCCCTTCTCTACTAAAAATACAAAAAAAATTAGCCAGGCATGGTGGCGGGTGCCTGTAGCCCCAGCTACTCGGGAAGCTGAGGCAGGAGAATGGCGTGAACCCGGGAGGCGGAGGTTGCAGTGAGCCGAGATCATGCCACTGTACTCCAGCCTGAGGGACAGAGCAAGACTCCATCTCAAAAAAAAAAAAAAAAAAAAAAAGGCCTAGCCTGGCCAACATGATGAAGCCCCATTTCTAGTAAAAATACAGAAATTAGCTGGACGCAGTGGTGTGAGCCTGTAGTCCCAGCTACTCGGGAGGCTGAGGTTGGAGAATTGCTTGAACCTCGGAGGCAGAGGTTGCAGCGAGCTGAGATTGTGCCACTGTACTCCAGCGTGGGCAACAGAGCGAGACTCCATCTCAAAAAAAGAAAAATGGAATGAAGTGTTATTGAGCATCTTTAGGGGAGAAGGCGAGGATGGCACACCCAGCTCAGTCACTTGTGCATCCGGAAGGACAGAAGGTGTTTCAAGTGAAGGAAATCATATGAGTAGGGGCAGGAGGTGGCGAGTACGCCCACATAGCCACATAACTCCCCCATCGTGTGTGGAGTGAGGAGTGCCACGTGGGCGTGATGGGGTTGCGTGGATCGGCTTGGGTGGGCAAGTAGAGGAAGGCCTCAGATCCTACGAAAGCAGAGGCAGTCACGAAATGGTCTGGAAGCAGATCCCTCTGAAAATAATTTGGATCTGCCCGTTAGAAAGGTAATTCTGGCTTGATTTTGAAGGGCAACACAGTGGGTAGTTTCGGGGCGGGAGTAGGAACAGAAGGCCTCTCTCCACTCATTGAAAGGATGTGGAAGGCTAAACCTTGCTTACTGCTTGGGGTCGTGCCTCTGTGTGCTTGTTGGGACTGAGTTATAAGGGATAGGAAATGTTTAGGATGCTATAGCAAGCTGCTTCTGGCTGTGCTAGACAGTTCATCTAAGATTCAGAAACAGAACTGAGCTGGTTTGGGGGAAAAGTGACTGTCACCTGTTTATCTTAAATATAAGATGACTTTGAAGGTCTCACCCGAATATCCGAAAATTGCCATTTTCAAAATAAACTCAAGTCACAGAAGTGATTTTTTCTCACTATAAAATGAAGGCAGAATGCACCATACTTAAAACGAACTGGCAATGCACAGCTGTGTGAGAAAGGCCCGTGAGTTTCTTCCAAATGCTTTATTACTAATATCAACTCTGTTTTTACAGACCAGAACTTCTGACTCACAGTACCACTGAAGTTACTCAGCCGAGAACGAATACACCAGGTAAACTAGTTGTGAAATCCTTTTTAAAAACACAGATCAGCCAGGCGCGGTGGCTCACGCCTGTAATCCCAGCACTTCAGGAGGCTGAGGTGGGCGGATCACGAGGTCAGGAGATCGAGACCATCCTGGCTAACACGGTGAAACCCCATGTCTACTTAACATACAAAAAAATTAGCCGGACATGGTGGTGGTCGCCTGTAGTCCCAGCTACTCAGGAGGCTGAGGCAGGAGAATGGCGTGAACCCGGGAGGCAGAGCTTGCAGTGAGCCGAGATCGTGCCACTGTACTCCAGCCTGGGCAACAGAGCGAGACTCTCTCAGAAAAAAAACAAGCACAGATCAATACTTTTTAAGCTTTTAAAAGTTCATCTTTTAAAATTATGGAAGTCTTCCTTTCCCCGCCTCCCCAAAAAATGGTCTGCAGAAGCTCAGTCCGGGCACTCCTTGATTTATCAATGTGAACACCTGCAGTGCATGGATAACTCAAGCTTTGACCGTAGACCACTGCTGTCCACGAGAAAGACAGTGTGCCCCACAAGTGCAAGCCACGCGTGTAATCGTCCATGTTCTAGTTCAGCCTGTAATCATTATAAAGAAATACACGAGGAAGTATTTCACGGTCTTTATTTCATGTTCTTTATTTAACAGTTGGCACATCTTTCATACTCACAGCATATTTCAGTTCCAAGTAGCCACATTTCAGACACTTCAACTGCCCGGGGATAGTACCTACTATATACATTTAGACCTTAATGTTTATTCGTATGTATCCTGTTCCTAAAATGGCAAAGACTGTAACTCTGACCTGCACACAAATATCACAGCCTAATAGGAAAGATCTAAGAAGTCTCTGTTCAATGAATGATGTTATTTTCTTTATTAGAGCTCTAAGTGTGCCTTTATTTCTTTCCTATCTTTTTTTTTTTTTTTTTTTTTGAGATGGAGTCTCACTCTGTTGCCCAGGCTGGAGTGCAGTGGTGTGATCTCAACTTACTGGGTTCAAGCAATTCTGCTTCATCCTCCCAAGTAGCTGGGACTATAGTCGCAAGCCACCACACCTGGCTAATTTTTGTATCTTTAGTAGAGATGGGGTTTCACCGTGTTGGCCCGGCTGGTCTCAAACTCCTGACCTCAGGTGATCCACCTTCCCTGGCCTCCCAAAGTGTTGGAATTACAGGCGTGAGCCACTGCACCTGACCTCTGTCTTTTTGTTTGCCATTGTGTAATGTCAGAGTAAGTGACCACAATTTGTAGATCATCAACTACCTTAGGAACTTCTGTTGTCAAGAACCCATAAATGGCCATACCCTGGAGTGTGAAGGTTTCTGTTGTCAGGAAGTAAGTGTTTGGAATCAAGTATGAAATTTTTGTGTGTATCAGGTGTTTACAGATTTGTGCAGTTAAACATGCTCATGAATACTAAGGCGAACAAATGTTTCAAGTTGAGTTCATGGCTGTGCCCTAAAATACAGCTTCTTGAGCTCTTACAGTACCTCGTGGCCATTAGTGAAGGTCAGTCAGTGTGCCAAATAGATGTTGTGTGGATTATGGCATGGAAAGTGGCTGAGAAATTCTGTAGTAGGGTCACAAAATTATCTTGGTCCAGGAGTCCTGCAGTGGAGAAGATAAAAGTCAATACTTAACTCATAGGTTACCTCAGCATGCTTTTAATTTGGTCAAGGAATCAAAGTATTGGTGAAGAATTGAAGATTGGAAGTGACACATTTTTTGCTCAGGGAAGTAATGGAGAAAGAAAAATCTTCCTGGAGGTAGATCTTCAGTTTGGATTAATCGGAACGTGATGAAACCTGTAGAAACCCTCATTTCTCAAGACAAAGCTCAAATTCAAGGTTGTGAGGAGTGCAGTCACTGCTTTTGTTAGGGGCGGTTTTGACAGTGACTGCAAAAACTGAGAATGCGAAGCCTGTATTATATAAAGAATGTGCAAGCACCATAGAAGTCACTGCAAGGATTGGGTACTGGAGCAGTGCCGGACCGCCATCATCACCAGAGTGCAGCAGCCGTCACCAGAAGGAGAATCTCCACTCTCGCCATCACTAACAGCACTTGACTTTGTCCCATTCATAAAAAATCTTGGAAGGAATTAGAGGTGCTTGGTGGTTCCTCATTTCAACACCTTACTTGGCCTGCCTGTGTGGAACATGCATTATGAGTCTTTGGACAGGACAATTCAAGTCACAGACCACATGACAAAAGAATTTTGTGGCCATCGGAATTGTCTGCTTAAACCCACCATAGGTGCACATTGTCCTCAGCTTGGTGAAAGGGAGATGTCACACACGAGAAGGCAGTGGAGCAAGGCATGTGATGGAGTGGGAGGTGGCACCTGGCTCTGTGAGGAGGCCGTGAAGTCCTGCATGGGAGGAGCAAGGTGGGGAGTGGGGAGCAGGGCAGAAGAGGAGGCTGAGCAGGTAATAGAGGCGCTCGACCTTTGCAGAGGAAGAGTCCGAGGTCTTTATTGGTGGTATTCAAATGTGGTTCATACCAGAGGTATTTTCTGTGGCTGACTGGACTACTATGAAATCCACAGGGAAAAAACAACTCACATTCAACCCTTGAGATGCTAAGTTTTCTTTTAAAGTAAAGGAAATGCTACAAGATTTTCTGAAACCACCAACCTTTAGCGATAACGTCAGACATTCTCCAACATTTTCCAGCAGTTTGTCAGCAATCAGAGATGACCTCCACACCGAGGCGAACCCTCCACCCCCCTCGACCCCTTTCCTCTTTCTCTTTCCCTCCTTTCCTCATCCAGGAACACTCCAGTCAAACTGCAGTGTCTCCAAGTTGACCTCCATCCTCATCCACACCTGAACATTCTGTCCACATCAGTGATATTCTACATGTCTTTATAATAACTTTTTTTTTTTTAATTTTTCATGTTTAAAAGGTAAGGGTTGTCTTCTGTGTGGGAAAACATGCCCCACTGTCACTGTGGGTGATGCTGAGTGACATCTCCTAGGTCTTTTACCATTGCTTCCTTTTTTTTTTTTTTTTAAGTGATGTTTCCTTTTATGTCCGTTGCTTTAAGCCATTTGTGAAATTACAGTGATTTCTAGGGTGGGGACAGAGGGAAGGCGGTGGTAAAAGTCAGTGGTGCTGTGGCCCAGTTAGCTGGAGGAGGTTTGGGGCAGGGCGGCCTTCACTGGGGCACCTGGAGGAGCACGGACGGCCCTGCGGGCAGGTGGGTGAGTTCTGAGAGCTGGAGGGCTGGTATGCAGTGTCCTTCATGGTTCCAGCTTGTGGCCTTGATCAGGCCGTCACCTGCAGTGGCCACTGAGCTGGTGATGAACTCCACTGCCCTGGAGTTGCCCTTGGCAGAGATGATGGCCACTGCCCTCTGCTGCTCAGCCTTTGCCACCACGGATCTGGCCCTTTCCTTCCTGCTGAGCCACCTCTTTGGTTCCACTGCTTCTACCAACTCCTTCCTGAAGGTCAGATCCAAGGTCATAGCATCCAGGAGGACCCTGAAGGTTGCTGCTTGCTCTGAAGTCTGAAGGTCAGATCCGAGGTCATAGCATCCAGGAGGAGCCCGAAGGTTGCTGCTTGCTCCGAAGTTAATTGCTCACCTGTCTGGAGCCCAGCTCTCCCTGCGTGATCAGTTCTCCAGCGTCAGCCCAAGCCACCCCCGGCTTGAGGAGCTCTGCGGTGATGGACGGCAGCACACTCTTCATTGGCTTCTCCGGTAATTGGAAGATGGGAGAACCTGGCCGGCAATAGGCGGGAAGAGGACGCCCAGTGTGATGGTGACAATCTTTGCTCACGGTGATGACTGACACCTTATGTGGTCAAGAGCAGCAGTCAAAGATAATTGGCTTCTTTTCCCATGGGATGAGAAAGTGAGTTCCTTCCCCTATCACAGTGTCCTGAATGCCATGGAACTGGTCGAAGATGACAGACAGCTCTCTGTCCAGCATCACATCGTAGAAGGCAGAGTTCCTCACGCCTCCTGCAGCAGCAGCTAAGGCCAGGCCAGACTTGGCAACTGTGTTTCCGTCTGCTGGACCCACTCAGGCCTCTGTCCACTCTGGCCCCACGTGAATTCCATCCCTTTATCATTGATTTCTGATGAGAAAAGTCACTTTGATTAGTGAAGTGTTGCTTTATGTGGATTTTTAGGCACACATCTGTTAGATAAAACAAGGATTGCCTGTAGAGAAAGCAAATAAAAGCAAAGTCCCTCGTGTTGAAACTGGTGTGGGAGCCCTTGAACCTTACGCAGCTGGCCTCCCTGCCCTGACCAAGTTCACTGAGGGACTTCTCCAAGGAGGAATGTGTTAGAAGCACTGATTTTGAGCACTCTTTCATGTGGACAAATTTCACTTTATTTGCAATGTCAACTTAAATTTAAATTCTGTCTTTCTAGGCCGGGCACGGTGGCTCATGCCTGTAATCCCAGCACTTTGGGAGGCCGATGTGGGCGGATCACTTGAGGTCAGGCGTTCAAGACCAGCTTAGCCAACATGATGAAACCCCATCTCTACTAAAAATACAGAAATTAGCCTGGTGTGGTGGCAGGCACCTGTAATCCCAGCTACTGGGGAGGCTGAGGCAGGAGAATCGCTTGAACCCAGGAGGCGGAGGTTGCAGCGAGCCGAGATCACACCACCACACTCCAGCCTGAGCGTCATAGTGAGACTCTGTCTCTAAATAAATAAATAAATTCTGTCTTTCTGCAGTTTTTCTGATATTTGGCAAGTACCGGAAATTATTCTTTTCCTTAAGACCCCAAATTTTGGCTTTTAACAAAACTGAATTAAGAGAATCACTGCAAACAAGGGTACGTTCTAGCGAAATCCATTCTGATTTGCCACAGCACTGATAAATAACAGTTAATGGGTTTCTTTTTGTTTTCCAGTCAAAGAAGATTGGAATGTCAGAATTACCAAGCTACGGAAGCAAGTGGAAGAGATTTTTAATTTGAAATTTGGTAAGTAAAAGCCAATATTTATGTCTTTAATAACATATCAACGAAGGGCCATGTCTGAATAGAGGTATGGAAGTTCAGGACCAACCGGGTGCAGTGGCTCACGCCTGTAATCCCAGCACTTGGGAGGCCGAGGTGGGCAGATCAGGAGGTCAGGAGATCGAGACCATCTTGGCTAACACGATGAAACCCCATCTCTACTAAAAAAACAAGAACATTAGCCGGGCGTGGTGGCGGGCGCCTGTAGTCCCAGCTACTCGGGAGGCTGAGGCAGGAGAATGGCGTAAACCGGGGAGGCTGAACTTGAGCAGTGAGCCGAGATCGCGCCACTGCACTCCAGCCTGGGTGACAGAGCGAGACTCTGTCTCAAAAAAAAAAAAAAAGTTCGGACCTAAAGAAGGAAGGTCCCAGAAACTGGGTTTCTGTTTCTTTCTACCACTGCACTTGCTACTGAAACCAAGCAGATGACTTCATTTCTCTCGGATTCCGCTTTCTCACGTGTCAGAATGGGAGAGGAAGGGAGGCGTTGGGATAAGTCTCAGTTCCACTGTTTGTGCTTCTCATCTGGCTAACACCCATGTGGCAAATAGGTTTCATCATTTGTTTCAGCTTAGATTTGTTGACAGCGGTTTCCTGGAGTGCTGTCTTGAGAACGATTCTGAGGAGGCTCAGCAAGAAAGTGTTTCAGTTGATTGGGTGTGTCTGTCATGGAGAAGGAAGTAAGGAGTGGGCAGTGCTAGCAATATTCCCGGGGCACTCCTATCCATTATCTCAATACCTGGGGTTGACGTTTCCTGTCCCAGATCAGGAGTCCTGACTACCCTGCCTCTGACCACTCGAACTGAGGCTTAGCTGTATCGTAGACGCCACCCGTTTGTGAACAGACACCCTGCTTCTCGATGATAATGCAAAGACCAGCAGGGGCCACTGCTGTGTGGAATGGCCTTCGGTCATTTCTGCCCAGAGCACAGAGGTCATTTTCACTAATAACGTAACTCTCCTTTTGATTGAAAGTGTTAAAATGTTCCTCCTAAAAGCACTTATTTTTTAGGCTCGTTCTTCAGATTTGCCCCATATCCTAAGCAAAATGCCTTCAATATGAAGTGGATATTGCTTGATCGTAGGCAGCTTGTCCATACTGTACTCGAGAATGTAGATGCAAAGAAAAGAATGTCTGTGTCAAATGTTATCCTCCGCAACTTATGTTCTCTTGCGCTTTCAGCTCAAGCTCTGGGACTCACCGAGGCAGTGAAAGTACCGTATCCCGTGTTTGAATCAAACCCCGAGTTCTTGTATGTGGAAGGCTTGCCAGAGGGGATTCCCTTCCGAAGCCCTACCTGGTTTGGAATTCCACGACTTGAAAGGATCGTCCGCGGGAGTAATAAAATCAAATTCGTTGTTAAAAAGTAAGTTCTTTTGCCACTGTAGTCGTTTCTGGAATTAAAACAGTAAAATGACACTTCCGTTACAATGTTTCTCAAGCTGGAGGTGACAGGCGTGGCTGTTAAGTCCTTGATGGCAAAGCCTGGCTGTAAGCTGCAGTCCTGGTACTGTCCATGGCCTCTGCAGTCCCCCAGCCCATACTCAATCATCTTCGTCAGTGCAAGGAAAACGGTGACGACAGCCTCCGTGGCGTCACTGCGTGGCCTCGTGGGGACTCGCAGTATGCCTGAATGGAAGTTTAATTTGCTGGCTTTTATCTGCTCTGTTATTCCTGGTCAATCTTGAGAGCAACTAAATATCAATGATTGAGTTTTTTTCTTTCTTTTTTTTTTTTTCTTTTGAGACGGAGTCTTGCTCTATCGCCCAGGCTGGAGTGCCGTGGGGCAATCTCGGCTCACTCAAGCTCCGCCTCCTGGGTTCAAGCAGTTCCGTGCCTCAGCCTCCCAAGGACCTGGGGTTACAGACTTGGGCTGCCACGCCTGGCTAATTTTTGTGTTTTTAGAATAGACAGAACTTCACCGTGTTGGCTAGACTGGTCTGGAATTCCTGACCTCAGGTAATCCACCCGCCTCAGCCTCCCAAAATGCTGGCATTACAGGCATGAGCCACCATGCCCGGCCTAATGATTGATTTTCTTATCTACATTTCTGCAGAATTTTAATGGCTGAAGAAAGTACACTAGTTTTTTTTCTTTTTTCTTTTTTTCATGAAGAGAGTCATTTATTTGCTCTTCATAAAATGGCTTACTAGGCACGGGAAGGAAAAATCAGGGTCTTTTGTCCGCAACACTAGGAATTACTGTTGTGTTACAGGATGATTCTGTGAACGCCTTTAGAAAAAAACAACCCTGGTCACATCACGACCGTTTTACTGGCTGTGAGACCACCACTGTACTGGCTTCTGTAACATTTCTTGGTTTTCTTTCTAGACCTGAACTAGTTATTTCCTACTTGCCTCCTGGGATGGCTAGTAAAATAAACACTAAAGGTAAGAGGTGACGTGTACTCCGTATCCTATTTGTGCGCATTAAGACACCCTTAATCCGCATTCCTTAAATCATATGGAATCGGCCGATATCTTTGTGGGGCTCGTAGTTGTTTACTTTGCTTTTTAAGGTATTTTGTTTTATTTTATTTTTATTTATTTATTATTTATTTATTTATTTATTTTTGAGACAGAATCTCGCTCTGTTGCTCAGGCTGGAGTGCAGTGGCGCAATCTCGGCTCACTGCAACCTCCGCCTCCCAGATTCAAGCCATTCTCCTGCCTCAGCCTCCTGAGTAGTTGGGATTACAGGCACGTGCCACCAGGCCCCGCTAATTTTTGTATTTTTAGTAGAGACGGGGTTTCACCATGTTGGTCAGACTGGTCTCAAACTCCTGACCTCGTGATCCACCCGCCTCGGCCTCCCAAAGTGCTGGGATTACAGGCATGAGCCACCGCTCCCAGCCTAAGGTATTTTATTTAATGGACTTATTTTTCTTTTTAAAAAAACAAAAACATTTCATTGGAAATGTCACATTTGCAATCCTAGTTCATTCATGTTTTCACAGCTTTGTTGAGCCCCTGTGGAGGATTACACTACAAGTTTAATTCTACATTTCTTTGAAAAGAGCCAAACTGTATGAATTTTAATACTCTGCTCTTATAAAGCATCTCCTTCTGTATTTTTTTCCCTACAATATACAAAAGGAAATCTGCTTATTTTACAGCTTTGCAATCCCCCAAAAGACCACGAAGTCCTGGGAGTAATTCAAAGGTTCCCGAAATTGAGGTCACTGTGGAAGGTAAGGGCCAGTCCTCGGTATGTTTCTGTTCATTCTCTAGTTAGTACTGATTGTGTCAGTTCACTAGCTATGTGTTTATACGGATGACGTTAGCCAAACTAGCTTTACCTGTGAACAGCTGCCTGTGATAAAGCTACATTTCTGAATGTTTCTCATTGAAAATTTTTAAACCATTAATAGAAAAAAGATAACATGGATCACATCATAAACTGCTCCCAAGAAAAGCCCTAAAATGCTTTTCCTTTATCATAACAAATAAGGGTGCAAAGTCACGTGGAATGCTTTATCTTGTTTTTTCCTCTTCATTTTTTTTCTATTCTTTTAAGGAAAGAAAGTTTCGGGGTGGTTTAAACAGCAGTGCTTTGAATGGAAGTCTTTTCTTTTTCTTTTATTTTTTTTGGAGACAGAGTCTCGCCTTCTTGCCCAGGGTGGAGTGCAGTGGCACAATCTTGGGTCACCGCAGCCTCAGCCTCCCAGGTTCAAGTGATTCTCCTGCCCCAGCCTCCCAAGTAGCTGGGATTACAGGTGTCCACCACCAACTCCTGATAATTTTTATATCTTTAGTAGAGACGTGGTTTCACCATGTTGGCCAGGCTAATCTTGAACCCCTGACCTCAAGTGAGCCACCACGCCCAACTGGTTCTCATCTTTTCAGGCTCACAGTGTTAAAATACTGCACACAATACTAAAGACAATCTCCAACCAACAGTCAAGTATGGATATTTCTTCCATCTCTTCATAAATGCAGAAGGAAATCACTGCATTAGGATCATCCTCTATATCCCAGGTGTCAAGTTTTTAAGTAAGAGTTTGCAGTACTGGTGTTGAGTGGCGCAGAAGTCCCCATTTAGTCATCTGGTATCCTTTCAGAGAGCCTGCTTTCTCCTATGACAGCCAACAGGCATCCTTGGGCAACTTACACCCGATTAATTATTTCTGTTAAAAAATGCCAAGAATTAAAAATATACTGAACCCTTGACTTTCCTCCTTCTGGAAAAGATCAGAGGAAGATCTCTCTTATATACAAGATGCCAGCCTTTCCTGAAGGGCAGATCCAGGTTCACGGGGCCTGGGAGGCTTTAAGAATATAAAATTAGGACCGAGCGCAGTGGCTCTCACGCCTGTAATGCCAGCACTTTGGGAGGCCGAGGCAGACGGACCACCTGAGGTTGGGACATCAAGACCAGCCTGACCAACATGGAGAAATCCCATCTCTACTAAAAATACAAAATTATCTGGGCGTGGTGGCGCATGCCTGTAATCCCAGCTACTCAGGAGTCTGAGGCAAGAGAATTGCTTGAAAACAGGAGGCAGAGATTGTGGTGAGCCGAGATTGCGCCATTGCACTCCAGCCTGGGCAACAAGAATGAAACTTTGTCTCAAAAAAAAAAGAAAGGAAAAGAAAAATGGGTTTCTGTGGAAATAGAGAAATGGTTTCTGTGGAACTTGCAGGATGACAAGAATACACATTTCAATTTGAACCTAGGTTTGTTTTCTGGCACAGGCTAGACTTGAATATCATAACCTGGGGACACTTACGTCATTGAATGTGTGTTGATTATCGTTATTTTTACTCTCCTTTAGGCCCTAATAACAACAATCCTCAAACCTCAGCTGTTCGAACCCCTACCCAGACTAATGGTTCTAACGTTCCCTTCAAGCCACGAGGGAGAGAGTTTTCCTTTGGTAAATATGCGTTTTATTTTTCTTTCTTTCATCGTTTTAAATAGAATAAGTTAATCATGTTTCCTTTTGCCAGGTGAATTGTTCTTATTGGTGAGTCAGTATATATCCGAGGTTAAAGGAATAGCCCATAGAGCCAGGCTGCCTGAGTTTAGATCTGAGTTCAAATCCGAAGCCACTTAGGCAGGCGAATGCACCCTGCTTCATTTTCCCTTTGTGCAAAATGGTAATAACATTACTTTCTTTCTCATGAGGTTATTATGAGGATTATAAATACTGTCATTTAAAGTACTTAGAACCATACCTCGCATGTAGTAGACACTATAAGTTATGAGGGCATTTTGGGGGTTTTCATTTGTTTTTTCTTTATTTCAGCATTTGTTCACTTACTTGTAGTCAACATAAAAGCAATGTACTAAAACAGTTTGCTTATGTATCAGGACTGGAGTAGTTGTCAAGTCATATCGTAGTAAAAGATTATGCGTTTTTCATTTCTTCTTAAAGTTGCACAAATAAGGCCAGGCGCGGTGGCTCACGCCTGTAATCCCAGCACTTTGGGAGGCTGAGGCGGGCGGATCACCTGAGATTGGGAGTTCGACACCAGCCTGACCAACATGGAGAAACCCCGTGTCTACTAAAAATATAAAAGTAGGCCGGGCGCGGTGGCTCAAGCCTGTAATCCTAGCACTTTGGGAGGCCGAGACGGGCGGATCACGAGGTCAGGAGATCGAGACCATCCTGGCTAACACGGTGAAACCCCGTCTCTACTAAAAAATACAAAAAACTAGCCGGGCGAGGTGGCGGGCGCCTGTGGTCCCAGCTACTCGGGAGGCTGAGGCAGGAGAATGGCGTAAGCCCGGGAGGCGGAGCTTGCAGTGAGCCGAGATCTCGCCACTGCACTCCAGCCCGGGCGACAGAGCGAGACTCCATCTCAAAAAAAAAAAAAAAAAAATATATATATATATATATATATATATATATATATGTAGCCGGGCATGGTGGCGCATGCCTGTAATCCCAGCTACTCAGGAGGCTGAGGCAGGAGAACTGCTTGAACCTGGGAGATGGAGGTTGCGGTGAGCAGAGATCGCGCCATTGCACTCCAGCCTGGGTAACGAGAGCGAAACTCCGTCTCAAAAAAAAAAAACAAAACAAACAAAATAAAAGATGCACAAATAAGATGAAACATTCCCGTCTCTGAGCGTGTATTGATGAGTACCGTGATAAGCATTGCAATTTAACTATCTTATGTTTTATATACAGAGGCCTGGAATGCCAAGATCACGGACCTAAAACAGAAAGTTGAAAATCTCTTCAATGAGAAGTGCGGTAAGTCTATTTTGAAACATTCTTACTGCAGCGCAGGGTGCCTTCATGGGAGTAGAAGGGAGCAGAAGGGGATACTGAGCGTTGGAGTGTCCCAGTCATTGGCAACGCGTGGGTTTTTCAGGCTTGAGTGGCGTCATTTCGCCCATGTTCTGTTCTGTGTACGCGGCTGTTTTGCAGGGGAAGCTCTTGGCCTTAAACAAGCCGTGAAGGTGCCGTTCGCATTATTTGAGTCTTTCCCGGAAGACTTTTACGTGGAAGGCTTACCTGAGGGTGTGCCATTCCGAAGACCATCGACTTTTGGCATTCCAAGGCTGGAGAAGATACTCAGAAACAAAGCCAAAATTAAATTCATCATTAAAAAGTAAGGAAATTGGATGAAGTGGGATTAGCATGAGTTGATCGTGTTTCACACTGGGAAATGGGTATGTGGGTTCATGTTTGTGGCAGGGCTGAATGAGCTCTGGAGTCAGAAAAACTCCTTTTTATGCTGCACTCTTGTTTATGTTTAAAACTTTCCGGCCAGGTGCGATGGCTCACGCCTGTAATCCCAGCATTTTGGGAGGCCAAAGCGGGTAGATTACCTGAGGTCAGAAGTTCAAGACCAACCTGGCCAGCGTGATGAAACCCGTCTCTACTAAAAATACAAAAATCAGCTGGGCGTGGTGGCACGTGCCTGTAATCCCAGCTATTTGGGAGACTGAGGCAGAAGAATCACTTGAACCCGGCAGGCAGAGGTTGCAATGAGCCAAGATCGTGCCATTGCATTCCAGCCTGGGCAGCAAGAGCAAAACTCCATCTCAAAAACAAAAAAAAAAGAAAAGAAAAATTTTCCCTATGCTGCTAGTAGAAGGGAAGGAGGACTCCAGCGTACCAGAGAGATCAAAAAAAAAAAAAAAAAGGAAATTTTCCTTATACTGCTACTAGGAGGGAAGGAGGGGACTCCTCCATACTAGAGAGAGAATGACTTTTGGTTGCTGAATGTTGTTACTGCTTGATGCTGAGGAATCTCGGCAGCTGTTCAGTTTTTTTTTTTTTTTTTTTTTTTGAGACGGAGTCTTGCTCTGTGCCCCAGGCTGGAGTGCAGTGGCGCGATCTCGGCTCACTGCAAGCTCCGCCCCCCCGGGTTCACGCCATTCTCCTGCCTCAGCCTCCTGAGTAGCTGGGACTACAGGCGCCCGCCACCTCGCCCGGCTAATTTTCTTGTATTTTTAGTAGAGACAGGGTTTCACCGTGTTAGCCAGGATGGTCTCGATCTCCTGACCTCGTGATCCGCCCGTCTCGGCCTCCCAAAGTGCTGGGATTACAGGCTTGAGCCACCGCGCCCGGCCAGCTGTTCAGTTTTCTAAAGTCCTTTTATTTCTCCAAATTAATAGAATATTTTTAATTTCTCCTGTTTGCTCGAACATCTGTGGATTAGGCTAACATGATTGAAATAGATAGGAATGGGCCAGGTGCGGCCATAAATCCCAGCACTGTGGGAGGCCAAGGCGGGCAAATCACTTGAGGTCAGAAGTTCGACACCAGCCTGGCCAACATGATGAAAACCCGTCTCTACTTAAAATACAAAAAGAAAAAACAATTAGCCAGGTGTGGTAGCAGGTGCCTGTAATCCCAGCTACTCGGGAGGCTGAGGCAGGAGAATCGCTTGAACCCAGGAGGTGGAGGTTGCAGTGAGCCGAGATTGTGCCACTGCACTCCAGCCTGGGTGACAGAGTGAGACTCTGTCTCAAAAAAGAAAAAAAAGAAATAAGAATAATTGGAGTTTTATAGTACATGCTAATGTGCATGAATTACTTGAAATCAATTGAAATGAATTTTAGGTTTCATTTACTTGGTGTTAGGCTTAATTTTGAGTCACCCGGGGATGCTCTCAAGCAAAGCTGGCCTTGCCAAACATAATGGCCACCTCTTTTTTTTTTTTTTTTTTTTTTTGAGACGGAGTCTCGCTCTGTATCCCAGACTGGAGTGCAGTGGTGCCTGATCTGGGCTCACTGCAAATCCCACCTCCTGGGTTCAAACGATTCTCCTGCCTCAGCCTCCCGAATAGCTGGGATTATAAGCACGTGCCACCACGCCCGGTTCATTTTTGTATTTTTAGTAGAGATGGGGTTTCACCGTGTTGGTCAGGCTGGTCTCAAATGCCTGACCTCTTGATCTGCCCACCTCAGCCTCCCGAAGTGCTGGAATTATGAACATGAGCCACCATGCCTGGCCAGTGGCCCACCTTTTATACTTTTGGCCAGGTCTGCAGAGGTTTGGCAGCCCCTAAGCCCTCTGCTTCCACTTGCGGAGCGAGAGCCTCAAGTGCTCCTGTTTTCACAGCCCATCTTGTGTTTCCATGCTGCGCACGTGGGGCGTTTTCTCTTTCCATCCTCAAGTCTGGCGCTGATTCTTTTCAGCATACATTCTAGCCTTAGAAAGAAGATGCCAATAAAACCAGCGTAGGGGAAGGGCGGCCAATGAGAGGCAGCGATGGATGTTAAATTTACAATTGTGGTTTGTGTTTTTGGCTGTGGTTCTTTAGATAACCATATGATTTCTGTTCTTCATGACTGAGAATTGAATTTAGACTTTACAGAGTTACTGGTTTGTAAATCTTTGAGTTGTTTACATTTTAACGTCAGAGTTTTACTGTTTGATCAGCACGTTTTTTTTTTCTCTTTTGTCTATAGGCCCGAAATGTTTGAGACGGCGATTAAGGAGAGCACCTCCTCTAAGAGCCCTCCCAGTGAGTGCATTTTCTGTATTTTCATTGCTATAGAACACACGCTCTTAGGCATGCACCGTGCAGCTGTGGTTTACAAACATTGTTTAAAGAATAGCCATTGAGGCCGGGCGCGATGGCTCACACAAGTAATCCCAGCGCTTTGGGAGGCCAAGGCGGGTGGATCACCTGAGGTCAGGAGTTTGAGACCAGCTTGGCCAACATGGCAAAACCCTGTCTCTACTAAAAATATAAAAAATTAGCCAGGCATGGTGGCGGGCGCCTGTAATCCCATCTACTCAGGAGGTTGAGGAGACAGCAGAATCGCTTGAACTTGGGAGACGGAAGTTGCAGTGAGCCAAGATCGCACCATAGCACTCCAGCCTGGGCAACAGAGCAAGACTCCATCTCAGGAAAAAAAGAAAAAAGGAAAAAAAAAGGAAAAAAAGGAAAACCCATTCAAAGTTGTAGTTTGGGCTATTTCACAGTTTTCAGTTCTTTAATAATTGGGTGGCTCTGTTTGTGTGTGATGTTCTCCTAAGCACCGCCAGGAAGAGAAAACCAGTGAAAAGCAGCCCTTCAGGGGGCGTCATGTCTTCCTGAAATGATGTACCATGGAAAGAAAGAACCTTGAACAGGACTGAGATCAAACAGTCTCAGACAGCATGATTATTAGAGATGTTGACCATGTTTTCTACGAATTCTGATTTTAAATTTATATTTTCAGGAAAAATAAATTCATCACCCAACGTTAATACTACTGCCTCAGGTGTAGAAGACCTTAACATCATTCAGGTGACAATTCCAGGTATGATTTCTCTGCTTCCATCATCGTTTGTGGGGGTCTCTTCAGGGCCTCTTGGACTCTCCCAGCTAGAGAGGTTTGCTCAGCCCCTCCAGGTACTCAGATACATTACACATTGCCTGGCGCTCCTCCCAGACCCCTACAGCAGTTGCCTTCCAAATACACTTGCTATCCAAACAGCTCCCGCAAGTTTTGGCACTTGGCATGAGCTAAATCCTGTTAACCACCCAAATGTGTCTAGTCTGTTCCTTAAAAAGATTCTGTATAAGGCCGGGCACGGTGGCTCACGCCTGTAATCCCAGCACTTTGGGAGGCTGAGGCGGGAGGATCACTTGAGGTCAGGAGTTCAAAACCAGCCTGGCCAACATGGTGAAACCCTGTCTCTACTAAAAATACAAAAAAAATTAGCCAGGCGTGGTGGTGCGTGGCTGTAATCCCAGCTACTTGGGAGGCTGAGGGAGGAGAAATGCTTGAACTCGGGAGGCAGAGGTCGCAGTGAGCCAACATGGCGCCACTGTACTCCAGCCTGGGTGACAGAGCAATACTCCGTCTGGGAAATAAAAAAATCTATATAAAACAGCAGGTAAAGGTCTTTATAACAAGAATAAGTTTGTAACATTTTTAGTTAGGCATTATTTTAAACAATTTCAAATTTAATTGAGTTCAAAGTGCTCAAATACTTAAATCATTTAAAAATGGCAAATGCTTGAAAACATTACACAGAGCTCCTGTAAATTGGGATTAAAAGTGCATCATTGAGCAGCAGCTTGTACCTGTAGTCCCGGCTACTTGGGAGACTAAGCCAGGAGGATCGCTTGAGCCCAAGAGTTCGAGGCCAGTCTGGGCAACATCGTGAGATACCATCTCTTTACCAAAAAAAAAAAAAAAAAAAAGCAGTATTTAAGTTTTGGATTTTCTCTGAACTGTTTTAGATGATGATAATGAAAGACTCTCGAAAGTTGAAAAAGCTAGACAGCTAAGAGAACAAGTGAATGACCTCTTTAGTCGGAAATTTGGTAAGTTTTGCATTTGCAAAGTACAGTTGCTATAAGCAAAGAGATTTGTTTTAATAAGATCTTTTCAGCAGATGATGGTTAGGTGGTTGTAATCCTCCTATAGAAAAGGAATTAAAATTTAAAAGTAAGTGTTTTGTTTATGCTAAATTTATTTAATAAGATACCATTAGTGTTACATTATTGATTGTCAGTACAAAAGTTCATGAATTTAAGGTTCACTCTCTGGCAGTGTGGCTCACGCCTGTAATCCCAGCATTTTGGGAGGCCGAGGCGGGTGGATTCGTTGAGGCCAGGAGTTCGAGACCAACCTGGCCAACATGGTGAAACCCTGTCTCTACTAGAAAATACAAAAAATTAGCCGGGCATGGTGGCACATGCCTGTAATCCCAGCTACTCGGGAGGCTGTGGTGTGAGAACTGCTTGAACGTGGGAGGCAGAGATTGCAGTGAGCTGAGATCAAGCCATCGCACTCCAACCTGGGTGATAGAGTGAGACTCTTTGTCTCAAAAACAAATTTTTTTAAGGTTCATATTTAAATTTGTTTGACGTGTACAAAGACCTTAGTTAACAGCAGAGACAGTCTTTAAAATAAATGTTCATCTGGTGCTTTTGACAGACTTTTTAAGGCAGTGGGTTAATCTGCTGTTGTGCTGTTTGTCTCACTGTCACTGTAGGTGAAGCCATTGGTATGGGTTTTCCTGTGAAAGTTCCCTACAGGAAAATCACAATTAACCCTGGCTGTGTGGTGGTTGACGGCATGCCCCCGGGGGTGTCCTTCAAAGCCCCCAGCTACCTGGAAATCAGCTCCATGAGAAGGATCTTAGATTCTGCCGAGTTTATCAAATTCACGGTCATTAGGTAAGTGAGAGTTTTCTGCTTAGTCACAGGAACGAGTCTGGAGCTCATGAGGCTGACTCATCTAAAACGCAGCCACAGGTAGTCATCGAATCAGGCTTCCTGTGCTATGCAATGAACAAGAAAAGATAACTTGTTTCATCGTTAGAATGTTAGATGTGCCTCTGCCTAAGCCGACTCTTAATTCTTTGGCAAAGGGTTGGCAAACTAGGACTGTTCGCCAAATTCAGCCTGCCTCCTATTTTTAGAGACTTCCTGAAACACAGCTACGCCCGTATTATCCATGGCTGCTTTCCTGTCACAGTGAGTAAATAGCTGGGACTGAGACGGCGTGGCCTCCAAAGTCTAAAATATTTACTCTCTAGCACTTTATAGAAAAACCTTGGCCAGGCACGGTGGCTCACGCCTGTAATCCCAGCATTTTAGGAGGCCAAGGCAGGCAGATCACCTGAGGTCAGGAGTTCCAGACCAGCCTGGCCAACATGGTGAAATCCTGTCTGTACACAAATACAGCAGTTAGCTGGGCATGATGGTGCGTGCCTGTAGTCCCAGCTACTCGGGAGGCTGAGGCAGGAGAATCGCTTGAACCCAGGAGGTGGAGGTTGTAGTGAGCCAAGATTATGCCATTGCACTCCAGCCTGGGCGACAGAGTGAGACTCCATCTCAAGAAAGAAAGAAAAACTTTGCCAACCTCTGTCTTAGGGCGCCGTGTCACAGGCTTTGGCTCAGACGGATTCAACCTCGCATCAGCCATTTGTTAGCCTGGTCACTCTGTTCCTTGTCTGTAAATGAGAGTGACCATTGTTACCACGGAGAGTGTCAGCTCCCTCCTGCAGAGCAGGCATGATGATTGTACTCATCCTCTAACACCATTTGAGCGCCACATTCCTTCCTGTGTCCTTGTTACCATAAGAGACGCCCACCTAGGCCGGGCGCGGAGGCTCACACCTGTAATCCCAGCACTTTGGGAGGCCGAGGCGCACGAATCATGAGGTCAGGAGATCGAGACCATCCTGGCTAACACAGTGAAACCCCGTCTCTACTAAAAATACAAAAAATTAGCCGGGCGTGGTGGTGCGTGCCTGTAGTTCCAGCTACTCAGGAGGCTGAGGCAGGAGAATGGCTTGAACCCGGGAGGCGGAACTTGCAGTGAGCCAAGATGGCGCCACTGTACTCCAGCCTGGGCGACAAAGTGAGACTCCATCTCAAAAAAAAAAAAAAAAAAAAAGGAGATGCCCACCTGAGCACCAACCCCAGGTTATCTTCCTCTTTTTCTTCCAGCGCCCCAGAAACTTAGCTACAACTCAACCTACCCAATCAGTTCATCATCAAACTGCCACTGTCTCTAGTTCACATCTCTTAGGACTGGCACTCAGAAATCTCATAATAAATCCTCTTGAGGCTTCTTCTCATTCACTCGTCTTCTTCCAACCTTCTTTCCCTCAAAATCTCATATTTTTGTTCCGCTTCCCCATGGTCATTCTCCATATCATTCCCAGGAGTTAGGCCAAAAGCCCCTTGCGTTCTTCCGTGCATTGAACTTAGAATCACTCTGTTCCCTGCTCTGGCGTTTCTGTTTTTTGTTTTTCCTCCATTTACTGCGTAACATTTTCTAACAGTGTTCTTATTATGGATACGTATCTATCTCTTCCATAAGTTTATAAGATCGTGGATAATACTTCTCACTGTAGTACGTAAATGACATGGGCTAGATATGAGTTGAATAGACAGTTATACCTGTAAATCCTTATAGAGTGAAAATAAATTATTATACTTTACAATTTGTTTCTCTCTTTAGACCATTTCCAGGACTTGTGATTAATAACCGTGAGTATTTTGTGAAGTGTTTCTGTTTTTTCCCCGGGGTCTGACATGTGTGCGTGTGAGTGTGTATATGTGTTTAAAGTATATCACGTTCCTTCACCTACGTCAGCAGCCATGCCAGATACTTATTTTAGCCCTCAGTAAAAACACCAGGCACTTCCAAGTTGTAAAATTCTTCAAGCTTCTTAACTTTTCCTATCCTCGATGTGCTTAATCATAAAATGGTAATAATAGCACTGATTCTGGGGGAGTCGTTCCAGTAGATGGAAAGCATCTAGAACAAGTGTCAGCAAGCTCCCACTGGGGTGTGTGCATAAAGTTTTATTGAAACCACCATCGTGTTCATTTGTTTATGGCAGAACTGAGAGGTGGCAACAGCAAGTGTGTGCTTGCAAAACCTAAAATGCTTACTGATTGGCTCTGTAAGAAAAGAGTTTGCAGCCCCCTAACCTAGAACAGCGTCTAGCCTATAGTATGTGCTTAGCCTACGGTATGTGCTCAGCGAATACAATCTATATTTATTACTGCTTTTATGACTGTTATAATGACTGTGCTTGGATTTCGTGCCAAAGTCAGTCACTTAATGTGCCTGCTTCTATTACTATTTCAGCACAGTGTCTGGCACACATTGGGCTTTCAAATATTGCCGAGCGGGTAAACAAATGTCCTTTCAATTCCTTAACATTGATGTCATTTTCAGTAGTATTTTAAGCCAAACTTAGTTTTCCAAGTGTGTTTTTGTTCTCTTAACTTTATTATTAAAAATGTACAGGCCGGGCGCGGTGGCTCAAGCCTGTAATCCCAGCACTTTGGGAGGCCGAGATGGGCGGATCACGAGGTCAGGAGATCGAGACCATGCTGGCTAACACGGTGAAACCCCGTGTCTACTAAAAAATACAAAAAATTAGCTGGGCGAGGTGGCAGGCGCCTGTGGTCCCAGCTACTCGGGAGGCTGAGGCGGGAGAATGGCGCGAACCCAGGAGGCGGAGCTTGCAGTGAGCTGAGATCCGGCCACTGCACTCCAGCCTGGGCGACAGAGCGAGACTCCGTCTCAAAAAAAAAAAAAAAAAATGTACAAAAGTGAGTCCAGGAGCGGTGGCTCACACCTGCAATCCCAGCAGTTTGGAGGCTGAGGCAGGCGGATCACTTGAGGTTGGGAGTTTGAGACCAGCCCATCCAACATGGTGAAAACCTGTCTCTACTAAAAATACAAAAATCAGCTGGGCGTGGTGGCAGACACCTGTAATCCCAGCTACTTGGGAGGGTGAGGCAGGAGAGTCACTTGAATCCTGGAGGCGGAGATTGCAGTAAGCTGAGATCGTGCCATTGCACTCCAGCCTGGACAACAAGAGCAAAACTCTGTCTCAATAAATTATTTATTTACATAAATAATACATACATAAATAAAATGTTCTCTTTTGTTCCTGTTCTTGTGCGGTAGTGTGGAATAGAGTTTTATGGTAATTACTATGAATTAGTGATTCTGAGGACCGTATCAGAACTCTGAGGTTTGTATCCTTCTCATCTTGAGCAAATGTATGTTAAAATGCTTGTCAAAGGGAACAACACGTCCTTACATTATTAAGCCAATCTGCTTCATTTTCAGAGCTGGTTGATCAGAGTGAGTCAGAAGGCCCCGTGATACAAGGTGAGTGAGGCAGGGGAGGGCCCAGAGCTACTCCTGCCACTCAGTCGCCTGCCCTGAGGGGACTCAGTTACACAGGGCACACATGCTTCTCTGTGGTTTTCACTCCTGGGTTTGACAGCTGATCAAAACATAAATTCAAGCTGTGGGTCCTGATTGAGAACAGGGGGCTGCAAACCATTTGCACCCCCTATCCCAGCTCAGGCCTAACATCAGGAACCCCAGGATTAATGGATAGGATGAAATGGCAGAGAAAGAGGGTCGTCATTTTAACCTGACTCTGTGCCGTCCGTTTCTAATGTCTGCCATAAGTGATTGAGCAAAATGTTCTTGAGTAGAAATGTACAGATTATGCTTTTAAAAAATTCCTTAAAAAACAAGTGGAATGGCCCGGTGCTATGTGAGTCATTGAAAGTAATGAGGCTGGGTGCGATGGCTCATGCCTGCCATCCCAGCACTTTGGGAGGCTGGGGCGGGTGGATCACTTGAGATCAGGAGTTCGAGACCAGCCTGCCCAACATGGTAAAACCCTATATCTCCTAAAAATACAAAAATTAGCCGGACGTGGTGGCGTGTGCCTGTCATCCCAGCTACTTGGGAGGCTGAGGCAGGAGAACCGCTTGAACCTGGGAGGTGGAGGTTGCATTGAGCCAAGATCACGTCACTGCACTCCAGCCTGGGCAACAAAGGGAGATCGTGTCTCAAAAAAACAAACATATGAACAAAAACAAAAAAGTAATGAAAAGCTTTTATTAAAGGGAGTAAACAGAAGGATGAGGAAGAAAGCATAACTAAGGCACTTGTTGTTTTCACAGTAGAGCTATGTTAAGACTGCTCTTTCAGACTTCAGCTGTATATGTGAACTTAGGACCACATTTGAGAAACAGAAATTTGAAAGTACACTTGGATAATTGTGTGCTCCACCTCAAGACCGTGGGCATTGTTTCATCATGCGCCTGTGTTTGTACAGAGTCTGGAGGGCTTTTGTCCTCTTCCTCCTCCTGAGTTCTTTCATAGTATAAAGCAGCTGTTGAACAATGTGGAAATCAATCTCTGTGTTTCTCTTTAGAATCAGCTGAACCAAGCCAGTTGGAAGTTCCAGCCACAGAAGGTAAAAGGGTGGGGTGGTCCTGCAAGTCCTTAAGACTTCTTCTTTCTTCTTTTTCTTTCTTTTCTTTTCTTTTTTTTCTTTTTTTTCTTTTTTTAAGACAGGGTCTCACTCTGTCACCCAGGCTGGAGTGAGGTGGTGTGATCTCTGCAACCTCCGCCTGCCAGGCTCAAGCAATTCTCCTGCCTCAGCCTCCCAAGTAGCTAAGATTACAGGCCTGCACCACTATGCTTGGCTAATTTCTGTATTTTTAGTAGAAACAGGGTTTCACCATGTTGGCCAGGCTAGTCTGGAACTCCTGACCTCAAGTGACCTGCCGGCCTTGGCTTCCCAAAGTGCTCGGATTACAGGCACGAGCCACCTCGCCCAGCCAAGACTTTTTACCAGGACAAAGGATTGTGTGTTTAAACTATTTCACTAGAACTGAGTGGTGGTTTTGCTCTCTTTCTTCTGGGTGAATTGGATTTGCAGGTTATGCTGTTGCGAGATGACGCATAGCTGCTTTTGCTCCATTTCCCCCAGATGACTTGGTAAATTCTCCGTGAATGACTCTGCTACATAACCTAGATAACATAATGTCTGTCCTTTAAATGCATAAAAGCCAGGAGATGTTTGTTACTTTGAAAACTTAAGTAACAAAATTTTGAATGTATTGCTAGAGAGACTTCTCTCTCTGAAGCTCTTTTGATGTTTGGTGTCTTGTCCTTCTTATTATTAAACCATATCTTAGTAAACAGTTTGGTACGAATGGATTTATCATTGAGCAGGTCTGCAAAATAATTAATCGGTACCATTTTGTTTCCATTGATAGAAATAAAAGAGACTGATGGAAGCTCTCAGATCAAGCAAGAACCAGACCCCACGTGGTAGACCTCTTCCCTCCTAGGGTAAATCAGCTTCTGTGTCAGGGATGCCGTGTGGTGTCCATCTGAACCCCCTGCATACGCGTAGCTAATGTGATCTCCCCATTTTCACATAAGATGGTGGCCCTGCCTTCAGGGAATGTGGGAGCCAGGTGGGAGCCTTCCTGGATGTTTAAGCTAGAAGATTCAACAGGGAGATTCTCCTTGGATCAATATATGTCTCTCAGTCAAAGATGTAAAAGCACTTTTGCCTTAAAAAGAATGTTGTTTCTAATCTATAGAGTAAACGTTGTCCTTCTCATTGGAATTCACTATGAGTCAGAATCATTAGACTGACTTTTTTTTTTTTCCGTAGTAATAGTATTTTGCAGAGTCTCACAGAGCTGCAGATCTATTGTTCATCTTGCAGAGTTGAGTTCACAAGTCTGATCCTGTTATTCCAGTTTCTTAAATTTGGCCAAGTTATAACAGGAGCAGTAGCTTGAGACCCGAAGTCAGGAAACTTTGACAATGGATTTTTTTTTTTTTTTTAAATCCAGAGACTTGTTGTACTGGAGTTTGCCTTACCCTGTCAGCTCATGGACTTAAGGTTTCATCCCGCTTTATGAGCGCATCTGAATCCAAGTCACTGTTACCCGAATTTGCAAATTAAGTTGTGATATTCGTGACTGTTAAATTCCTGTAATTAGATTAACCTGTTTGCTTGCTTGTTTGTTTTCTCTCCTATTTTAGCTTAAAGTATCAGTGGTTGAGAAGAGCTTTTCGGACGTGTTACTTCCCCAAGCTGTGTAATATACTTGTATAACAGAAATACCTTCTATACAAACCTTTTTTTCTACTTTTAGATAGAAATGTCTACTTTTTCAGCAGTTCTGTGAATTAAAGAGCAGAGTGACTGTGGGTCTGGAATGGCTGGTGTACTTGGGAATGTATTATCAGGATTTTACAGCAATGCTGGGAAACGACAGGGAAAATGACAGGAATGAATCTCACCAGATTTTTTATGTACTCAGCAGAGCCTTGAGTTACGGTGTTTATTTTCCAATCAAGTGAAGATATCTCCTACTGGAACATCTCAGCTTCTGCAGTGAAGAAAAATTCCTGTGATAGTTCAGTTCTTTAGTTTTTCTATTTGAAAAAAAAAAAAAAAAATCATTTAAATGATCTTTTGTTCACGGCTCTCCTTAATGACTGAGTGAACAGTTCCTATCTGTATATTTGACTAAACCTTTTCCTAAGCTATCTCTCATGGTTCCTATGTTTTTTTATCATAATTAAAAGCAAAACCATCTGGATCACCTAACAGTCAGAGGTCAGTATCTCAGCGTGTGAATTACAGAGTAAATACAGAGAGAACCTCTTCCACTTTTACTTTTCGTCCAAATAAAATGCATGGTGTACCAGAAGTTGAAGATCGGGTTGAGGATTGGGGCTAGCTCGATGACACTAAGGCCCCGACATCGCGGGACGGGACCTGCTGTGGCGTGGATTCTTAGGAACGCGGTTCTAGCCGGCCCCCTCTCCAGGGCTCGCCGTGGCCGGCGTTACTTCCTAGTTCTTCTTGTAACCCTGAGGTGCCAGCACGGGGAGGGAGGAGGGATCAGGGGGCTGAGGATGCAACCTCTGACGTTCTGCGCCTTCCTAGGAGAGTCTTACATGTGTGGAGATTTCACAAGCAATGCGAGTTGTAAAATACCAGCTCTACAAGAAGCTAGGCTCTGTGACAGCATAGTTCTCAGTAGCTTTATCACAATATTCACAATGGAGAATTATATGACATGGTAGCAGAAATAGGCCCTTTTATGTGTTGCTTCTATTTTACCTCAAATTGTAGATATAGGGTAATCAATAAAATCCATCCATGCCTTTCACACACTAAGTCATTGCTCTCTCGGCTGTTTTCATGGTTCTGTCTGGGGAAGTTCGGGGGTGGCTCGGCATAGGTGGGACGCAGACCGAGGCAGAGGCTGGCGCTGGGCACAGCCCACCGGGCCTCCCGGGGACAGTGTCACTTGCGGTGTTTCTCAGACCACTGCTGTCCATCTCCTCTGAGCTGGGCCAGGGCCCCCACCCACCCTTCTATCTGGGCCAGCCAGCCATGGATGAAGAGCAGCTCACATACGATTTTGGGAGCCAAAAGCCCCTGCCATCGAGAGCTCATGCGGCAGCCCCTCCTGCCTGAGCCCACACACTGGCTCTGAGGCTCCTCTGTTCTCAGCGTGGTCCCTGCCTCTGCCGTGCCCCATCCGCGTGGGCCAGAAAGGAAAACTGATCTCACGATTGGCCTGCCTGCTAACCTGGGAGGAGACCGCTTCTCTGATAGCATCTCATAGTTCTTTGAACGTGTCCTTAAAACGTGCCCTGCCGTGCCACCCTCAGCCACACCTCCCGGCGCCGATCCTGGAGAATCAGGGCCGTGGCAAGGCTGCTGTTGGCGAAAGCCCAGCTCTTCCATGAATCTCCATTCAGTTACTGGTTTCACACTCATTTGTGAGGTCACAGACTTGCCAAGGAGATTCATTATTCAATCCGTTACAACAATTCTGTGTGTACATAACACATTTTTTTTTTCTTTTTCTTTCTTTCTTTTTTTTTTTTTTTTTTAAGACAGTCTTACTCTGTTGTCCCCAGGCTGGAGCGCAGTGGTGCAATCTCAGCTCACTGCAACCTCCACCTCACAGGGTCAAGCAATTCTCCTGCCTCGGCCTCCCGAATAGCTGAGGTTGCAGGCACCCACCAACACACCTGGCTAAATTTTGTATTTTTAGTAGAGATGGGGTTTCACCATGTTAGCCAGGCTGGTCTCAGACTCCTGGTCTCAGGTATATACACATATTTTTATTTTATATATATATATATATATATATATATATATATATATATACACACACACACACACACACACAAAGGATTTGATTTAAGCCAGGTGCTGTGGTGTACAGCTCTAGTCCTAGCTACTAGGGAGGCTGAGGTGGGAGGATCACTTGAGCCACTGCAGTGATTATACCACTGCACTCCAGTCTGGGTGACAGTGAGACCCTGTCTCTTAAAAAGAGCCCTTAGCTACCTGCATTAATTAATGAACAGGCAGTGCATTTCTGTGTGGTTTTGTTTTGTTTTTTTAAGACGGAGTCTCACTCTGTTGCCCAGGCTGGAGTGCAGTGGTGCAATCTTGGCTCACTGTAATCTCCGCCTCCTGAGTTCGAGATTCTCCTGTCTCAGCCTCCCGAGTAACTGGGATTACAGCCACCTACCACCACGCCCGGCTAATTTTTGTATTTTTAGTAGAGACGGGGTTTCGCTATGTTGGCCAGGCTGGTCTCAAAAGTCCTAACCTCAAGTGATCAGCCTGCCTCGGCCTCCCAAAGTGCTGGGATAACAGGCGTGAGCCACAGTGCCCGACCTCAGGCAGTGCATTTCTAAAAGGTGGATAGTGTGATTCTTCAGAGGGTGAAGGGGAAGTTAAACTTGCCCAGTAAAATCTTCATTAGCCGAGTAGTCTGGATTGAAAAAGCAATACAATGCAAGTAGGTGTCTTCAGTTGCATTTTGAAGTAGGTTGGTCTCTATATTTCTTTTATTTTCGAGACAGAGTTTCGCCCTTGTTGCCCATGCTGGAGTGCAATGGCACAGTCTCGGCTCACTGCAACCTCCACCTCCCAGTTCAAGTGATTCTCCTGCCTCAGCCTCCTGAGTAGCTGGGATTATAGGCATGTGCGACCACACCTGGCTAATTTTGTATTTTTAGTAGAGACAGGGTTTCTCCATGTTGGTCAGGCTGGTCTTGAACTCCCGACCTCAGGTGATCCGCCCACCCTGGCCTCCCAAAGTGCTAGGATAACAGGCGTGAGCAACTGTGCCCGGCCACAGGCTGGTTTTTCTGAGCCTCCTCCAGGCCCCCATTTCTGCTTTTTTTTCTCTCCAAAGATCAGAAGTTCCACTGGCGAGGAAGATCAAGGGACCAGGCCTTTCTAGTTTCCACATTATACTCCAAGCGCTGGTCTTAGTAAATTCAAGGCACCTGATGGATTTAACCATTCGGGGGCAGAATTGTCACATACCAAAGGGGCATCTTTTGGAAAGTCACTGCACAGCGACCACCCATCTTCTGGAAGGTCGCCACTCGTCTTCCTAAATGGAAGCCCCAGTTTCTGGACTTGGGTGTGTTTTGAGGATTTGATGTTCTCCCAAAGTGCCTCCGTTTCCCTATGATGGGGAAGAGGAAGGGGACGGATTTTAAGAATCCTGGAGGCCGCTGTCCCTGTCCTTAGACCTGTGAGTCCAGGGAGATGACCACAGACAGGGCTGTGGGTCCTTTACTCTGAAAAGCATCACTTCCCCTGCCTGGAGTTCAGATCCTGCCTGGATTCATGGTGGGAAGTGAGCTCTGGCTCTCTCTACTTCACCCACGGCTGGCTGCCCGCTCTCCTGGCTCACGGGGCAGACAGGATGCAGCTTGCAGCCCGTTATAGAAATCACAGGTTCCTAGGGGCCTGGTGGCCCATCAGTGACAAAGGGCAGGTGGACCTGGTATGGCTGCACCAGAGGGGCTTTCTCACCCTGGGAACTGGGCTAAAAACCAAGCCCAGACTGTGGCCCATGCTTTTGTCCCCCTAGCCGCCTCGAGGTCCCTCCCTACCTGCCTCCCGCACCCCCACCCCACCTTAATTCTTTTTTTTTTCCCCCCCCAAGACGGAGTCTCGCTCTGTTGCCCAGGCTGGAGTGCAGCGGTGCAATCCTGGCCCCCTGCAACCTCCGCCTACCGGGTTCAAGCTATTCTCCTGCCTCAGCGTCCCGAGTAGCTGGGATTACAGGTGTCCACCACCACACCCAGCTAATTTTTGTATTTTTAGTAGAGATGGGTTTTCCCATGTTGGCCAGGCTGGTCATGAACTCCTGACCTCAAGTCATCTGCCTGCCTTGACCTCCCAAAGTGCTGGGATTACAGGCGTGCGTGAACCACTGTGCCCAGCACCACGCCTTACTTTTGAGGAAGTGTTGGGAAAGCCGGCTCTGACATAGCTTGTGAGGCAAGCCCAGCTAGGGAAGGTGTTTCCTGCCTGACTTCCTCCCCAGAAGCAATAGCGGGGCCTGCTGTGGCATCCACTTCCTGCGGGGACTGAAGGCTGCTCACGCCTCAGGCTACATAAAGCAGGAAGGACCCACGCAGGAGGACCCCTCCAGAGGTGTGAGGGCGATTTGGTGGACACAGGCAGGGCCAGCAAGAGAGCAGAGGGCCCACCTCCCAGAGCCCCAAATGCCACAGGCTGAGAAGGTCTAGCTACATCCAAAGGACCTGTTAACTCCTGCCCCGATTGACTCTCAAACTGTCCCCTCCTGTACGGTGGAAACCCCTGGATAGACAGCAGTCCCTGCAGGTCTCCAGAAAGACAAGGCCGGAACAGGGAACCCGGGGTGCGTGTTCATGAAGCTGTGGCAAGTGTGGACACCACAGCCCCAAGTTTCTTTTTCTGGCCTGCGGGAGATGAGCTTCGGTCCCACGGAGGTGACAAGGTTGTCCTCATGCATGATGGGGATCTGCGGTGCCTCTGCACCTGTGTAAGCCCTCAGTGAGTAAGCCGAGTCTACAGGTCCCGCCTGTCTGCGGGCGGCCCGCCCCCATCTCCAGGCCTGTGTGACTTAGCGACTGTCCCAGATCTCCCCAGGGAAGTCGGGCAGGGGCCTGGCCCTCGGCAAGTCCCAGAGGGAGCGCACCACCGCTGACTTCACTGCGCTTCTTGGGGCTGGGGAGTTGTGGAAATGGCCACTCCAGACCCGGTGACTGGTTGGCTCTTAGGACGTGGTTTCCTCATTACAGAAATTTGTTTCAAGTGTACAGAAATCAACATCGGCCAGGTGCAGTGGCTCATGCCTGTAATCCCAGCATTTTGGGAGGCCGAGGTGGGTGGATCACCTGAGGTCAGGAGTTTGAGACCAGCCTGGCCAACATGGAGAAACCCCGTCTCTACTAAAAATACAAAAATTAGCCAGGTGTGGTGGCAGGAGCGTGTAATCTCAGCTGCTCAGGAGGCTGTGGCGGGAGAATTGCTTGAACCCGGGAGGCGGGGGTTGCAGTGAACCAAGATTGTGCCATTGCACTCCAGCCTGGGCAACGGAGCGAGACTTTGTCTCAAAAAAAAAAAAAAACAAAATTCACCGAAGCCCCCAGGCGTGGTGGTGCACTGCAGGGTTTAGCCTTCCTGGGTGGCAGAGGGCATCTGGGCCCCTGAGCACGGAAGTGGGGCTCCCGCGGGGGCGGGGCTTGAAGAGTCCCCATTCCTGTGGTGCATATTTGATGAGGGCCCATGTCGTGCCTGGAGCTGGGCCAGAAGCCACAGTGCATGGCCCAGCCTGTCCATGGGCTTGGTTACTGTCAGCCTGGCCATATCAGGGAAAGCTTCCAGGCCACCCACACAGCTGCACCACACCCAGACCAGCTCTCCAAGGGACATCATGAGACTGCCCCCACTGTCAGAGCCCCGGGCCGGTGGTCCCAGCAACTTGGGGTGCCTGCTCTCCTTCGTGTGACATTTTCTTCATTCCAAGCTCAATTTAAACAGCAAGAAGCTGCCCTGCCTCCTATCTGGCAATTTCCCTGCCCCGCAGCTTGGAGGCAGCCCCTGCGCAGTTTGTATCTGGTGATGGCCAACGTTCGCCACCCTAGTACTTGACCCTATTTAATCCTCACGGCAGCCCATGAAGTGGGTAGATTGGTTAGTGCCATTTCACAGATGAAAAGATGGAGGCTCAGGAAGCTTCAGCCACGTGCACAGCTCAGCCGTGGCCTGCACATCTCCCCACGCGGCCTGGGCCTCCGTCTGACTCCCCTGAGTTGAATGTCTAGGGCCTGAAGTCCGTTCTCTCATGTCCCTAGGCCAAAGGCTGGAGATCAGGTCTAGGGGAGAAGGGAGTTCCCAGGGCTGTGGTTCAGCTGTGTCCTGGGCCAGTCTCCCACGGGCAGGTCCCTGATTCCCCTCTGCCGAGGCCTCGGGGTCCACCCCTGCCAAGCAGAGCCCAGCACAGGTGATTTGGTTGATAAAGGAAGACGGGTCTCTGGGGAGGCAGTGAGTGGCCCACGTTTCTTTTTTGCCTTTTTTTTTTTTTTTTTTTTGAGATGGAGTCCCACTTGCTCTGTCTCCCAGGCTGGAATACAGTGGTGCGATCTCGGCTCACTGCAACCTCCACCTCCCGGGTTCAAGCGAGTCTCCTTCCTCGGCCTCCTGAATAGCTGGGATTACAGGCACCTGCCACCACGTCCGGCTAATTTTTGTATTTGTAGTAGAGACGGGGTGTCACCATGTCAGCCAGGCTGGAGTGGCCAGCGTTTCTGCCTATTGACACCTGCCTGCCAATACAGGGTCGGTCACATAGAGCCAGCGCCATAGGCACCTTGGGGCCCATCCTGCTGCCCTAGGCAGGAGGGAGAGCTGGTCCTGTGGGCCGGCCCGGGAGGCTGCCACCCAGGGCTGTTCAAGGGGATGGATCCTGGCTGTCACTCACTCAAGAAGAGGCAGCAGGAGAGGCTTAGGTTAGACCTGGGAAAGAACTGTCCCACACAAAGGCTGATTTGCTCCAGTCCTAGGAACTGCTAGATTTCCTCTCCTGATAAATTGTGCCAGAGGGCACTGCGTGGGTCCCATGCCCTGAAGCCAAGCCCCCTTTCTCCCCATATGGTCCCCACTGGCCTGGCCTTGGGGATTTCCTGGTTAAGGAAATGGCGAGCTCAGCCCATCTGGGGAAGGCCAAGTGGCCTGAGGGTGGAGAAGGTGACATTTGGAAAAAGGCCAGGACCCGCAGCTCAGACCTGGAAGCCCCCACTGCCCGCCAGCCTGGCTTGAGGTGACAGCTTCCCTCATGAGCCCCCTTCCCCCACCCATTCATTCATTCATTCATTCACATTGTTCAAGGGCAAGGCATGAGAGGGCAACAGTTAAATCATGATCCTGGGTCCAGACTGCCTGAGTCCAATCATGGTTCTAGCCTGGCGCGATGGCTCATGCCTGTAACCCCAACACTTTGGGAGGCCAAGGCAGGCAAATCACTTGAGGTCAGGAGTTCGAGACCAGCCTGGGCAACATGGTGAAACCCCATCTCTACAAAAAATACAAAAATTAGCTGAGCATGGTGGCGTGAGCCTGTAATCCAAGCTACTGGGGAGGCTGACGCAGAATTTCTTGAACTGGGGAGGCGGAGGTTGCAGTGAGGCAGGATTGCACCACTGCACTCCAGCCTGGGTGACAGAGCAAGACTCCGTCTCAAAACAAAAACAAAACAAATCCCAGTTCTGCATTTACCAGCTGTGGCAATCTGTTTTCCTCTCCGTTTTCCCGTCTGTGAAGTGGGAAAAATTGGACCCACTCCCTGACAGCCTCCTTGTGAGGAGAAGATGTGATCGTAAATAGAAAGCACCTAGAATAGTGCTTGACGTAGGGCGGGGTGGCGGGGTGCGGGGGGCCCTTCCTGTTAGCACTCGGGACATGGGGGAATTCTTGGGGCCGTGGTATTGTTCTAACACCCAGTGATGGTTCACCAGCTGTCTCCTTTATAATAATTAGGTAAGAGATGCGGTTTTCGACATAGTTCACAATACAAACATTTTTAGAAATTCTATTTCCTCCCCCTGAAAAAACTCTCTTATCTCTTTATTACTTCCTTTATTTTATTTTATTTTATTTATTTTTTTGAAACGGAGTCTCACTCTGTCACCTAGCCTGGAGTGCAGTGGCATGATCTCGGCTCACTGCAACCTCTGCCTCCCGGGTTCAAGCGATTCTCCTACCTCAGCCTCCCAAGTAGCTGGGATTACAGGCTTGCGCCACCACGCCTGGCTAATTTTTAAATTTTTAGTAGAGACCGAGTTTCACCATGTTGGCCAAGCTGGTCTCGAACTCCTGACCTCAGGTGGTCCACCCATCTTGGCCTCCCAAAGTGCTGGAATTACAGGCATGAGCCACCATGCCAACCTTTTTTTTTTTTTTAATTAAAAAAATTATTTGGATCTTGTTTCATCCACACATTAAATTAAATCCTGGCCAGACACAGTGGCTCATGCCTGTAATCCCAGCATTTTGGGAGGCTGAGGCAGGAGGATCATTTGAGACTAGAGTTCGAAACCAGGCCAAGCAGCATCTCAAGACCCCGTCTCTACCAAAAATAAATAAATAAATAAATATAAAAAGTGGGGAAAAAAAAATCCTATGTCTTCCTGAATAAAGGCTGTGAGCCTGCTTACAGAGGTCATTACAAGGTCAAACTCAAGTTCGGAGCGCTTCCTGCCTCTGCTCACCCAACAAACTTGCTGGATACCCCATCTGCAGAGCACTTTGTGGG
Organism: Papio anubis; assembly: GCF_008728515.1. Classification (NCBI taxonomy): domain Eukaryota; kingdom Metazoa; phylum Chordata; class Mammalia; order Primates; family Cercopithecidae; genus Papio; species Papio anubis. Next base: position 135,122,421 of record NC_044979.1, on the reverse strand, counting down.
AACATGACAGGGTCTCGGGAGGCCATAGGAGGAGAGTGGAAAGATCACAGCCAGGGGTTCGGGGTGTCTACAGGACAAACACGCTGGCCAGGCAGTTATGCAAGAGTGGAAAGACTGCTAGAGGAAGGGAAGGAAGTGCCGAGAGCCCACAAAAGTCTCTGCTTACAACGATCCCCACTAGAACCTTCCTCTGCCCCGCCTTGACATGCCCAGGTGAGCACCACTGCGGGTCTGGCGTCTGTGCTGAGCTTTTTTTTTTTTTTTTTTTTTCTGAGGCAGAGTCTCACTCTGTTTCCCAGGCTGGAGTGCAGTGGCACAATCTCGGCTCACTGCAACCTCCACCTCCCTGGTTCAAGCGATTCTCCTGTCTCACCCTCCCGAGTAGCTGGGATTACAGGTGTGAGTCACCACACCCATCTAATTTTTGTATTTTTAGTAGAGACCGGGTTACACCATGTTGGGCAGGCTGGTCTCGAACTCCTGACCTCAGGTGATCCACCCACCTCGGCCTCCCAAAGTGCTGGGATTACAGGCATGAGCCGCCGCACCTGGTCCCACTTGTGGAACTAGCATCTATCTGGAGAGGAAGCAAACATCACCCACCACCTCCCGCTCCCTCCTCTCACTACTGTCCCCGCCATCATCCCAGAGGTCACCCTGGCTTCCAACACCACAGCCTAGCTGGGGCGGTTTTCAAGCCTTGTATAAATGACATCCTCCAGAACACGTGCTCTGTGCCTGCCTGCCTTCCATCAGTGATGTGTCTGGAAGATTCCACGGTGTCGCCCTGTGGGACAGTTCCTTGTCATTGCTGAGTAGGTCCTGTTGCAAATGCCTATCTCTCTGCATGGAAGGCTCCGAGATACATAGATGGAAATCACCATAGGAAGGGCTTGCAGGGCTGCTCACACCCAGGGCTGGGGACCTCGGGGTGGAGGTGGGGGACAGTAAGGACCAGAGGGAGCAGGTGCCGGCAGGTGATGTGACTTTTCTTCTCTATAAAGAAGCAAAGGCCGGGTGCGGTGGCTCACTCCTGTAATCCCAGCGCTTTGGGACGCCAAGGTGGGCAGATCACTTGAGGTCAGGAGTTTGAGACCAGCTAGGCAATTTGGTGAAACCCCGTCACTATAAAAATACAGAAAATTAGCTGGACATGGTGGTGCACACCTGTAATCCCAGCTACTCGGGAGGCTGATGCAGGAGAATTGCTTGTACCCAGAAGGCGAACGTTGCAGTGAGCCGAGATCATGCCACTGCATGCCAGCCTGGGGCACAAAAAGAGACTCTATCTCGAAAAGAAAAAAAACAAAAGAAGAAGAAGTGAAGCATTTGCCAAGCAAATCTTTCAGAGCTGATGGAATGGACCCTACACTTCTTGGATAATAAAAGCAGGAACAGGCCAGGTGCAGTGGCACGTGCCTGTAGTCCCAACCTACCTGGGAGGCTGAGGCGGGTGGATCCCCTGAGCTCAGGTGTTCGAGACCAGCCTGGCCAACAGGGTGATACCCCTTCTCTACTAAAAATACAAAATTAGCCGGGCATGGTGGTGCACACCTGTAATCCCAGCTACTCGGGAAGCTGAGGCAGGAGAACCGCTTGAACCCAGGAGGCAGATTTTGCAGTGAGCAGAGATCGCACCACTGCACTCCAGCCTGGGCAACAAGAACGAAACTTCGCCTCAAACAAATAAATAAAAGCCCAGTATGTCTCGGCTTTCATCTGCCAGGCTTCAACCCTCACCCCAAGGAGATCAGGTCCGGACCACGAGCTGACCCTGGGCTCGGGCAAAGATGAGTTGGTGCAGCCCCTGGCCTGCTGGGAGGCACAGGCTGCAGTAGGCTGCCTGGGGCTGAGGCTGGCCACTCATGAACTCATGACCTTGAATGAGTTCCAAAAGTTCTGGGCCTCCCAGGCTCTAGGGGGAGTGTGAGAGAGAGGCCTCAGCCTGTCCCTGGGCACGCTGCTCCCTCCTCACCTCTTTGTCCCAAATTCCCTTCCTGGCAAAGCTGACAATCTTATTTCACTCTGGAAGAAACTGAGTCAGCTCTAAGGAACAATTCAATGAAAGATTTGCTTACTTGAGGATCGGAACTCAAGTCTCACTCAAAGTCTGTGCCATTTTCATCCCAGCTGTCACTGGCACTCATCCACACATAGCCAAGGACAAGCACCTAGCACTTGCAATGCGCACTCCCATGCCCACGTTCATTCACTCATTCATTCACTCATTCATTCATTCACTCATTCATTCACTCATTCATTCATTCACTCGCTCATTCATTCATTCACTCAATGAATGTTGCAGTCACGATCCAAATATTTATGGTCTCTGTGTGCCAGGCACTAGATGGAAGGGCTGGGGCTACAGCCCCTGATAACCCGGTCATGCCCTAGCTTTCCTGGGACACACATGGTGGTAAGAAGGGACTAAAAAAAGTCAGGCCAGGCACGGTGGCTCATGCCTGTAATCCCAGCTCTTTGAGAGGCAGAGGCAAGGCCAGGTGTGGTGGCTTATACCTGCAATCCCAGCACTTTGGGAGACTGAGGTGGGAGGATCACCTGAGGTCAAGAGTTCAAGACCAGCCTGGCCAACATGGGGAAATCCAGTCTCTATTAAAAAAAAAAAAAAAAAATTAGCCAGGTGTGGTGGCACATGCCTGTAATCCCAGCTACTCAAGAGGCTAAGGCAAGAAAATTGCTTGAACCTGGGAGGTGGAGGTTGCAGTGAGCCGAGATCGCGCCATTGCACTCAAGCCTGGGCAACAAGAGCGAGACTCCATCTCAAAACAAAACAAAACAAAACAAAAACAGTGGGAGGCAGAGGCAGGAGGATCATTTGAGGCCAGTAGTTTGAGACCATCCTGGGCAACATAGCAGGACCCTGTCTGTACAAAAAAAATGTAAAAAATTAGCCGGGCATGGTGGAACGCACCTGAAGTCCCAGCAACTCCACAGGCTGAGGCAAGAGGATCACTGGAGCCCAAGAGTTGGAGGCTGCAGTGAACTGATCGCACCACTGTGCTTGAGCCTGGATAACAAAGCAAGATCCTGTCTCAAATAATAATAGCAATAATAATAAAGAAAAATAACATGCAATTGGTGATGCATCAATGATAATAAGTGCTCTGCAGAAAAAGGGGGCAGGAAGAGGCTGAGGAAGAGATGAAGTTTGCTATGCAATGTGAAGTTATCAAGGAAGGCTTCTCGGAAGAGGTGACATTTGGGCAGAGAAATGGAGGAGAGAGTTATGGAGGGAAGACGATGAATGGGGGGAACATGGTCAAGGCGGGAATATGGTCAAGGGGGGAAAGATGGGCAAGGGGACACAGCAAATACAAAGGCCCTGAGGCAGGAGCAGCTTGGTTCACCCCCAAAATCCATGGGGCCCATGTAGGCGACAGGAAGGACAAGTGTAAACCCTTTTCCTTGTCCCTGCAGGTGTGTGTGAATGTGACTCTGCCCATATTTACACCCTGCAAGCCTGAAGAGTCCCCAGAAACTGAAAGAAGAAGCAAAGCCTTTTCTGTACCCTCCCTGCCCCCTGTCCCGACCGCGACAAAAGCGACTTCCTCTTTCCAGTGCATTTAAGGCACAGCCTGGAAGTGCCAGGGAGCACTGGAGGCCACCCAGTCATGGGGGACACCTTCATCCGTCACATCGCCCTGCTGGGCTTTGAGAAGCGCTTCGTACCCAACCAGCACTATGTGAGTAGCTGGTGGAAGGGATCCCATGGTGGTGATACGGGAGGGACACCGCGGCCACCCTTACAGTCCCAAGGCCAACCAGCTCCAGTGAGGACTAAGGGGGCAGGGTCTTAGCACCCGGTCCCTGGTCTTTGGGCCTAGATCTACCCCTCTGATCCTGGACTCCACCCGGGGAAGACAGTACCCTTGGACCTGCCCTGGGCCCCAGCCCTTTACTGTCCCCTCCTGTGTTCCCAGCCAGGCCCTCAGCCTTAGCTAGGAGTCCTCTCTCTGCTCCCCTGCCATGGCCAGGCAGCCTAGCACTCTCTCAGGTCCAAGGCCCACTCCTCCAGGAAGCCTTCCCTGACTAGCCCCGCTATCAGAGAGTGGCCCTCCCAGGAGGGAGGCCTGGAAACTAAAGCTCGCTCTCTCTCCCCAGCTGCCTGTAGTGTCAGTTAGAGTCTTATCTTCTCCAGTAGGGTGACACCATCACAGGGGCCAAGAGTCCTCCCATCTGTCCCCCGGGAGGCTGGACAAATGCCTGCTCAGACAGGCCAGTCCACTGGGTCCCCTAATCCCATAGGAAGGCCAGGGAGAAGCTACATTTAGGAAATTGAATGAAGCTTGTATGGAACATTTAGTCCTATGTGCCAAGATCTTTCTCTTTTTTGTTGCGTTTTGTTTTTTGAGACAGAGTCTTGCTCTGTTGCCCAGGCCAGAGTGCAGTGGTGTGATCTCAGCTCACTGCAACCTCCGTCTTCTGGGTTCAACCTGTTCTCCTGCCTCAGCCTCCAGAGTAGTTGGGATTACAGCTGCCCGCCACCACAGCTGGCTAATTTTTGCATTTTTAGTAGAGACGGGGCTTCACCATGTTGGCCAGGCTGATCTCAAACTCCTGACCTCAAAGTGATCCACCCGCTTCGGCCTCCCAAAGTGCTGGGAGCCACCGTTCCTGGGCCTGTTTTTTTGAAATGAGGTCTGGAGTGCAGTGGTGCGATCATAGCTCACTGCAGCCTCGATCTGCCAGGCCCAAGCGATCCTCCTGCCTCAGCCCCTTGAGTAGCTGGGACTACAGGCACACACCACCACTCCTGGCTAATTTTTAAAATTTTTGTAGAGATGAGGTTTCACTATGTTGTACAGGCTAATCTTTTTTTTTTTTTTTTGAGACGAAGTCTCGCTCTGTGGCCCAGGCTGTAGTGCAGTGGCCGGATCTCAGCTCACTGCAAGCTCCGCCTCCCAGGTTCACACCATTCTCCTGCCTCAGTCTCCCGAGTAGCTGGGACTACAGGTGCCCGCCACCTCGCCCGGCTAGTTTTTTGTATTTTTTTAGTAGAGACGGGGTTTCACCGTGTTAGCCAGGATGGTCTCGATCTCCTGACCTCATGATCTGCCCGTCTCAGCCTCCCAAAGTGCTGGGATTACAGGCTTGAGCCACTGTGCCGGGCCTGTACAGGCTAATCTTGAACTCCTCGGCTTAAGCAACTCTCTGGACTCAGCCTCCTACAGTGCTAGGATTACAAGCGTGAGCTACCGTGCCTAGTCACTTTTCTCCTTTTCTTTGTAACTTTCAGTTTTGAAATTTCAAATTTACAGAAAGGCTACTGGGCTTCAAAACAGTACCGATCACTCCAATAGTCTTTCCCTCACCTTCATCCACATGCCTCTTTCTGGGTATATTTTCTGAATTATTTGAGAGTGAGTTGAAGACGTGTTTCTTTACCTCTAAATACTAGTTGTTAGGCATTTCTTAAAATCAAGGGCATTCTCTTACATAATCACAATGCACGTGTCAAAATCAGCAAATTAACATGGACAAAACACCATTATCCACCCACAGACTTTACTGAGATTCCCCCAATTATCCTACTTGTCCTCTGCAGTAAAAACTTTTTTCAGGTCTAGGATCCAGTCAAGGATCAATGTCATGGCCTTTAACCTTCTTTAATCTGGATTTAATCTGGATCGGTCTTTTTATCTTTTTTCTTTTTCTTTTTTTTTTTGGCACAGTGTCTCACTCTGTTGCCAGAGTGGAGTGCAGTGGTGCAATCTCGGTTCACTGCAACCTCTGCCTCCCAGGTTCAAGAGATTCTCCTGCCTCAGCCTCCTGAGTAGCTAGGAGTACAGGTGCCCGCCACAACGCCCAGCTCGTATTTTCTGGTAGAGACAGGGTTTCGCCATGTGGATTCTGGATCAGTTTTTTTTGTTTGTTTGTTTTTTGTTTTTATGAGATGGAGTCTTGCTCTGTCACCCAGGCTGGAGTGCAGCGGCACGATCTCCACTCACTGCAACCTCCTTCTCCCGAGTTTAAGCAATTCTTGTGCCTCAGCCTCCTGAGTAGCTGGGATTACAGGCATGCGCCACCACGCCCAGCTATTTTTTGTATTTTTAGTAGAGACAGGGTTTCACCATGTTGGCCAGGCTGGTCTCGAACTCCTGACTTCAGGTGATCTGCCCACCTCAACATCCCAAAGTGCTGGGATTACAGGCGTGAGCCACCGCGTCCAGCTGATTCTGGATCAGTCTTAATCAGTCTTTGTCTTTTGCAACTTTGATGTTTTGCAGAGAGCAGGACAGTTACTTTGTACAATGTCCCTTGGTTTGAGTTTCTCTTCATTAGATTCGGTTTGCGCATCCAGGGCAGTGGATCTTAGATGCGATGTTGTCTTCTTTTTAATTTTTTTGAGAGGGAGTCTCACTCTGTCACCCAGGCTGGGGTGCAGTGGCACAACCTCGGCTCACTGCAGCCTGCACCTCCTGGGTTCAAGCAATTCTCCTGTCTCAGCCTCCCAAGTAGCTGGAATTACAACTACCCACCACCACTCCCAGCTAAGTTTTGTATTTTTAGTAGAGACAGAGTTTCACCATATTGGTCAGGCTGGTCTCGAATTCCTGACCTCAGGTGATCCACCTGCCTTGGCATCCCAAAGTTCTGGGATTACAGACATGAGCCACTATGTCCAACCTGCCTGACTCTCCCCTCCCCTCCCGACCCAAGCTGGAGTGCAGTGGTGCAATCATAGCTCACTAAAGCCTTGACCTACAAGGCTCAAGCAATTCTCCTGCCTCAGCTGGGACCACAGATGTGCGGCACCACACCCGGCCAATTTTTGTATTTCTAGTAGATATGGGGATCTCGCTATATTGCCCAGGCTAGTCTCGAACTCCTGAACTCAAGCGATCTTCCCACCTCAGTCCTAAGAAGTGCTGGGATTCCAGGTGTGGGCCACCGTGCCCAGCCTAGGTCCTACTTTTATCTCCAATTTACGGATGAGTCCATTTGAGAGAAGCTGACCATCTTGCCCTGGGTCTCAAGGCTGGGCTGTGGCAGCACTGGGGTCCATGTGTGTGCCCTTTCTGCAATCCTGGACCACCCCAAAGATGTCCCTCACCCAATCCTCTGGACTTCCTCCAGGGGTAGTGGGATCCTGGGTACACACAGCAAAGCCTCTTTGGAAGCTGAATGGGGTCCCCCCGACTCTGGCCTTCCCCAGGTGTACATGTTTCTGGTGAAATGGCAGGACCTGTCCGAGAAGGTGGTGTACCGGCGCTTCACGGAGATCTACGAGTTCCATGTGAGTGTGGGGACAGAGGAGGGAGAGGGACCCACCGTCCCAGCTCTACCCTTTGGGGAGGACCTTAGCCCAGGTGGTGCGGAAACTGCAGAACCCAGACTCCCCTCCCAGACCACAGTTAAAGGGGATTGATTTATTTATATATATTTTTGTGACAGCGTCTTGCTCTGTCACCCAGGCTGCAGTGCAATCATAGCTCGCTGCAGCCTCAACCACTGGGGCTCAAGTGATCCTGCTGCCTTAGCCTCCTGAATAGCTGGGACTGTAGGTGCGCTGATATCACCGTGTGTGGCTAATTTTTCGTGTTTTTTGTAAAGACGGGGATCTCACTGTGTTGCCTAAGCTGGTCTTGAACTCCAGACCTCAAGTGATCCTCCTGCCTTGGCCTCCCAAAGCTAAGGGGGCATTTTAAAAAACATTTTTCCCCCTGAAGCATTTAAGAAGGTCTTGCTGAAAACAATGAATAAAATGAAAAACACCAAATTCTCATTTTAAAGTAAAACAGGATCTCCCAGAACGTTCCTAGAATGGAACCATTCTTACCACTTTTGAAAAACAAAGACCGCCGGGCGCGGTGGCTCAAGCCTGTAATCCCAGCACTTTGGGAGGCCGAGACGGGCGGATCACAAGGTCAGGAGATCAAGACCATCCTGGCTAACCCGGTGAAACCCCGTCTCTACTGAAAAATACAAAAAATTAGCCGGGCGAGGTGGCGGGAGCCTGTGGTCCCAGCTACTCGGGAGGCTGAGGCAGGAGAATGGCGGGAACCCGGGAGGCGGAGCTTGCAGTGAGCTGGGATCCGGCCACTGCACTCCAGTTTGGGCAACAGAGCGAGACTCTGTCTCAAAAAAAAAAAAAAGAAAATCAAAGCCAAGTTCTAGATCCCAAATAACAAATGCACCTGCTGATAAACATTCTCCTTGTGGTTGTAGTCCCAATGGTAGTTATTTTCCTAAATTTTACATTTGTATCTTTTTAAGAATGAGTTATCAGTTTTTTAAAAATATTTGTTTTTCTTTTGAGATGAGGTCTTGCTCTGTCGCCCAGGCTGGGGTGCAGTGGTGCGATCTCGGCTCACTGCAGCCTCAACTTCCAGGGCTGAAGCGATTCTCCCATCTCAGCCTCCCATGTTGAGATCACAGGCGTGCACCACCACACCTGGCTCCTTTTCCTGATTTGTTTTTTGCAGAGATGGGGTTTCACTATGTTGCCCAGGCTGGTCTCTAACTCCTGGACTCAAGTGATCCTCCTGCCTCAGCCTCCCAAATTGCTAGGATTACAGGTTTGAGCCCCTGAACCTGGCCAACCTGAGTTTTAAGAGGATCCCTCTGGCGCCTGGATTGAGGACAGACAAGGGTGGACGGGGGCCTGGTAGTGGGTAGGGCCAGGAGGGTGGTGGTGGTGGGAAGCGGTCAGATCCCAAAGAGATTTGGGGATTGGAAGCAAAAGGATTTGCTGGTGACTTGCACGTGGGAGGCAGAGAGGTCAGTGCCTCTGCTAATCAAGGAATCCAGATTGCCACCGAAATTTCTAGGCCCGAGATATTAAGGCAGTGTCTCACTCTGTCACCTAAGTTGGAGTGCAGTGGTGCCATCTCGGCTCACCATAACCTCCGCCTCCCAGGTTTAAGCGATTCTCCCACCTCAGCCTCCTGAGTAGCTAGGATTACAGGCGTGTGCTAACACTCCCAGCTAATTTTTGTATTTTTAGTAGAGATGGAGTTTCGCCATGTTGGCCAGGCTGGTCTTGAACTCCTGACCTCAAGTGATCCACCCACGACAGCCTCCCAAAGTGCTGGGATTACAGGCATGAGCCACCACACTCAGCCTTTTAGGTAGTTTTGAGAAGTATTTAGGTCACTTCCAATCTCGTGCTTTTCCAAGTATTGTAAACTACAAATATTCCTTCCCGTCTTCTTGTCTTTTTAATGTTTAGAAAACCTTAAAAGAAATGTTCCCTATTGAGGCAGGGGCGATCAATCCAGAGAACAGGACCATCCCCCACCTTCCAGGTGAGCGCGGGGCTGAGCCGCCTGTCGGGGGGTCGGTGGCGGGGGCTCACCTGCCCTCCCAGCCCCTCTCGGGCTTGACCTCATGTTCTCTGGTGCCAGCTCCCAGGTGGTTCGACGGGCAGCGGGCCGCCGAGAACCGCCAGGGCACGCTTACTGAGTACTGCAGCACGCTCATGAGCCTGCCCACCAAGATCTCCCGCTGTCCCCACCTCCTCGACTTCTTCAAGGTGCGCCCCAACGACCTCAAGCTCCCCACGGACAACCAGTGAGTGGCCTTTTCACGCTGCCAGGCGGGAGAGGGAAGGGGGGGTGGGACTTTCCGTGTTTTGCAGACGAGGAAACCGAGGCTCAGAGAGAGAAAGCCGCCTTCTCAGAGCCACACAGCCAGAAAGAGGAGGCAGATTCCGCCTCCAGCCCCTGTGACCCCGCCAAGCCTCCACCTTCATCCTTCACACCTCAGGGCACTGGGGGAAGCACTCAGGGCCGGAGGTCCAAAGTCCTGGGTCCTCATCCCGACCCTGCGGCCACCTGGCCATGGGACCTGGAGCCGGCCACCACTGCCCTCTGAACGCAGGTTCTCCATTTCCATAACGGGCAGTGAGGATCAGAAGAAGCAATGGGTGTCTTGCGGAGCTCCCCAGAAGGATGTGGGGTTGATGCCTCTGCTAAGTACTGAGCAAGTCTGGGGTCTCCTGTACCCAGGACCCTGTGTGGAAGGCACCTGAGAGGCTGAGGGAGCTCCAGGCAGGCTGCGGAAGTCCCCTTCTCCACCCCTCTCTGGTCACCGAAGCTCAAAGTGGGGGGCGTGAGGACAGGCCGTTACCCCCTCGCCAAGGCACCCAGGTTGCCAAGACACGGACAGGCAGCATTGCTCCGGCCGGCACTTATTGACCCTTGAATGTGTCCCCTGGTCCAAGGAAGGGCAGTTCTCATCAGCCTGGGAGGTGGGGGAAGGATGGACTCCACAGTGGGGTCTGCTCCTCATTGCCTGCTCTCTCAGGGCTCCAGAAGGAGGAAGAGGCTGGGCACAGTGGCTCACGCCTATAATCCCAGCACTTTGGAAGGTCGAGGTGGGCGGATCACCTGAGGTCAGGAGTTCCAGACCATCCTGGCCAACATGGTGAAACCCCATCTCTACCAAAAATATAAAAATTTAGTCAGGCATAGTGGTGTGCTCCTGTAAACCCAGCTACTTGGGAGGCTGAGGCAGGAGAATCGCTTGAACCCTGGAGGCAGAGGTTGCAGTGGGCTGAGATCGTGCCACTGCACTCCAGCCTGGGTGACACAGCGGGACTCTGTCTCAAAAAAAAAAAAAAAAGAAGAAGAAGAAGAAGAAGAAGAAAGAAGATGGCCTGGGAGCTCCCAAGAGCATTTCCCAGGCTTAGGGCATCCTTAGAGTCTGTAAGAGGCTATGCAGTGTCCCCCTCATGTCCCTCCCTTGGGCTGCCCGAGCAGATCCTCCCGCCCCTGTCACTTCCCAAAGCCCTTCCTCAGCCAGTCCGGTTGCTCTCTTCTCTCCGCAGTGCCCTTTCCCTTCCCCAGGTCCCTTTTCTCTTGGGGAGCTCCTCTGTAAGTCTACCCAGTGCCTCTCCTTCCTCCGTGGGAAGCCGAGGGTCTCACCTAGACTGTTCTCTCCTCAGGACAAAAAAGCCAGAGACATACTTGCTGCCCAAAGACGGCAAGAGTACCGCGGCGGGTGAGAGGACAGTGGGGCAGCCAGGGGCAGGGTCACCCCGAGGAGATCCAGAGTTGGGGGGTGTTCAGGGAAAAAAGCGGGGGCTGGGAGCAGATCGGGAGGGCTCACAGCTACCCTGCTGAAGAATTGGGTCTTTGGGTCGGGTGCGGTTGGTCATGCCTGTAATCTCAGCACTTTGGGAGGCCGAGGTGGGAGGATCACTTGAGGTCAGGGGTTCGAGACCAGCCTGGCCAACATGGAGAAACCCCGTCTCTACTAAAAATCCAAATTAGCCAGGTGTGGTGGCAGGCGCCTGTAGTCCCAGCCACTGGGAAGGCTGAGGCAGGAGAATCGCTTGAACCTGGGAGACAGAGTTTGCAGTGAGCCCAGATCGTGCCATTGCACTCCAGCCTGGGTGACAGAGCCAGACTCCATCTCAGAAAAAAAAAAAAAAAAAAAAAAAAAGAAGAAGAAGAATTGGATGTTTGGAAGGTCCTTGGAGACTGAAAGGAGCCCTTTGCAGGTGGCAGTGCAGAGACCAGCACAGACCCGGGCTCCCGGCAGCCGGGGCAGTGTTTGTGGCTGAATGAATGAACAGGTTTTGGAGGCCAACATGGCCTTCAGAGGTGATGCAGGGCTGTGGCAGTTTCTAATATGATCGCACAGTCACTGCTAATAACAACAACAATAATAATAGCTAACATTAGTGGAGCACTTACTCTGTGCCAGCCACTATTTTGTTTTTGTTGTTTTCAGTGGCAGGGTCTCTCTCTATTGCCCAGGCTGGAGTGAAGTGGTGTGATCATAGCTCACTACAGCCTCGACCTCCTGGGCTGAAGCGATCCTCCCACCTCAGCCTCCCATGTAGCTGGGATTACAGGTGTGTGCCACCATGCCCAGCTAATTTTTAATTTTTTGGTAGAGATGGGGTCTCACTACATTGCCCAGGCTGGTCTTAAGCTCTTGGCCTCAAGCAGCCCTCCTGCCTAGGCCTCCCAAAGTGCTGGGATTACAGATATGAGCCACTGTGCCCGGCTTTTTCTTCTTCTTATAAGGACACCAGGCCTGTTGGGTTAGGGCCCACTCTAATGACCTCATTTTAACTTAATTACCTCTTGCAAGACCCTATCTCCAAATACACCCACACTCTAAGGCATAGTGGCCCTAACTGGGGGGTTAGGACTTCAACATATGAAGTTTGAGAAGACTGATCTCAGCCAATAACAAACAGCATCAGCACCTCCTCGGTTGGATGAAGGGGCTGGTCAGAAATGCACTCAGGTCCCACGGTGGGCCTACTGAACAGGATAGGCATTTTAGCAAAATCCCAGGCATTTGAGTGCACCTTAAAGTTACGAAAAGGCCAGGTGCTGTGGCTTATGCCTGTAATCTCGGCACTTTGGGAGGCCAAGGTGGGTGGATCACCTGAGGTCAGGAGTTCAAGACCAGCCTGACCAATATTGTGAAACTCCATCTCTACTAAAAATACAAAAATTAGCCGGGCGTGGTAGCAGGTGCTTGTAGTCCCAGCTACTTGGGAGGCTGAGGTAGGTGAATTGCTTGAACCTGGCAGGTGGAGGTTGCAGTAAGCCAAGATTGCACCACTGCACTCCAGCCTGGGCGACAGAGTGAGACTCCGTCTCAAAAAAAAAAAAAAAAAAAAAAAAAAAAGTTGGGAAAAGGCCAGGTGCAGTGGCCTGTAATCCCAACACTTTAAGAGGCTGAGGTGGGAGAATCCTTTGAGCCCAGGAGTTTAAGACCAGCCTGGGCATTGTCCCAAGACCTTGTCTTTACAAAAAATTAGCCAGGTATAGTGGCATATGCCTGCAGTCCCAGCTATTCGGGAGGCTGAGACAGGGAGATTGCTTGAGCCTAGGAGTCCAGGGCTGCAGTGAGCTGTGATCATGTCACTGTACTCTAGCCTGGGCAACAGAGCAAGACTCTGTCTCCATAAAAGAAACTAAAGTTGAGAAAGGCTCACTAACTTCATCAGATGAGAACAAGGACATGCTTGAATTGGGAGGCCAAAGCCTGGAGAACGCTATGCGCCCAGGAAATGCAGGCAGCAGAGACTCAGGACGCCAGCGCCTGTTCTGGAGGCCCAGATGGGCCCCGCAGTGCCCACTCACCCTGCCCTCCCTCTGCCCCAGACATCACCGGTCCCATCATCCTGCAGACGTACCGCGCCATTGCCGATTATGAGAAGACCTCAGGCTCTGAGATGGCTCTGGCCATGGGGGACGTGGTGGAGGTCGTGGAGAAGAGCGAGAGCGGTCAGACCTCCCGCCCTACGGGGCTCCTTCCCCTAGTGCTCAGGAACCCACAGCCACAAGCCCCCTGCCAAGGCTCAGACAGCCTGGCCCCTGGGAGGACTCTGGTTCCTTTAGGGGCCCTGAATGTCCTCCCCACACTGCGAGTCGCCCTGTCTCTGAGTGTGCACCCTGCAGTGGCTGTGGGCATCTGTGCATGGCAGGCCGGGGCGGTGCATGTCTGGGTGTTCTGTCTGGGTGGGTATGGGACCGTCTGCTCATTATGAAGTGGGCTCAGAGCTATGATTCTGTGAGCATATGTGCATGCATGCATGTGACCTCGTTGTCCAGTGAGGTGAAGGTGACTTTTCCAAATCTGAGCATTGGACATTGGTGTGTCTGTGTCCCTGTGTCCTCACCATCCCTGATGGCTGCAGGGAGCCTCCGGGTTCCGCCCCTCAGTCACATTCCCGCATCTCTGGCACAGGTTGGTGGTTCTGTCAGATGAAAGCAAAGCGAGGCTGGATCCCAGCATCCTTCCTCGAGCCCCTGGACAGTCCCGACGAGACGGAAGACCCTGAGCCCAACTATGCAGGTGCCCCCTGCCCTCCCAGGCCATAGGGGTGTGGGAGAAAGGGGCAGGCGGGACCCAGGGATGTTGAGTGACTGCTTTGGAGTCTGGACTGCTTGCTGGCTTGGCAGAAAAGTCAGGGCTGAGACCTCATCTTCTCTGGCTTGGGGGGCCCTGGCAGGTTGCGATATCCTTGGTCCGGACAGGGAACCAGGAGGAGGAGCAAACGATGGGGGAGGGTGGGAGGTCAGTTATGTCTATGGGTATGTGGTCAGGTCCAGTGGGAAACTGAAGGACGAGCAGACCTTAGGTTCAGGAAGGAGGGCTGCCTGAAGGTGGAGGCGTCATCACTGACCAGAAAGGGAAAACTGGCAGTGCTGGGGCTGGATGGGGCCTGCATTGAGCTCGGAAAAAAACTATAATAGAATTGGTTACCATTTTATTTTACTTATTTATTTATTTATCTTTGTTGTTGTTGTTGAGACAGCGTCTCACTCCCTTGCTCAGGCTGGAGTGCAGTGGTGTGATCTCGGTTCACTGCAATCTCTGCTGTCCCGGGTTCAAGTGATTCTCCAGCCTCAGCCTCCTGAGTAGCTGGGATTACAGGCATGTGCCACCACACCCAGCTAATTTTTGTATTTTTAATAGAGACGGGTTTCACCATGTTGGCCAGGCTGGTCTCGAACTTCTGACCTCAGGTAATCCGCCTGCCTCAGTCTCCCAAAGGGCTGGGATTACAGGTATGAGCCACTGCCCCTGGCCTGGTTACCCACATTTTAAAATGGCGTGATTTCACCCTTTTATGTGGATTTACAGCCTTTTTTTTTTTTTTTTTTTTTTTACAAAGTCTGGCTCTGTCAACCCAGGCTGGAGTGTAGTAATGCAATCTTGGCTCACTGCAACCTTCACCTCCTGGGTTCAAGCAATTCTCCCACCTCAGCCTCCTGAGTAGCTGGGATTACAGGCGTGCACCACCACGCCAGGCTAATTTTTGTATTTTTAGTAGAGATGGGGTTTCACCATGTTGGACAGGCTGGTCTTGAACTCCTGACCTCAGGTGATCCACCCACCTCGGCCACCCAAAGTGCGGGGATTACAGGCGGGAACCACCTCGTCCAGCCTGTGGCTATTGTTTAAACACTGGGAAGGCCTGCAGCCCCCAGGCCGACAGCCACAGCCAAGCAGTTCCCAGTGCCACGTGGACAGGCGCTCCACCCACCTACTCATGGCTGGTCTCTTGTCATATTTAGGTGTCTGGACAGACCTTCATCGTTGTGGAATCTGGTCCCCGGAGTGGGTGGCAATGAATGGGAGTGGACAAGCTCACCTGGGTGTAGGGGGCAGAGGGCAGAAGTCCAGAGTGTGCCCCCAGAGAGGGTGCCAGCAGGAGCTTGCCAAGGGAAACCGGGATGGAGTAGGAGGATGGGGGGAGGAGACCCAGAAGAGGGGCGCTGTGGGCCCTGGGTGGGTCTGGAGTGCCTGGAGGAAGCCCAGGTGCAGAGAGAAGAAGACGGGATGGGTGGCGAGCCCCGGGCTGGCCAGATCTCACACCGTGTTCTGTGCCCCCGCCGTGGACCAGGCGAGCCGTACGTTGCCATCAAGGCCTACGCTGCTGTGGAGGAGGACGAGGTGTCCCTGCTCGAGGGCGAAGCTGTTGAGGTCATTCACAAGCTCCTGGACGGCTGGTGGGTCATCAGGTAGGAGGGCTCCGCTCCATCCAGGGCACCCACCCGAGTCAGCCCCACCCAGGGTGGGACTGTTTGGGGATCTGGGGTGACTTGTCCCTGGGACTCTGGGTAAGCCACTGCCTCTCTCTGGGCTCAGTTTCCATCTCAGTAGCAGGGACGGGTGAGCCCACCCTGGCCTGTCTTGTGGGGATCCAATGTCCTTGTCCAAGTGCATGCATCTTTGCTTTGTGATTTAGGATCTTTCCCTAACCATCTATTATTATTCCTTCTCTGGCAACACGGTGAACTGTTGTATGAATAATTACATTCCTGGCTGGGTGCAGTGACTCAGGCCTGTAATCCCAGCACTTTGGGAGCCAGAGGCAGGATGATTACGTGAGGTCAGGAGTTTGAGACCACGCAGGCCAACATGGCAAAACCCTGTCTCTACTAAAAATAGAAAAATTAGCTGGGTGTGGTGGTGGGAGCCTGTTATCCCAGCTACTCAGGAGGCTGAGGCAGGAGAATTGCTTGAACCCAGGAGGCAGAGGTTGCAGTGAGCCGAGATCGCGCCATTGCACTCCAGCCTGGGCGACAAAGAGCGAAACTCTGTCTCAAAAAAAAAAAAAGATTACATTCTTTTATCATTCCTTTTTCTTTTAAAGCTTTCTTGTGGTTCGGTGTGGTGTCTCATGCCTGTAATCCCAACACTTTGGGAAGCTGAAGTGGGAGGATCACTCAAGGCTACAAGTTCAAGACTAACCTGGGCAATGTAGGGAGACCCCTGTCTCCACAAAAAAAATTAAAAATTAGCTGGATGTAGTAGCACATGCCTGTAGCCCCAGCTACTCAAGAGGCTGAGGTGACAGGATCGCTTGACCCCAGGAGTTGGAGGCTGCAGTGAGCTATGACTGCACCACTACACTCCAGCCTGGGTGATGGAATAAGACTCTGTCTCTTTAAAAAAAAAAAAAAAAAAAAAAGCTTCCATTGCCTTCCCATCTGTGTATCCTCCAAATGAATGCAGAAATACTAATTTTTTTTTTCTTTCTGGTTCTGGGGATCACAGAATTCTAGTGGCTGGTGGAGCCATTTCCCTGGAGCCACAGGGCCTCCCAGGTCCTTTCCTGTGTCTTCATTTTTTTACAAATTTATTTATTTTTTGAGACAGGGTCTTGCTCTGACTTCCAGGCTGGAGCACAGTCATAACTCATTCAAGTGATCCTCCTGCCTCAGCCTCCCAAGTAGCTGGGACTACAGGTGAGCACCACCACATCCGGCTAATGTTTTTTAATTTTTTTGTAGGGATGGGGTCTCACTATGCTGCCAAGACTAGTCTTAAACTCCTGGCCTCAAGAGATCCTCCTGCCTTGGCCTCCCAAAGCACTGAGATTACAGGAATGAGCCTCCATGCTGGGCCTTTGCTGGCGTCTTCAGAGCCCTAGGTCACAGGACCAGCCTGGCGCCCTGCTGCAAGCTTATCTTAAAGCTAGGACCACAACATGCATACCTGCAGCCGGGCTCTGGGCCAGAGGGCTTTGAAGCAGCATTTCTCAGCCTTTTAGACACATACTCCGTTAACCCCCATCCTGTGTCCCTGATAATCTTCTTGTGATCCTCCCATCAGCCAAGAATTAGGGTTTTATGTGAACCTTGTATTATGCAAAGTTTTGGGTTTTTTTAACTCCTAAATATAATATTGAAAATAGAAGGAAAGTCTTTTCAACAAATGGTGCTGGAACAGGTGGATTTCCATACTGAAAAAAAAAAAAAAAAAGCAAAAAACAAACCCAGACCCCTACCTCACACTGTGCACAGATGTTTACTTCAGATGGATCACAGGTTTATCCCAGAGTAAAACCTGAAACTAAAAAGCGTTTGGGGCCAGATGGGGAGCTCACACCTGTAATCCCAGCACTTTGGGAGACTGAGGCGGGTGGATCACTTGAGGTCAGGAGTTCAAGACCAGTCATGACCAACATGGTGAAATCCTGTCTCTACTAAAAAAATATAAAATTAACCAAGCGTAGTGGCACATGCCTGTAATCCTAGCTACTTGGGAAGCTGAGGCAGGAGAATTGCTTGAACTTGGGAAGCAGAGGTTGCAATGAGCCGACATTGCACCATTGCACTCCAGCCTAGGCAACAAGAGCAAAACTCTGTCTTGGGGTTGGGCGGGAGGAAAGTATTTGGAAGAAAGCACAGAATTTGGTAGCTTGGAGGTAGGTAAAGGTTCGTAGGAGACAGAAGGCAGTTAACATAAAAGAAAAACTGGCAAATATAATCTGCCAATGTTTCTTTTCTCTTTAATTTTTTTGGGAGGTATCTATAGGGGTCTTGCTATGTTGCCCAGGCTGGTCTCGAACTCCTGGCCTCAAGCGATCCTCCCACCTAGATCCCTCAAAGTACTGGGATTACAGGCGTGAGCGACCGTGCCCTGCCCATTATTGCCAATGTCTTGTAGCAAACACCTGTTCCCTGCGGTGACCTGGATCTGCTAACCTCCACCCCTGCATAGACTGTGGAAGGATTGCTGGAAGGGTCTCAGTTGCACAGACCAGGAAACTGAGGCCCACAGAGGCAGGTGTCCGGTTGTTTGCAACCTCTCAGCCTGACCTAACCCCAATTGTTCAGAGAGAGCCCTGAAACCCCTCCTCTGAGCGACCCCCAGGTGACTGCCCCAGCCTCAAGGGCTGCCTCTGTTGCAGGAAAGATGACGTCACAGGCTACTTCCCGTCCATGTACCTGCAAAAGTCCGGGCAAGACGTGTCCCAGGCCCAACGCCAGATCAAGCGCGGGGCGCCGCCCCGCAGGTGAGCGGGGTTCCCCGGGGCTGGGCGGGGTCGAGGGGGGCGCACCACGGTTTCGCTCTGTCTAGGCAGCTTGGCAGTGCCGGGGCGGGGGCTCTCAGCGGCAGCAGAGGCAGAACCCTCACCGGGGAAAGGGGCTGGACGCGCCTGGCCGCGGTATAGGGCTCATCGAGTCCCTGGGGGCAGGGGAGCGCTCGGGCTTTGACGACGCCCTGTCCCGCTGGGCCAGGTCGTCCATCCGCAACGCGCACAGCATCCACCAGCGGTCGCGGAAGCGCCTCAGCCAGGACGCCTATCGCCGCAACAGCGTCCGTTTTCTGCAGCAGCGACGCCGCCAGGCGCGGCCGGGACCGCAGAGCCCCGGGAGCCCTCTCGGTGAGTGCAGCAGAAGGGGGCAGGCCGGGTAAGCCCTAGGGGCGGAGTCAGCGGGGGGGGCGGAGCCAGAGGGCGGAATCAGAGGGAGAGGCGGACACTGGAGGCGGGGCCAGAGGAGGAGCGGGAGCTAGGGAGCGGAGTTGGAGTCAGAGGGAGAGGCACGACCGCGAGGCAAGGCCAGAGCGCGGAGCAGGAGTTAGAGAACGCGGCGGGGTGGGGCCAGAGATCACTGTGGGCGGGGCCATCTTTCGGGGCGGGGCTTCTGACTCGGCCCTGCTCTGCCCACAGAGGAGGAGCCGCAGACTCAGCGCTCTAAACCGCAGCCGGCGGTGCCCCCGCGGCCCAGCGCTGACCTCATCCTGAACCGCTGCAGCGAGAGCACCAAGCGGAAGCTGGCGTCTGCCGTCTGAGGGTAGAGCGCAGTCCCCAGCTAGCGTCTCGGCCCCTCCCGCCCCGTCCCTGTATATACGTGTTCTATAGAACCTGTTGTCTGGACGCCGAGGCCAGCCCCGGCCCCTGTCCAGCGCGGCTCCCGCCACCCTCAATAAATGTTGCTTGGAGTGGACCGAGGCTCTGCAGGGATGCCAGGAGGGCCGGGCTCCGCCCCAGGGGTATTTCTAAGTTAAGGACAGGAGGTTGTGAGTTCTGCTGGGGGGAAGTTGCAAAGAGTCGAGGTCTGGTTGCATACTGCCCTGGCCTTGGTCAAGAACAGGTTTGCACAAGGCCAAGTGCAAGAGGAACTCCCGGTTTCCTGCTGACCGTTTGGTCAGAAACCACCGGCTTGGACTCTGGCGGAAAAGTCCTGAAGATGGGTGGGCACAGTGCAGCGGGACAGCCCTGTCTCATGACAGGAGACAGGCTGCCATCCAGGGTACATGGGTGACCCTATAGCTGGGATTAAAAAAAAAAAAAAGTTATAACTTAGATCCGGGCGCGGTGGCTCACGCCTGTAATCCCAGCACCTTGGGAGGCCAAGGTGGGAGGATCGCTTGAGCTCAGGAGTTGGAGACCAGCCTGGCCAATATGGTGAAACCCCATCTCTACCAAAAATACAAAAATTAGCTGGGCGTGGTGGCACGCGCCCATAAGCCCAGCTACTGGGAAGGCTGAGGCATGAGCATTGCTTGAACCCAGGAGGCAGAGGTTGCAGTGAGCCAAGATGGCGCCACTGCACTCCAGCCTGGACTACAGAGCGAGATTCTATCTCAAAAAAAAAAAAAAAAAAAGTAACAGGTACAGGGTGTCCTCTGTTATTCACTGAGACCGTGCCCTGGTAGTGAGGTTGTACCAGAAAGCAAATATTCACTATGAACACATCCTCACCGCTCACCCTAGCATTGCTGCCAGCTAGTAGCCTGAAAGCCTTTGCTCTGAGGGCAGTTCTTTCCGCAAAATGCAGACACGAAGGTGCAAAGTGAAGCTGCCAGTCTTGCAAAAGATGTAACTTGTCACGAAGGCCACGAGTGGCAGGGAGAGCTGTCCCACATATGCGGAAGTGGCTATGTGAGGATGGGGGAGGCAGGTCCCTTAGAGATAAGAGAAAATCATAAGGGGAACAGATATTTGTCAAGAGAATAGGCTGACCATCAAAGGACTGACAGAAGCTTTCAGAAAACCACTGGATGGCTGGGAATAGTGGCTCAGGCCTGTAATCCCAGCACTTTGGGAGGCCAACGTGGGTGAATCACTTGAGGTCAGGAGTTCCAGACCAGCCTGGCCAACATGGTGAAACCCCATCTCTACAGAAAACATAAAAATTAGCCAGGCGTGGTGGCGCAAGCCTAGAATCCCAGCTACTCGGGAGGCTGAGGCAGGAGAATCACTTGAACCCAGGAGTCAGAGGCTGCAGTGAGTCGAGATTGCTCCACTGCACTCCAGCCTCAAGCATGAAAAAAGACTCCTTCTCAAAAAAAAGAGGGAATGGGAGGCCGAGGGTGGGGCAAGATCACGAGGTCTGGGAGGTCGAGACCATCCTGAAGGACATTTGGTAGAAACCCTCATTTCTCAAAAATAGACAAAATATTGGAAAGCGCCAGCGGCTTTTAGTCTAAGTTCTTGGGAGGCTGAGGCAGGACAATGCAGGAATCCTGGAGGCGGAAGCAGAGTGAGCCGAGATCGGCATTGAGCCAGACCAGCCTGAGAAGAAAAGGAGACTCTGCCCCAAAAAAAGAAACAAGAAAAAAAAAGAAAAAACCACTGCAGCTCTAACCAGTTCTGCATTTTGCAGACCTGTCACAAGTCTAGCACCAAAAGCTATCACACAAAGCTGTGGGAAATTGAACTCCACCGTAAAACCCCACCCTCTGCTGTCTAGCTGCAGTTATAACTTTTATTAAATATGAGAAAATACTGCGCCTCTAATCCCAGTGCTTTGGGAGGGGCCAAGGTGGAGGATTGCTTAGCCAGAGTTCAAGATCAGCCTGGGTCAGTGAGGACCACAAACATTTTTTTTTTTTTTGAGACGGAGTCTCGCTCTGTCGCCCAGGCTGGAGTACAGTGGCCGGATCTCAGCTCACTGCAAGCTCCACTTCCTGAGTTCCTATCATTCTCCTGCCTCAGCCTCCCAAGTAGGTGGAACTACAGCACCCGCCACCGCCCGCTAGTTTTTTTGTATTTTTAGTAGAGACGGGTTTCAATCGGTTAACCAGATGGCCCCCATTCTGACCCTGCGGATCCACCCGCCTCGCCTCCTGTGCTGGGATTAGGCTTGAGCCACCACACCCGGGCCGACAAACATTTTTAAAACAGCCAGGTGTGGTGGCGTGCACCTGTAGTCCCAGGCTGGGTGGAAGGATTGCTTGAGCCCAGGAGTTCGAGGCTGCAGTAAGCTGTGATCGTGCCACTGTACTTCAGCCTGGGTGACAGAGCAAGACCCTGTCTCTAAAAAAACAAATTAAAGTCTGGGCACAATGGTTCACATCTGTAATCCCAGCACTTTGGGAGGCCAAGGCGGGTGGATGACTTGAGACCAAGAGTTCGAGACCAGCTTGGCCAACATGGCAAAACCCTGTCTCTACTAAAAATACGACGACAACAAAAAAATTAGCCGGGTGCGGTGGTACACATCTGTAATCCCAGGTACTCAAGAGGCTGAGGCAGGAGAATCGCTTGAACCTGGGAGGCAGAGGTTGCAGTGAGCCAAGATCGCGCCACCACACTCCAGCCTGGGTGACAGAGCATGACTCTGTCTCAAAAATAAATAAATAAATAAATATAAAAAATATATGTACATTTAAAAAACAAAATACTTATTTTCATGATTGTTTCATTTTTTTCCAAGCTGAGGTCCTGACCAAATGTTTTCCCATGGTTTTTGTATATTTCTGGTTCTCTCAAAGTGGGCTTGCAGCCTGCTGGGGAGGAGGCCTCTCAATGGGTGGGTGATTGGGAAGCCACGCCCACAAGGAAGGAAGAAAAAAACTAAAGTTGCCTGCTCTAAGGGCTGTACCTCTGTTTAGCCAACAATTTTCTTGAGGCCAGTCATAGTGCTAGGCTCATTCCATCATCTCCAGTTCTGAGATCAACACTGTCTGGCAGGTATTTTATGGATAAGGAAACCAAAGCTCATAAAATTAAGTGGTTTGTTTATGCAGTAATGCAAGAAAGTGACAGTACTGGGAGGTGGAACCAGTTTTTTTCTTCTTTTTTTTTTTTTGAAGGCGTTTCACTCTTGTCACCTAGGCTGGAGTGTAATGGAGCAACCTCAGCTCACTGCGACCTCTGACTCCCGGTTTCAAGTGATTCTCCTGCCTCAGCCTCCAGGACAGCTGGGATTACAGGTGCCCGCCACCCGGCCCGGCTAATGTTTTGTATTTTTAGTAGAGATGGGGTTTCACCATGTTGGCCAGGCTGGTCTCCAACTCCTGACCTCAGGTGATCCACCTGCCTCGGCCTCCCAAAGTGGTGGAATTACAGACGTGAGTCACCGCGGCTGACCCAGGCTTTTCTTTTTGATTCTAAAGGCCCTCCAGATCCAGTACTTTATCCTGACCCTGCAGAGCTCAGGATCTGTGGTTCAGGCCTGGGGCTGAATATGGAATTCATATTCATATGAATATGGCACACAGGTACATTCCGGGCAAGTGTGAGGGGAGTCTGGCTTCCGGGGCCCGCCGTAGGCCCCTAGTCCCAGGGCCTGTATTGGAGGAGAGATTGACTCTTTCCTCTGCCCATCCTGGGATGGGAAGTCAGGGCCTTGGGACAGATGCAGTACAACCCCTGCTCCTGGAAACTGACAGAGACCCACCGAATCCAGCCCCTATTCCTAGGCTGGGCCCCTGCCCATCTCCCTGACCACACCACTCTGAAGGGCTCTCATTTGCAGACACCCCATTGCCCTTCTAAAAACCTCTCCCGGCCAAGCTCGGTGGCTCATGCCTGTAATCCCAGCACTTTGGGAGGTGGAGTTGGGTAGATCACCTGAGGTCAGGAGTTCCAGACCAGCCTGGCCAACATGGTGAAACCCTGTCTCTACTAAAAATACAAAAATTAGCTGGGTGTAGTGGGGGGCGCCTGTAATCCCAGCTACTCAGGAGGCCGAGGCAGGAGAATTGCTTGAACTCGGGAGGCAGAGGTTGCAGTGAGCTGAGATCCTGCCACTGCGCTCCAGCCTGGGCAACCGAGCAAGACTGTCTCAAAAAAACAAATGAAAAACCTTTCTCACCCATTCAGTCAGTCCCCAAGTCTTAGCTCAGTCCCATGAGTGACAGTGCATGTCAGTGGCCATCCTATCTCAAGCCATCCTGGTCCCAACATACATTCCAGGGAAAAGAAGGAATCCTGGGGCCTTGGGAATTGATTCAAAGCAGAACAGCTTCATGAATGGCCCGGCCAACGGAAGGCAGCCTAGGCTGAGCCCTACTGTCCCCTCCCTGTCATCTGATGAGTAGACCACCAGGGAGCCACACACATGACAGATGATGAGGGCAAGACAGATACTCTGCTAGGGTCTCCGCGGTCAGGGTACAGTGGCTGCTTAGGAATGAAGCACATGGGCCGGCTGTGGTGGCTCATGCCTGTAATCCCAGCACTTTGGGGGGCCGGTGACGGCGGGATCACTTGAGGTCAGTTCGGTGACCAGCCTGGCCAACACATGGTGAATCCCCGTCTCTACTAAAAAAAAAATTAATTGGGCGTGGTGGCACATGCCTGTCATCCCAGCTACTCGGGAGGCTGGGGCACGAGAATCACTAGAACCGGAGAGGCGGAGGTTGCATTGGGCCGAGATTGCACCACTGCACTCCAGCCTGGGCCACAGAGCTTGGCCACCATCCCTCCCCAAAAAAAGAGTGAGGCACATGGACTTTGGAGTCACATGGACCCTGGTTTGAATCCTCACAACTCCTATAATGGCTGTGTGACCTTGAGCAAGCCACTCAGCCACTCTGAGCTTCAGCTTCCTGTCTATAACAGTGGGAGCTGCTCTGGTCCTGCTGCACGGCCACACCTCTGATATGTGGTGTCAACAAGTGCTCAGTTCTGCCAAGACCTGGGCTTCCCTCCAACTCCCATTAGAAACCAGCCCATCTGGGATTCCTTCTCCAAAAGAGCACTGGCTTGCCAGACCCAGCTGTACCTGAAGTCAACGACAGGAACTGCCTGGAGGGGGGTCATTTTCCTGTGTCCGAGGATAGGCACCTCGGCTCCAACTGGGCTGCTGGCCTGGGGGTTGCTCTCTCCCTCCTGCACTCCCTGTCATTTGTATCAAAGTCCTTTTCTCCATTGCTTCCTGAGTGGGTCATTAGGTGGAGATCCATAGCCTTCTCCCATCCGACTCACATGAATTTCAATCTGGAAAGTATCTGGCTACTTTTGTACCAATTCCAGAGACTAATAGAGATTACACACACACATACACAGGCCTTCAAATGACAACCTGCCAGGAGAAAAATGCTATTTTTTTTTTTTGAGACGGACCCAGCTTGTCAGCCAGGTTGGAGTGCATGCTGATCTCGCTCACTGCAAGCTCCAGCCCAGGGTTCACACCATTCTCCTGCCTCAGCCCTCCCAAGCAGCTGGGACTACAGGCTTGACCCCGGGCCACTTTCAGCTAATTTTTGCATTTTGTAGAGATGGGGTTTCACTCATGTTAGCCAGGATGGTTCCCATCTCCTGACCTTTCATGATGTCCACCCGCCGCCTCCCAGAGTGCTGGGATTACAGGCATGCGGAGTCACCTCATGCCTGGGTCAAAATTCTGTTAAGGGAAAGATATCACTTTGGGAAGCCAAGGCAGGTGGATTGCTTGAGCCTGGAAGTTTGAGATCAGCCTGGGCAACAAAGGGAGACCCCGTCTCTACAAAAAAACCAAACAAACCACAAAAATTAGCTGGGTGTGGTAGCACGCACCTGTAGTCCCAGCTACTTGGAAGGCTGAGGTGGGAGGATCACTTGAACCCAGGAAGCAGAGGTTGCAGTGAGCCAAGGTCACACCACTGCACTCCGGCCTGGGCAACAGACAGACCATTTCCTTGTTTCCAAAAATGAAAAAGGGAAAGATATTATTGGGTCAACAGAGAAAACTAGAGTGTGAACAGTAAACTGGATAAAATAATTGCAACAATGTTCAATTTACTGAAGTTGGTAAAGGAAACGTGATTGTGTAAGAGAATATCCCTGTTCTCAGAAAAGACTCACTTAAGTATTTGGTGGTAAATGATATATGTAACTTTCCCTTGAACGATCCAGGAAAATAATGCACATCCATTTATACACATATCATAGATACTCATAGACATTTGCTTATACGCACTTACCACAGGCACTGATTATAGACACACATACACACATATGAGTGAGAGGGAGAGGGAGGGAACGGAGGAGGGAGACAAAGTGATCGAATAATGAAACAAGGGTAAAATGTTATCGATTGAGAGTCTGGCCAAAGGGCATGTGAGTATTTTTCATACAATTTTAATTTTGCAACTTTTATTTTTGAGACAAAGTCTCACTTTGTTGCTCAGGCTGGGGTGCAATGGCACAATCTCACTGCAACCCCGTCTCCTGGGTTCAAGTGATTCTCCTGCCTCAGCCTCCTGAGTAGCTGGGATTACAGGTGCGCGCCACCACACCCAGCTAATTTTTGTGTTTTCAGTAGAGATGGGGTTTCACCATGTTACCCAGGCTGGTCTCGAACTCCTGACCTCAAGTCATACACCCACCTTGGCCTCCCAAAGTGCTGGGATTACAGGTGTGAGCCACGTGCTTGGCCACAACTTTTCTGTAACTATTCGAAGTAAAAAAAAAAAAAAGATAACCTCTAAACCTCAACTTACTTTGTCTAACTTTTATAGACAGAGCCTATGTTATTTGCTCTGGGGTTTTCCATTTTAAACCTGACCTTTCTGGCTCTGGGGTTTTCCATTTTATTTATTTATTTATTTATTTTTGAGGCCAGTCTAAGCTCCTGGCCCGCCCAGGCTGGAGTGCAGTGGGCGATCTACGACTCACTGCAAGCTCCGCCTCCCGGGCTTATGCATTCTCCTGCCTCAGCCTCACGAGTAGCTGGGACCACGAGCGCCCGCCACCTCGCCCGGCTAGTTTTTGTATTTTTTTTAGTAGAGGCGGGGTTTCACACGTGTTACGCCAGGATGGTCGATCTCCTGACCTGCGTGATCCGCCCGTCACCGGCCTCCCAAAGTGCTGGGATTACAGGCTTGAGCCACTGCGCCCGGCCGGGGTTTTCCATTTTAAAACTGACCTTTCTGGTTCCGGGTGAAGACAAAGACAGATGACATAGGATTATAGTATGTCTGTATGTTTTCAACTATTTCTCCTGAAACTTGGAAACATATTAGACCATGTGGGACACCACGCAGATGGGAACGGGAGATAAATGTGTGTTCATATATACTCCTCCACAAATATATATGTCTCGGGCTGGGCGTGGTGGCTCACGCGTGTAGTTCCAGCACTTTGGGAGGCCAAGGCAGGCAGATCATTTGAGGTCAGGAGTTTGTGACCAGACTGGCCAACATCGTGAAACCCTATCTCTACTAAAAATACAAAAATGAGCAGGGCGTGGTGGTGGGCACCTGTAATCCCTGCTACTCGGGAGGCTGAGGCAGAGGAATCATTTGAACCTGGGAGACGGAGGCTGCAGTGAGCCCAGATCGCGCCATTGCACTGAAACCTGGGTGACAGAGTGAGACTCCGTCTCAAAAGAAACCCCAAAAACCAAAAAGCAAACATACACGTCTCTCTCCCTATCTCTCTATTGATTGATTTAAACTTCGAGATGCCAACTACAGTGCCTATCAGGGTGGCAGGCAGGTAATATGAATGAATGAAACAGGCCAGTCATAAGAAAAGTCAAGTACCAATACTACAATAAAACTTTCTTGATTTTTAGTGAGTAGTGAGGCATACAATGTCATATAAACAAGTATGATACTGCAGATTATATTTCTGATTCAAAGTGGAAAAAAAAACTGAAAAAAAAAAAGTTTAAGAATTCATTTTGGGCCGGGCGCGGTGGCTCAAGCCTGTAATCCCAGCACTTTGGGAGGCCGAGACGGGCGGATCATGAGGTCAGGAGATCGAGACCATCCTGGTTAATACGGTGAAACCCCGTCTCTACTAAAAAATACAAAAAACTAGCCGGGCGAAGTGGCGGGTGCCTGTAGTCCCAGCTACTCGGGAGGCTGAGGCAGGAGAATGGCGTGAACCCGAGAGGAGGAGCTTGCAGTGAGCTGAGATCCGGCCACTGCACTCCAGCCTGGGTGACAGAGCAAGACTCCGTCTCAAAAAAAAAAAAAAAAAAAAAAAGAATTCATTTTGTCGGCTGGGCACAGTGGTTCATGCCTGTAATCCCAGCACTTTGTGAGATCGAGGCGGGTGGATCACCTGAGGTCAGGAGTTCGAGACCAGCCTGGCCAACATGGTGAAACCCCGTCTCTACTAATACAAAAATTAGCCGGGCCTGATGGCGAACGCCTGTAGTCCCAGTTACTCGGGAGGCTGAGGCAGGAGAATTGTTCGAACCCAGGAGCTGGAGGTTGCAGTGAGCCGAGATTGCGCCACTGCACTCCAGCCTGGGCGACAGAGCAAGACGCCGTCTCAAAAAAGAAAAAAATAATTCATTTTGTCATCTCCTTTGGGCCTAGAAGACTCCAGCCCTTCCCACCATAGGGTCCTGCCAGGAGTTTTCTCTCTATCACGTTGTGATGTGCAGTACAGAGTCCCACTGGGAATCCTTTAACTGGGAGCAGTATTTTGTTTTGCTCAGTTTCATAATGGAGAAGAGCTGCTCGCAGATGTAGGTGCTCCCGAACATGGAGAGAACTTTTGCGCAGTGGTGCTTGTATTTCGGGTAGCTGCCCCAGAGGTACTTGTAGAATTCTGGTATTCCCACCTTGTCGTATTTCGTCTTCAGGACCGTGTTGCATTGCAGGTCGATCACCTCCATCTGGAGCTCCTCGTGCACACTGTCGATCTTCATGGAGAACGGGGAGCTGAACACAGCCAGTTCGCTTTCGTAGAGTTTGAAATCGGACAGCCTTTTCTGGAATTCAGCCTTGAGTTCCGCGATTTTGGGAATGTAGTTCAGGCCATCGCTTTCATTTCTGGAAACCGATTTCAGGGTGGGAAAGTGGGCCAGATTATTCCTCGCCAAATGAGTCTCCCAGAGGCACAGTTTTGCTAGGAACGCCCGGATCAAGTCATACATCTGCGTGACGATTTGGGAGTGCCCTTGGAGAGAGATGTTCAAAGTGTTCAGGTGCATCGTCATGTCAACCAAGAAGGCCAGGTCTCGGATCCAATCTATGGAGCTCAGTTGAGGCAGGGGTTTGCCTCTGGACGACATGAAGGAGTCGATTTCTTCCAACGATTCAAAAAATCTCTTTAGCACCAGCCCGCGACTGAGCCACTTAATCTCCGTGTAGTACAGGAGGCTACCATATTGGCTGTCCAGCTCATAGAGCAAGGTTGTGAACTCGCTGTGGTTCAGTCCCCGGGAGCATATCCAGTTCACGGAGTTTACTACCACGTCCATGACGTGGTCCATCTTCAGCTTCTGAGCACAGAGTGATTCCGGATGAATTATACAACAGAGGGACTTCAGTTCCGCACCCTTGCAGAACGTGGCCACCCTGCTCTTCAGTTTTGTGACAAGCCCGTTATTGGCATCCACCATCGCCGGGGTGCCAGTGGAGGCCACGCTTACTAATTTCGACCAGTCGATACAGAACTTTTTCAGACTCTTCTCAACACGCGAAAAGATCTCGTTTCCAGATTTTGTACCCGTCATGGGCACTGTGTCCAGAAGTTCTTCGGACACATCGAAGTTCTCATCGACGCCGCGGATGAAAATGGCCAACTGGGTGGTATTATTTATATCCGTGATCTCGTCGATTGCGATAGAATATGCCACAAAAGACCTGATTTTTTCACGTAACTTCTCCCATAAGTTCCCAGCCAGGTCCTCCACAGGCTGCACGGGGGATTTCTGGGTTGGACTTGCATTTGCCAACACTTGTTTTTGCTCGGGACACTCGGTGTCTGACGAGCCTAAGAGATACTTTCTGAGCCCTTTTTTCAGCTCGTGAAGCTTCTCGTCACGCATTCTTTCCGTATACTGGTCGTAGTGCTTGCTGTGGTTGGTTTGATAGTGGCGTCTTAGGTTATATTCTTTGGACACAGACATGCTTTGTTTGCATATGAGACATGTTGGAATATTCTGTACTTCCACGAAGAAATACGCTCTCTCCCACTTTTCTTGAAACACACGGCCCTCTTGGTCTATCTTTCGTTTTCCCACTTTTGACAGAGACAGGGAGACAAAAATATTTCACTTTTCTCTTAACGTTACTATGAGGAAAACAACAGCAAATGCTTGATGAGGCACGTGAGGGAGGAAGCGGGTGGGGCGGGGTGTGGTTAACAGGAGGGTGACCCACCCTGCAGAGAGGGACGGCTGACCCTCAACTCCAGCAAACTGCTGCCACGCCAGCTGTGGCCAGACGTCGTCTCAAAAAAAAAAAAAAAAAGAAAAAAGGAAAAGAATAAAAAGAAAACCAAAGTATTCTATTAAAATGCTCCATTCTTCTTCCCAAATGCATCTGACTTTTTTTTTTTTTTTTTGGGACGGAGTTTTGCTCTGTTGCCCAGGCTGGAGTGCAGTGGCCCAATCTCGGCTCAATGCAACTTCCGCCTCCCGGGTTCAAGCAATTCTTCTGCCTCAGCCTCCTGAGTAGCTGGGATGACAGGCGACCGCCACCACACCCACCTAAGTTTTGTATTTAGAGATGAGGTTTCACCATGTTGTCCAGGCTGGTCTCGAACTCCTGACCTCAGGAAATCCACCTGCCTCAGCCTCCCAAAGTGCTGGGATTACAGGCGTGAGCCACTGCACCCAGCCAGATCTTCAGGTTTTCTAAAGAAAACCTGAAGATTGACTTTTATGAAAGAGTGCCTGGTTTTTCAATGTTGGCCACTATTCCTTTTTTTTTTTTTTTTTTTTTTTCCCGAGACAAAGTCTCACTCTGTCATCCAGGCTGGAGTGCAGTGGTGTGATAATGGCTCACTGTAACCTGGAACTCCCTGGGCTCAGGCGATCCTCCCACCTCAGCTCCCCAGTTGCTGGGGCTACAGGCATGCACCACCACACCCAGCTATTTTTTCTTTCTTCTTTTTTTTTTGTAGAGCTGGAGTCTTGCCATGTTGCCCAGGCTGGTCTGAAACTCCTGGGCTCAAGCGATCCACCTGCCTTGGCCTCCCAAAGTGCTGAGATTACAGGAGCCACCATGCCTGGCCTCATCCTTATTTTTAAAAATACATGAGCCAAACAAAAGACACCTTTGATGAGGTTCAGCACATAGCTGTGCTTGTTACGTCCAGTTTAAACAGGAATTATTTGATAATATGTTTGCATTTTCTTTTTAGAGACAGGGTCTTGTTCTGTCACCCAGGCTGGAGTGTAGTGTTGCAATTATGGCTCTCTGCTGTCTCAAACTCCTGAGTTTAAGTGATCCTCCTGCTTCAGCCTGCCAAGTAGCTGGGGATACAGGTATGAGCCACTATGTCCAGCTAATTTTTAAATTTTTTGTAGAGATGGGGTTCTTGCTGTGTTGCCCAGGCTGGTCTCGAACTCCTGGCTTCAAGCAATCCTCTTGTCTTGGCCTCCAAAAGTCCTGGGATTATAGGCGTGAGCATTTTAACATATTTTCTCATTTGAGTCCCAAGAAAACTTTGAAATAACAGAGATGGAAATGAGCACAGAAAAGTCATATGATTTTTACCTACTGTGAGTCTCAGACGACAAGGGTGACAGCCACAGAACCACACAAAACTCATACATATAAGTGTGTTCAAGTGTACAGGGGCTAGTGTTTTAAAGAACCTGGCCACCCTTCAGGTAATCAAGGTATTTCCAGAGTACACATACATAAAAGTGCACCTTAAGAAACTCAGGCCCTGTACAGTGGCTCATGCCTATAATTTCAGCACTTTGGGAGGCTGAGGCAGGAGGATTGCTTGAAGCCAGAAGTTCAAGGCCAGCCTGGGAAATATAGCGAGACCCCGTCTCTCCAAAAAAAAAAAAAAAATTAGCTGGGCATGGTGGTGCTGTCCCAGCTACTCCGGAGGCAGAGGTGGGAGAATTGCCTGAGGGCAGGACTTCCAGGCTGCAGTAAGCTATGTTCACGCCACTGCACTCCAGCCTGGGCAACAGAGACCTTGTCTCTAAAAAAACCCCAATAATAATAATAATAACATAAATAAATAAAGCTATTATAAAAGATCAAAAAATCATTTAGCAATCAGATGCATTTGGGAAGAAGAATGGAGCATTTTAATAGAATACTTTGGTTTTCTTTTTTTTCTTTCTCTCTTTTTTTTTTTTTTGAGATGGAGTCTTGCTCTGTCGCCAAACTGGAGTGCAGTGGCACGATCTCGGCTCACTGCAACCTCCCACTCCCTGGTTCAAGTGATTCTCCTGCCTCAGCCTCCTGAGTAGCTGGGATTACTACTCATTAGTAGTAGTAATCCCAGTGGTGGCACGCGCCACCATGCCTGGCTAATTTTTGTATATCTAGTAGAGACAGAGTTTCATCATGTTGTACAGAAGGGTCTCCATCTCCTGACCTCATGATCCGTCCACCTCGGCCTCCCAAAGTGCTGGGATTACAGGCGTGAGTCACCACGCCCAGCCTACTTTGGTTTTCAAATGTTACATTAGGAGGTTCCCTGGTTGACTCACGCTCGTGAGAACACCTCTCCATATTCTACTTGACAGGATACTGATTCACTTGCAAGGGCTCCAGGGAAGATATTAAGAATATTTAACAGGGTGGGGGTGGGTAGGGAGAGGGAGAGCATCAGGAAGAATAGCTAATGGATACTGGGCTTAATATCTAGGTGATAGGTTGATCTGTGCAGCAAACCACCATGGCACATATTTACCTATGTTTAACAAACCTGCACATCCTACACATGTACCCTAGAACTTAAAATAAGTGTTGAAGGGGGAAAAAAAAAGAGAGAACATTTAAGTAGCAGAATGCCTGGGCATTGCTCAATCAGAACAGATGCTGAGCCGGGTGCGGTGGCTCACATCTGTAATCCCAGTACTTTGGGAGGCCAAGGTGGGTGGATTACTTGAGGTCCGGAGACCAGCCTGGCCAACATGGCTAAACTCTGTCTCTACTAAAAAATACAAAAATTAGCCGGATGTGGTGGCACACACCTGTCATCCCAGCTAATCGGAAGGCTGAGGCAGGAGAATCGATTGAACCTGGGAGGCGGAGGTTGCAGTGAGCCAAGATCGCGCCACTGCACTCCAGCCTGGGTGACAGAGCGAGACTCTGTCTCAACAACAACAACAAAAAAGAACAGATGCTAATCTCAGCACTGGAAGGGTTCTGGGGGGCCCCTGCTGTACCAGGTGGAATCCCTTTTGCTTCAGCACTGTAGGGAGGTCAAGCCAAAGTCTAGAGGTGGGGAGGTACTACAGCGGGGCTGGGGGCCAAACAGGCACTATTTATCAACTAACAGAGAGGAGATCGGTACTGTGATCCTGAGCGCAGCTGTGCGGGTGGCCTCAGGGGAGCCCCCGCCACATAGCACATTTGAATAGTATGCCACATCGGCCATGCGCAGTGGCTCATGCCTGTAATCCCAGCACTTTGGGAGGTAGAGGTGGGCAGATCACTTGAGGTCAGAAGTTCGAGACCAGCCTGGTCAACATGGCAAAAACATCTCTACTAAAAATACAAAAATTAGCCAGGCGTGGTGGCACGTGCCTATAGTCCTAGCTACTCAGGAGGCTGAGGCAGGAGAATTGCTTGAACCTGGGAGGGGGAGGCTGAGATTGTGCCATTGCACTCCAGCCTGGGTGACAGAGCAAGACTCGTCTCCAGAAAAAAAAAAAAAAAAAAAAGAATGTGCCACATCACACGTCACACTCATGGTGTGATATACATTATGCTTCTTCAGACTGTTGTATGAGAAAAAATGCCTGGTTAATCAAACTCAAGTAACAGAGTTATCTAACTTTATCACATGCAGGAAAAATAAAGCATGCATCAAAGGCCGTGTACTTGGGTCCCAGTCTCAAGGAAGCAAAGACCCTGAGCGCCCACCCAGACACTTCCCGCGGCCCAACATTGCCAGAACGTTCTTCTCACCATGCAGAATACTCACCATTACTGAGCTCAAGCCCTGGAAGCGGCCTGAAGAGAGAGACACATTGATAAATGCGACAAGCTCATGTTTCCTCTTTTGTCCACTTAGTTTTATTATTTTTTAAATTTTTACTTATTTATTTTTTTACAGAAGAATATTTATTTATTTATTTATTTTGTTTTTGTTTTTTTGAGACAGAGTCTCCCTCTGTCACCCAGGCTGGAGTGCAGTGGTGCGACCTCAGCTCACTGCAAGCTCCGCCTCCTGGGTTCAAACCATTCTCCTGCCTCAGCCTCCTGAGTAGCTGGGACTACAGGCACCCGTCACCACACTCGACTAATTTTTTGTATTTTTAGTTTCACCATGTTGGCCAGGCTAGTCTTGAACTCCTGACCTCAGGATATCTACCTGTAAAGGCGTGAGCCACTGCACCGAACTTTTTGTTTTTGTTTTTGTTTTTGTTTTGAGACGGAGTCTCACTCCATCACCCAGGCTGGAGTGCAGTGGTGTCATCTGGGCTCACTGCAACCTCCGCATTCCAGGTTCAAGTGATTCTCCTGAAGTAGCTGGGATTATAGGCACGTACCACTACACCCGGCTAATGTTTATTTTTAGTAGAGATGGAGTTTCACCATGTTGGCCAGGCTGGTCTCGAACTCCTGACCTCAAATGATCCACTTGCCTCAGCCTACCAGAATGCTGAGATTACAGGCCTGAGCTACCATGCCCGGCCTATTTATTTATTTTTGGAGATGGAGTCTCACTCTGCTGCTCAGGCTGGAGTGCATTGGCGCCATGTCAGCTCACTGCAACCTCCACCTCCCAGGTCAAGCGATTCTCATGCCTCAGCCTCCTGAGTAGCTGGGATTAGAGGCACCCGCCACCACACCCGGCTAATTTTTGTATTTTTTGTAGTGACGGGGTTTCACCATGTTGGCCAGTCTTGCCTCAAATTCCTGACCTCAGACGACCTGCCCACCTCAGCCTCCCAAAGTGCTGGGATTACGGGCGTGAACCACCGTGCCCGGCCCCACTTAGTTTGATTGGACAAACTTTTGCGGAGTGTTAACTCTATGCTAGGTGCTGTGTGAGCTAAAACTGGGACGGGCTGCCCGTGATCACCGAGGAAAAAGGACATGGATACATCTCAAGGAAGCAGAAGATGAAGAAGTCACTGCGGGAACAAACCCCCAGCCCAAGTCACGGGGCAGACATTCCTGGGCTGCCACGTGCCCACCTTGGGCAAGTCAGAGTTTCCAGATTCATTCTCTTGACTCACTTACCTGATGACTGTGAATTTGATAAACTCAGCTGCCTCCAAGATCCTCCTCATGGAACTGATTTCCAGGTAGCCGGGGGCCTTGAATACCACCCCCGGGGGCATGCCGTCAATCACCACACAGCCAGGGTTGAATGTGATCTTCCTGTAGGGAACTTTCACAGGGAAATCCACGCCAATTGCTTCACCTGTGACAGGATGAGCAGCATAAAACCAGCTGAGTTTGGCTGGGCGCGGTGGCTCACACCTGTAATACCAGCCCTTTGGGAGACTGAGGCGGGTGAATCACTTGAGGCCAGGAGTTCGAGACCAGCTATGGCTAACATGGCGAAACCCTGTCTCTACTAAAAATACAAAAATTAGCTGGGCGTGGTGGCGCATGCCTGTAATCCCAGTTACACGGGAGGGACCCAGGAGGCAGAAACTGCAATCAGCTGAGATCGCCCCACTGCACTCCAGCCTGGGAGACAGAGCGAGACCCTGCCTCAAAACAAAACAAAACAAAACAACAACAACAAAAACACAAATAAAACTAGCTGAGTTTGTTCCTTACATTTCCTAAACCAGAATTTAGAAGCATCAAATGACAATACTTATAATCAGTCATTATTATTTTCCAGTGGTACTACGATGTGTGAATATAATTTTAACATTTTCAAATTGGCATGGGTAGTAGGCAAACTCAGTTTCTCCATCCATTACACAGGGTTATCCTGGCGCCTACCTGAAAGGTTTTATGTGAGGATTAAATGATCAAACACATGTTGAGCACAAAAAATAATACGCAAGGTGAGCACTCAGTAAAATAAAGATAGCTATTATTATTATTGTAATTAGTCAATGCTACCACGCAAAAGCTCTTCTGTAAAAGACACATTGACTAATTTTTATCATAGCTCTTTCACAAAAAGATCAATTTCTTCTTCTTTTTTTTTTTTTCCCCTGAGACAGGGTCTTGCTCTGTTGCCCAGGCTGGAGTGCAACAGCGCGATCTCAGCTCACTGCAACCTCCACCTCCCAGTTTCAAGCGATTCTCGTGCCTCAGCCTCCTGAGTTGCTGGGATTACAGGCATGCACCACCACACCTGGCTAATTTTTTGTATTTTTAGTAGAGATAGGGTTTCACCATGTTGGCCAGGCTGGACTCGAACTCCTGGCCTCAAGTGATCCACCCACCTTGGCCTCTCAAAGTGCTGGGATTAAAAGCGTGAACCACTGCGCCCAGCCAAGATCAATTTCTTGTAAGATAAAGTAATTTTTTTTTTTTTTTTTTTTTTTAACAGACCTGGGGGTCACTTTGTTGCCCAGGCTGGTCTCAAACTCCTGGGCTCAAGTGATTCTCTAGCCTTGGCCTCCTGAAGTGCTGGGATTACAGGTGTGAGCCAATGCACCTGGCCAAGTATTCTTTTAAAAAGAAGTATTTTAAGTATATGAATTCTGGATATAAAAAGATATAAAAACTTACCAAATTTTCGGCTAAAGAGGTCATTAACTTGTTCTCTTAGCTGTTTAATCTTTTCAATGCTTGATAATCTTTCCTTCTCATTATCTAAAAATAATTAAACAAATAAACAAATCAAGGTTATTCATGTATTTTCTCCCAAGAGAGCTGTTGGGAGAAATGCCTGTTAGCCCCCGAGAAAGTGCTTTACCTGGATTGTTATTCAGTTTACTTTTAGCAATAATTAAGCATTTTGGAAATTTGGAAATGGAAGCCATTATAGATAATACAGAATTTTCCAAATCATAACCCTATATAAACATACTACATATTACTTTTAAGGAATATTTTCAATATCATACAAGACAAGGATGTTTACTTTCACCACCACTTTTCAGCCTTAAAATAGAAATCTTAGCCAATGAAATATGACAAGTAAAAGGAATAAGAGGTACTAGGATTAGAAGGAAAGGTATATTTTTGTTTTCTTTCTTTTTTTATTTTTCTTTTTTCTTTTCTTTTCTTTTTTTTTTTTTTTTTTTTTTTTTTTTTGAGGCTGAGTTTTGCTCTTGTCGCCCAGGCTGGTGTACAATGGTGCAATCTTGGTTCACTGCAAACTTCTGGGTTCAAGCAATTAATTGCACCCCTCCCAGATTCAAGCTATTCTTCTGCCTCAGCCTCCTAAGTAGCTGGGATTATAGGCGCCCACCACCACACCTGGCTAATTTTTGTAATTTCAGTAGAGACGGGGTTTCACCATGTTGGGCAGGCTGGTCTCGAACTCCTGACCTCAGGTAATCCACCTGCCTCAGCCTCCCAAAGTGCTGGGATTACAGGTGTGAGCCACCGCACCCAGTCTATTTTTCTTTGCTTTTTGTTTTTTAGAGATAGAGTCTCACTGTGCTGTGCAGGCTGGTCTCAAACTCCTGGGCTCAAGTGATCCTCCTGCCTCAGCCTCCCAAAATGCTGAGATTACAGGCACATGCCACCATGCCTGGCCCTTTTTTTGTTTTTATTTTTTAGATATTTTTCAACACTTTAAAACGTTATTTACTTTTGAATAACTAAAGCAATCACATGGCTCAACACTGAAGAAGAGTAATACACAGAAACATCTCAAATGTCTCTCTCCCATCCCTATCTCAGCTGTCAGTTTCCTTCCCTGGAGGAACTATGTTATTAGATTCTCTTGTATATTTCCAGATATATTTTACATACACATATTCAGAAAAGAAGACTATTATTATTATTATTATTTATTTTTTTGAGACGGAGTCTTGCTCTGTCACCCAGGCTGGAGTGCAGTGGCGCAATCTCGGCTCACTGCAAGCTCCGCCTCCCGGGTTCATGTCATTCTCCTGCCTCAGTCTCCTGAGTAGTTGGGAATACAGGCGCCCGCCACCATGCCTGGCTAATTTTTTGTATTTTTTAGTAGAGACGGGGTTTCACCGTGTTAGCCAGGATGGTCTCGATCTCCTGACCTCGTGATTCACCCATCTCAGCCTCCCAGAGTGCTGGGATTACAGGCGTGAGCCACCGCGCCCAGCAGGAAGATTATTAATGATGGGCAACAAAACATTTCACCTCTGTGGCCAATTCCAGTTCAGCCATAGCTGGTGCTTGGTGCTGCCTGCTCTGAGATGCATTTTCCAGGTAATGCCCGGGCTCGGCCAGGAGAAGCAAAATATCTGGTTAACAATGTCTGATACGAGCAAGATGCTTGGTGTGTAGCAACTTGCCGCATATTTTATATTCCCGAACTGTCATTTCTTAGTTGTCAGGGTGAACTAAGTGAAAAATGACAGGTCCAAGAGACCGCCCTATGTCAAAAAAGAATTCAGACAAAAGGAAAAATGTAACATTAGTCCATACCTGGAACAGTCACTTGAACGATGTTAAGATCTTCAACACCTGCTGCAGAGTTTGTAACACTGGATGAATTTGTGTTTCCTTAAAACAGAGGTTGAAATTTAGAATTTACCAGGAATAAAGCCAATTCGCCTTTAAATATGTCTAAGTACTGCTTTGATCAGAAGCCCAGACTGATTTTTTTTTTTTTTTGAGACAGGTTCTTACTCTGTCATCCAGGCTGGAGTGCAGTGGTATGATCCTAGCTCACTGCAGCCTCTACCTCCCATGGTCAAGTGATCCTCCCACCTCAGCCTTCTGAGTAGCTGGGACCACAGACATGTACCACCATGCCTGGCTAATTTTTTTTTTTTTTTTTTGAAATTGAGTCTATCGCCCAGGCTGGAGTGCAGTGGTGCGATCTCAGCTCACTGCAACCTCTGCCTCCCAGGTTCAAGCGATCCTCATGCCTCAGCCTCCTGAGTAGCTGGGATTACAGGAGCCCACCACCACCCCCAGCTACTATTTGTATTTTTTTAGTAGCGATGGAGTTTCACCACGTTGGTCATGCTGGTCGAGAACTCCTGACCTCAACTGATTCACCTGCCTGGGCCTCCCAAAGTGCTGGGATTACAGGTGTGAGCCACCACACCTGGCTCTAATTCTTGTATTTTTAGTAGAGATGGGGTTTCGCTGTGTTGGCCAGGCTGGTCTTGAACTCCTGGCCTCAAGGGATCCACCTACCTGGGTCTCCCAAAGTGCTGGGATTACCCAGGTGTGAGCCACCACACCCAGCTCTAATTTTTGTATTTTCAGTAGAGACGGGGTTTTGCCATGTTGGCCAGGCTGGTCTCGAACTCCTGGACTCAAGGGATCCACCCACCTGGGTCTCCCAAAGTGCTGGAATTACAGGTGTGAGCCACCACGCCAGCCCTAAATCACACTTTCAATTTCACTTCTTTTAGATACTTGCACTTAAACTGAGTTCACCAGCTGCAGGCCTGAGCGGTTACTTTTGATATCTGTCTGTCCACTCCAGTAGGAAAGGGGCTATGTGTGAGTGAATCGTCCTTTCCTTTCCATTCTCCCCGCTTATGTACCCTCCACCCTTCATTCTTTCCTTACTTGAACACAGCACAGACGAGGCCCAGTTGTGGGTCAGTGCTAATGTGAAAGACTTAAAAAAATTTTGTTTTAATTTTTATTTTTAGAGATGGAGTCTTGCTCTGTTGACCACACTGGAGTGCAGAGGCATAAACACAGCTCACTTCAGCCTCGAAATCCTGGGCTCAAGCGATCCTCCCACCTCAGCCTCCCAAGTAGTTGAGACTACAGGTGTGTGCCACCATGCCTGGCTAATATTTTTGTTAGTTTGTTTTGAGGCAGGATCTCACTCCCATCATGCGGGCTGGGGTATTGTGGCACAATTACAGCTCACTGCAGCCTCGACTTCCCTGGGCTCAGGTGATTGGCCCACCTCAGCCTCCCAAATAGCTGGGACTACAGGTGTGTGCCACCATGCCCTGCTAATTTTGTGTATTTTTAGTAGAGACAGGGTTTCACTATGCCCAGGCTGGTCTCAAACTCCTGGGATCAAGTGATCTGCCCACCTCAGCCTCCCAAAATGCTGAGATTACAGGCATGAGCCACCATGCCTTGCCTAATTTTTTTTACTGTTTATTTTTTGCAGAGATGGCGTCTCACTATGTTGCCCAAGCTTATCTAGAACTCCAGGGTTCAAATGATCCTCTTGCCTTGGCCTCACAAAGTCACAAAGTGCTGGGATTACAAGCATGCACCATCACGCCTGGTTATTATTTTTCTTTTCTTTCTAATTTTTTTGCACAGCTAATTATGTTGTGGCCCTAATGGGAATATGGGCTGCTCTATTATATATACACACATTAGAGATTTCAATCTCTTCCTCACAATTTGGTTTTTTTTTTTTTTTTTTTTAGATGGAATCTCGCTCTGTCACCCAGGCTGGAGTGCAGTGGTGAGATCTCGACTCACTGCAACCTCCGCCTCCCAGGTTCAAGCGATCCTCTTGCCTCAGCCTCCCAAGTAGATGGGACTACAGATGTGTGCCACCATGCCTGGCTAATTCTGTGTTTTTAGTAGAGACGGGGTTTCACCGTGTTGTCCAGGCTGGTCTCAAACTCCTGGGCTCAAGCAACACACCTGCCTTGGCCTCCCAAAGTGCTGGGATTACAGGCTTGAGTCACTGAGCTCAGCCATCCTATTCGCAATTAATCCTGTTAGAATGAAAATCATACTTGGCAATGGCGCGTTTGGCAACTAACCTTCGATTTTCACCTCGGCTTCAGGGTCCTCATTTGGTTCTTCTGAAGGCACCAGAGGAGTGGAATCTTGAAAAAAAAATTTCTAAAATGACATTCATTATTAAGTATTCTCCTCATATTCCAACACATTACTGCTCCTATACCAAAAAAGTAGCTTATCTTGGCATTTTAAATACATTTCATATATAATAAACATAATTTTAATTTTATAAGCAATAATAATAGGATAATAAACAGTAACTGAGCCGGGCACGGTGGCTCACACCTGTAATCCCAGCACTTTTGGGAGGCCAAGGTGGGCGGATCACTTGAGGCCAGGAGTTGAAGACCAGCCTGGGCAACATGGTGAAACCTCATCTCTACTAAAAATACAAAAATTAGCCAGGTGTGGTGGCACATGCCTGTAATCCCAGCTACTCAGGAGGCTGAGGCAAGAGAATTGCTTTAACCTGGGAGGTCGAGGCTGCAGTAAGCTGAGGTTGCAACACTGCACTCCAGCCTGGGTGACGGGGTAAGACTGTCTCCAAAACAAACAAAAACAAAAACAAAAACAGGATCATTTTGGTAATCCGTGTGTTACTATCTCTCTAAGGCAGATACACAACTAAAAGTAAGGCCACAATGCCTGTAAATGGACGAAGATGTCCCATGCCTCTAGGTTTGGGAAGAAAATCTTTATTATTATTATTATTATTATTATTATTATTATTATTTGAGACAGTCTCACTCTGTCACCTAGGCTGGAGTGGAATGGTGTGATTTCAGCTCACTGTAGGCTCCTCCTCCTAGTTTCAATCAATTCTCGTGCCTCAGCCTCCAGGGTAGCTGGGATTACAGGTGCCTGCCACCAAACCTGGCTAATTTTTGTATTTTTAGTAGAGACGGAGGTCTCACCATGTTGGCCAGGCTGGTCTTGAACTCCTGATTTCAGGTGATCTGCCCACCTCAGCCTCTCAAAGTGCTGGGATTACAGGCGTAAGCCACCATGCCCAGCCCTTTTTTCAATTATTAATTTTATCTTGGACATACATAAACCACCTTAGGAATTTAGGCTTTATTCATATGATGCTCAAGATTTATATATGAATGGAGGGAAGTATTATCAAATTTTACTTCTAATGCAAGAATTTCCTAAAATATTACTCAACTCTGTCCAAAAGTATTCTGTCATGCCATGCAAAAGACAAAGCAACAAACAGCAAGTTAACTTCCATACTCAGGTGCTTTAAGTAGAATTACTCTGTGTTTTATAACATCACAGATCAGAAGTACAAGAAGAGATAGAGCCCTTATTACTATATCTTAGGACAAGAACTCAACCATTAATAGTTTTCTGAGAAGACAGGCATGCCAGGAAATCACCTTCTTTATTATATATAACTTGCATGTATAAAAGAGTATGTTCTCTGTAAAATGCTATAAACTTTCAGCTGGGCATAGTGGCTCACGCTTGTAATCCCAGCACTTCGGGAGATAGAGGCGGACGGATCACTTGAGGTCAGGAGTTCGAGACCAGCCTGGCCAACATGGTGAAACCCCGTCTCTACTAAAAATACAAAAATTAGCCGGGCGTGGTAGCAGGTGCCTGTAATTGCAGCTACTCAGGAGGCTGAGGCACATGAATCGCTTGAACCCAGGAGGCAGAGGTTGTAGTGAGCCGAGATCGTGCCACTGCACTCCAGCCTGGGTGACAGAGTGAGGCTCCGTCTCAAAAAAAAAAAAAAGAAAAAGAAAGAGTATGTTCTTTGTAAAATACTATAAACTTTTTTAAAAGAGAGAGAGAGGATGCTGCATTTTTCTAACCTTCCATTGGTAATTCCATTTCTATTACTTCATTGCTTGTGGAAGAAGGGTGGCTTCCTGAAAGAAAAATAAATAATATAGAACAAAGGGAGAAATATAAAAATGAAAAAAGAAATCACTGAATACAATGCAAACAATTCAATATCCACACAGGAATACACTTGAAATACTTCTGCCCCTTGAAATAAAACTGGCTGCGCACGGGGGCTCACGCCTGTAATCCCAGCACTTTGGGAGACGGAGGCAGGTGGATCACCTGAGGTCAGGAGTTGGAGACCAGCCTGGCCACCATGGTGAAACCCCGTCTCTATTAAAAATGCAAAAATTAGCTGGGTATGGTGGCAGGCACCTCTAGTCCCAGCTACTCAAGAGGCTGAGGCAGGAGAATCACTTGAACCCAGGAGGCAGAGGTTGTAGAGAACCGAGGTCACACCACTGCACTCCAGCCTGGGCGACAAGAGCAAGACTCCACCCCCCCCAAAAAATATAAATAAATAAATAAACCTCAACCAAATGATCCTTTGTTTACTTTTTTATTATTTTATTTTGGAAAATTTGAAACATACCAAAGCACAGAGATCACACAGTGAAGCACCCACGACCACCAGCCCATGTAACCTTGTTTTATCTGTACCCACCCCACCCCTGTGCCCACTGGGTGGGTAAAGGGAAGTCCCAGCGGTCATAGAATTCCATGTGGTAATACCGTAGAACGAATAAGTAAGACATAAGGGCCTGTCTTCCTTTTGCATTACCACAATATCACGATTACCCTCAAAATTAACAATCGTTCTTCATCCCCGTCTGATATCTAGTCATTGTTTAAATTTCCCTAGTTGTCTATTTATTTATTTATTTATTTAGAGACAGGGTCTCACTGTGTCACCCGGGCTAGGATGCAGTGGCGTGATCTTGGCTCACTGCAACCTCCACCTCCTGGGCTCAAGAGAGTCTCCCACCTCAGCCTCCCAGGTAGCTGGGACTACAGGCACATGCCACCATATCCGGCTAATTTTTTTTTTTTTTTTTGAGACGGAGTCTCACTGTGTCTCCCAGACTGGAGTGCAGTGGCCGGATCTCAGCTCACTGCAAACTCCGCCTCCCGGGTTTACGCCATTCTCCTGCCTCAGCCTCCCGAGTATCCGGGACTACAGGAGCCCGCCACCTCGCCCGGCTAGTTTTTGTATTTTTTAGTAGAGATGGGATTTCACCGTATTAGCCAGGATGGTCTCGATCTCCTGACCTCGTGATCCGCCCGTCTCGGCCTCCCAAACTGCTGGGATTAGAGGCTTGAGCCACCGCGCCTGGCCTACTCAGCTAATTTTTAAAATTTGTTTGTACAGACAGGGTCTCCTGTGTTGCCAAGGCTGATCTTGAACTCCTGAGCTCAGACAATGTGCTCACCTCGGCCTCCCAAAACACTGGGATTAGAGGTGTGAACCACCATGCCCAGCACATAAATGTCCTTTTTTTTTTTAAAGTTTTTATTTGGAAAATGTGTTTTATGTTTTATTTTATTATTTTTTGTATTTATTTTATTTGTAGACAGTCTTACTCTGGTGCCCGGGTCGGAGTGCGGTGATATGATCAGGATTTCCTGCAGCCTGGACCTCCTGTGCTCAAACAATCCTCCCACCTCAGCCTTCTGAGTAGCTGGGACTATAGGCACGCAGCACTAAACCTGGCTAATTTTTATTTATTTATTTGAGACAGAGTCTCACTCTGTCACCCAGGCTGGAGTGCAGTGGTGCAGTCTTGGCTCACTGCAACCTCTGCCTTCCAGGTTCAAGCAATTCTCCTGCTTCAACCTCCTGAGTAGCTGGGACTACAGGTGTGCGTCACCACGCCTGGCTAATTTTTGTATTTTTAGTAGAGACAGGGTTTCACCATGTTGGCCAGGCTGATCTCCAACTCCTGACCTCAAGTGATCCACCCGCCTCGGCCTCCCAAAGTGCTGGGATTACAGGCGTGAGCCACTGTGCCTGGCTAATTTAATACTTTTTTTGTAGAGATGGGGTCCCACTGTGTTGCTTAGGCTGGTCTTGAACTCCTGGGCTGAAGCAATCCATCTGCCTCAGCCTCCCAAGTGATCCCAAGGCACTTTTCCCAGTGCCTGGACCGGAAACTTCAAATTTACAGAAAAGTTGCAAAAATAAAAGAGTATAAAGATCCATGTACCTTTTGCCCGGATCACACAATGTTAACATTTTACCCCGTTTCCTTGATCATCAGGATGTCTTTCCCTCCCTCCCTCCCTCCCTCTCCTCTCCTCTCCCCTCCATCTGTCATCTATACAGGTGTATATACACACACTTTTTAATATTTTTCCTGAACCATTTGAGGAAAGTTACAAACATCATAGGCCTTGATCTCTAAATAATTCAGTGACTGTTTCCTAAGAATAGGGACATTCCTTTACACAATCACAATAAAGCTTTTAAAACCAGGACATTTAGCTGCAAGACGACACCTGGATCCGTTTTATCATGGGTATTGCAACTTTCTCAGCTGACTCGAATGTCCTTTAGAGCTTTTCTCCTTTCAGTACAGGAGCCAGTTTAGGGCAAGGTAGTGTTTCCAGTTGTCGTGTCTTTTAAATCTCCTTTAATCAGGAATGGTTCCATAGTCTATCTTTGTGTTTTATAACATTGACATTTTTTTTTTTTTTTTTTTGAGACAGAGTCTCGCTCTGTCGCCCAGACTGGAGTGCAGTGGCCGGATCTCAGCTCAGTGCAAGCTCCGCCTCCCGGGTTCACGCCATTCTCCTGCCTCAGCCTCCCGAGTAGCTGGGACCACAG
This sequence comes from Papio anubis, assembly GCF_008728515.1. Taxonomy (NCBI): domain Eukaryota; kingdom Metazoa; phylum Chordata; class Mammalia; order Primates; family Cercopithecidae; genus Papio; species Papio anubis. Next base: position 135,077,711 of record NC_044979.1, on the reverse strand, counting down.
GCGCCCGCCACCTCGCCCGGCTAGTTTTTTGTATTTTTTAGTAGAGACAGGGTTTCACCATGTTAGCCAGGATGGTCTCGATCTCCTCACCTTGTGATCCGCCCGTCTTGGCCTCCAGAGTGCTGGGATTACAGGCTTGAGCCACCGCGCCCGGCCTAACATTGACATTTTTTACGAATAGAAATCCCCTCCTCGGCTGGGCGCAGTGGCTCATGCCTGTAATCCCAGCACTCTGGGAGGCCAAGGCAGGCAGGTTGCCACCACCTAAGGTCAGGAGTTTGAGACCAGCCTGGCCAACATGGTGAAACCCCTTCTCTACCAAAAATACAAAAATCAACCGGGCGTAGTGGTACACGCCTGTAATCTCAGCTATTCTTGAGGCTGAGCCAGGAGAATCACTTGAACCTGGGAGGTGGAGGTTGTAGTGAGCCACAGTCATGCCACTGCATTCCGGTCTGGGCGACAGAGCGAGACTCTGTCTCAAAAAAAAAAAAAAAAAAAAAAAAAAGTAAAGCAATGAATTTATCTGAGTTTCTCACATTCTGGATTTTATTGACTATGTCCTTGTGGTGATGTTTTCATATGTGCCTGTATTCCATGTATCTCCTAAAAATTGCTGGTTAGCTCTAAAGGCTGGATCAGACTTAGGTCTGATTGTTTTTTTTTTTGTTTGTTTTTTTTGTTTTTGTTTTTTGAGAGACAGTCTCACTTCAGCACCTAGGCTGGAGTGCAGTGGTGTCATTATAGTTCGCTGCAGCCTTGACCTCCCAGACTCAAGCGATCTTCCCACCTCAGCCTCCCAAGTAGCTGGGGCTACGGGCATGCGCCACCACGCCTGGCTACTTTTTGTATTTTTTGTAGAGATGGGGTCTCACCGTGTTGCCCCAGCTGGTTTGAACTCCTGGGCTCAAGTGATACACCTGCCTTGGCCTCCCAAAGTGATCACAGGTATGAGACACTACACCTGGACTGGTTTGATTTTGTTTGTTTTTGAAGAATCCTTGACCAAAATGGTGTGGTGTACTTTCTGCTGGATCCCATCAGGAGACCAGTGACCAGTCAGTTCAGGAACTGTCAGTTAAGTCTGTCCATGGTAAAGTCTCCATCAGACTTTTATAAAATGGTTGTAATGGCGAGTGACAATTATTGCCAAGATGCATTGCTTCATTACGCGGTACAAAATCATGACAGTGGTGACAATTTATGACTTCTTTTTAAAAGCCTTATGGGCCGGGTGTGGCAGCTCATGCCTGTAATCCAGCACTTTGGGAGGCCAAGGTGAGTGGATCACCTGAGGTCAGGAGTTCGAGACCAACCTGGCCAACACGGCGAAACCCCGTCTCTACTAATAATACAAAAAATTAGCCAGGCATAGTGGCACACGCCTGTAATCCCAGCTCCTCAGGAGGCTGAGGCACAAGAATCATTTGAGCCCAGGAGGCAGAGGTTTCAGTGAGTGGAAACAGCACCACTGAACTCCAGCTTGGGCAACAGGGTAAGATTCTGTCTCAAAAAAAAAAAAAAAAGTAGGCCGGGCGCGGTGGCTCAAGCCTGTAATCCCAGCACTTTGGGAGGCCGAGACGGGCGGATCACGAGGTCAGAAGATCGAGACCATCCTGGCTAACCCGGTGAAACCCCGTCTCTACTAAAAAATACAAAAAACTAGCTGGGCGAGGTGGCGGGCGCCTGTAGTCCCAGCTACTCGGGAGGCTGAGGCAGGAGAATGGCGTGAACCCGGAAGGCGGAGCTTGCAGTGAGCTGAGATCCGGCCACTGCACTCCAGCCTGGGCAACAGAGCAAGACTCTGTCTCTAAAAAACAAAACACAAGCCAGGTGCAGTGGCTCAAGCCTGTAATCCCAGCACTTTGGGAGGCCAAGACGGGCGGATCACGAGGTCAGGAGATCGAGACCATCCTGGCTAACACGGTGAAACCCCGTCTCTACTAAAAAAATACAAAAAAATAGCCCGGCGAGGTGGCGGGCGCCTGTAGTCCCAGCTACTCGGGAGGCTGAGGCAGGAGAATGGCGGGAACCTGAGAGGCTGAGCTTGCAGTGAGCTGAGATCCGGCCACTGCACTCCAGCCTGGGTGAATGAGCGAGACTCCGCCTCAAAAAACAAACAAACAAACAAACAAAAAAAAGTATGTGGATTTAGGCCAGGCATGGTGGCTCACGCCTATAATCTCAGCACTTCTGGAAGCCAAGGCTGGAGGACTACTTGAGCCCAGGAGTTAGAGACCAGCCTAGGCAACAAGGTGAGACCTCATCTCTATAAAAAAGAAACAAGAGTACATGGATTTAGGTTAAATAGAATCTATTTCATAACTGTAGGATTATTTACTCTAAATGGCAATATGCTAAATCCTAGGTAAACATACATGGGTGTTCGCCTGTTTTTCAGACAGGTAGTAATTAAAATCTTCCATCCCAAATAACTTTTGGGGAAGAAAATTATCATCAAACAGTATTACCTTGCATATTATAGTGATAGTAATTAGGATCTTCTGCTTCTTTCTTGACTGCGACAGCTTCTGCTTTCAGTGAAATGCCTTAGAATGCAATGGAAATTATAAAACTGTATGTTAGGTTAAGCTTGCCAACAGAGACTATGACTAGGTAATATAAGTTGATTAATACAGCAATGTTACAATCAGCAAAAGAACTTGTAGCTCACTCACTATGAACAAATTTGACCTCTTGATGCAAAAACAGAAATACTATAAAAATACTGTACATATAGAAAACATACATTATGTATTTATGTATATTTATATAAAAATAATATCAATTGTAAAATCAATAGAAAAGGAAAGAAGGAAGGAGGGGACCGGGCACGGTGGCTCATGCCTGCAATACCAGTACTTTGGGAGGCCGAGGCGGGCAGATCACTTGAGGTCAGGAGTTCGAGACCAGCCTGGCCACCATGGTGAAACCCTGTCTCTACTAAAAATACAAAAATTAGCTGGGAGTGGTGCCAGACACCTGTAGCCGCAGCTACACGGGAGGCTGAGGCAGGAGAACTGCTTGAACCCAGGAGGTGGAGGTTGCAGTGAGCTGAGATAGAGCCACTGCACTCCAGCCTAGTTAACAAAGCGAGACTCTGTCTCAAAAAAAAAAAAGGAAGGAAGGCGAGGAGGATGAAGGAAGGCATCATGAAGGCGTGAGACCTTAGTTCTGGTTCTAGTCCTAGTTTTGGGAGATTTTCCCCTTCATGGTGGCTGAATATCCACATGCATTTACATGAAATGCTGTGAAGATTGTTCTGTCATGGAGCCTGAACTGACATGTATAATTTTTTTTTTTTTTTTTTTTTTTTTTTTGGAGACAGAATCTCACTCTGTTGCCCAGGCTGGAGTGCAGTGGCATGATCTCAGCTCACTGCAACATCCACCTCCCGGGTTCAAGGGACCCTCCTGCCTCGGCCTCCCAAGTGGCTGAGACTACAGGCATGCACCACGACACCTGGCTAATTTTTGCATTTTCAGTAAAGACGGGGTTTCACCATGTTGGCCAGGCTGGTCTCGAACTCCTGACCTCAGGTGATCCACCCACCTTGGTCTCCCAAAGTGTGGGGATTACAGGTGTGAGCCACCATGCCCGGCCAGGCACTTATAATCTTAAGCTACCCACTACAATGGAACGGATTTCAAAACCTGGAGAAGCTACACCAGTAAAACCAAAGGCCTTTATCAGAGAAAGGTGTGGTTGGCTGCAAAAACAGGCTCAAGACCTCTCCCATCCCAGGATGTACATCCCTTTGCAATTTGACTCTCCCATGCTTCTTTTCTAGAAGTCTGTTTCTCTGCCATTTTGTTGTTATTTTTTGAGACAGAGTCTCGCTCTGTCACCCAGTGGAGTGCAATGACGCGATCATGGCTCACTACAACCTCTGTCTCCTGGGCTCAAACGATCCTCCTGTCTCAGTCTCCCAAGTAGCTGGGACTACAGGCATGCATCACAAAGCCTGCCTAATTTTTTATTTTTTGTAGAGTTGGAGTTTCACCATGTTGTCCAGGCTCGTCTCAAAGTCCTGGACTCAAGCAATTTGCCTGCCTTGGCCTCCCAAAGTGTTGGGATTACAGCTGTAAACCACGGCGCCAGGTCATTCTCTGCCCCTTAATCTGGCCCTGGCTGTGTGACTTGCTTTGGTCAATGGGACATCAGCAGATGGGATGCAAACAGAGGCTTGAGAAGAGTTTGATCATCTGTGCCTCCTGCTTCTAGAACCTCATCACCATGGGAGCCGGCCTGGGGTGCTTCCTATAGGGTATGAGGCCATGAGGAGAGAGACCCTGATGTCCCAGACAAGGCCTCAGACACACAGCCATCCGGCCCTTGCTGAGCTAGTCCAGCCAACACACAGAAATGTAAGAGAGACTAAATATTCCATTCCATTCCAGCCATTCCATTCCATTCCATCCCAGCCATTCCATTCCATTCCACTGGAGTCCTTCCCCTTCCCCTTCCCCTTCCCCTTCCCCTTCCCCTTCCCCTTCCAGCCCAGGCTGGAGTGCAATGGCATGATATCGGGTCACTGCAGCCTCCACCTCCCAGGTTCAAGTGATTCTCCTACCTCAGCCTCCCGAGTAGCTGGGACTACAGATGTGCACCACTATGCTTGGATAATTTTTGTATGTTTAGTGCAGACAGGGTTTCACCATGTTGGCCAGGCTGGTCTCCAACTCCTGACCTCAGGTGATCCACCCACCTCGGCCTCCCAAAGTGCTGGGACTGCAGGCATGAGCTACCACACCCGGCCTCATTTCAGGGTACGTTTAAATACAGCAATAGATGACCAGTACTAAAATATACATGTAACTTAACCATGAGTGTTTATTCGACCTTTTTTTTTTTTTTTTGAGACGGGGTCTGGCTCTGTTGCCCAAGCTGGAGTGCAGTGGTGTGATCTTGGCTCACTGCAAGCTCCGCCTCCTGGGTTCACACCATTCTCCTGTCTCAGCCTTCCGAGTAGCTGGGACTACCGGCACCCGCCACCACGCCCGCCTAATTTTTTTTGTATTTTTAGTGGAGACTGGGTTTCACCATGTTAGCCAGGATGGTCTCCATCTCCTGAACTTGTGATCCACCCGCCTCCGCCTCCCAAAGTGCTGGGATTATAGGCATGAGCCACCGCACCCGGCCAACCATTTTGTGTTATAATAGCAACACAAAAAACCTGTGGCACAGCTTGGGGTTCATTGTTTAGCATAATTTATAAGTTCTGAGGGGTCGTCTGAAAACCTTTAACAGCTCTGTTGTTATAAGGATAGTGAAGCTAAACATTTAAAAATCTGATTGTCAGCCGAGGACGGTGGCTCAGACCTCTAATCCCAGCATTTTGGGAGGCTAAGGTGGTCAGATCACTTAAGCTCAGGAGTTCAAGACCAGCCTGAACAACAGGGTGAAACCCCGTCTCTATTAAAAATACAAAAACCAGCCAGGCATGGTGGCGGGCGCCTGTAATCCCAGCTACTCAGAAGGCTGACGCAGGAGAATTGCTTGAA